>NC_090271.1:88065000-88382000 GCF_040414725.1 Anabrus simplex
GGCTTGCAGTGGTGTGTCAACGTCGCACTAGCTGCCAGCGTCTTGGAAACGTGTAGCATTCCAACCGATGAGCCCACTGCTTCACTGGGGCGAAATGCTTAATTTCACGATTGAAAAAGCCTAGAGCCTTAAAGAGCTTAAATATATTATGTTGTTCCTCGTCTTCGGAAACTCGAGAAAAGGATTTTTCCTTAACTTCCGAGCCCTGCTTATCAGGCATGCTGAGCAGGAATTTACTCCTTGTAAGGTGGATACCATAGTTTCTTTCTACTCTTCCACTAAACTACAGCAGGTGGTCTACTGATCTAAGTTCTGAGTACATTCAATGTTGCTTAGCTCCGAGATTGCATGGGATCCTTGGATATCACATGCGTTTGACCTAAGCCTTATCATATAATCAAGTTTTGATTTTATAACAGGTGTTAACTATAACATTTTAGCAATTTTTTCTGCAACGGAATATATATGGGAAATGCTTTAAATCTATCATAGCATTAACTATTAATTTTGGAAAGCTTCTATCCTTATTCCTATTATTGCTGTAATAAAAAGAAATGTATTCAATAATTTTGTTTTTGTTGTTGTTGTTGTTTTTTCATGCTGAAGTGTAAGTTATATGTTTCTGGTGCGAATGTTTTTTAGCCTTGGCACTGTACCAAATGTTCTGTAAACCTTTGACACATTGGTGGTACATGTGGTCTAAAATTAGTTTACAATTCATTTGCTATATAAACATTGGTTAAAATACTCTATGAATTTACATTGTAAACAATTAGAGGTCTCTAGCGGAGCAAATGGGGCGCGAAACAAATCTAAAATTAATTGAAGGATTTATAGTGTTGAAAGTTGATGTAAAGCAATTTTAATATGGATTAATCTGACGTTCTGTGGAGCGTGTGGAGCGAACAGCTTCCAGCCGCAGCCATTACACCAAGTACAGTGTGTCTCAAAACAAACTCACTCTTCTACTCATGTTTTACGTCAACTATAGTGAGATTAAAGAGGAACTCTCACAGGAATATATTACATGAAGTACAGGACTTTAAGATATCTCCCTTTAGTGAATATTTATTTATTTATTTATTTATTTATTTATTTATTTATTTATTTATTTATTTATTTATTTATTTATTTATTTATTTATCTTGAAAGTTCAGTTCCTTCTTAACACATATGGAAGTAAAATAATAACAAAATACGGAGAAAATCATAAGGACAAAGAAGAAGTTAATAATCATACATAGAAAGCAACGATCTAAAGTACGTCCAGGATTTTTTCATAATGGATGATCCTAATGAAACAAAAATGATGGCAGAACAAGAAAATATCACATTCGTTTATAAATTAGAAACCCTGGACTTTATTTGTTTATTAATTGTAATCTGTGATCCTTGAAATGTGTCTATATAACATGTATTGTGCTTAAAAAATCTCCTTTGGTGCGCCTCTGTGGTGTAGTGGTTAATATGATTAGCTGCCACCCTCGGAGTTCCGGGTTCTATTCCAGGCTCTGCCACGAAATTTGAAAAGTTGTACGAAGGATGGAACGAGGTCCACTCAGCCTCGGGAGGTCAATTGAGTAGAGAGAGTTTCGATTCGCACCTCAGCCATCCACGAAGTGGTTTTCCGTGGTATCCCACTTCTCTTCCAGGCAAATGCCGGTATGGTACCTAACTTAAGGCCACGGCCGCTTCCTTCCCCCTTCCTTGTCTATCCCTTCCAATCTTCCCATCTCCCCTTTCCACAAAGCCCCTGTTCAGCATAGCAGGTGAGGCCGCCTGGGCGAGGTCCTTCTCCCCAGTTGTATCTCCATGATCCAAAGTCTCACGCACCAAAACACTGCCCTTGAGGCGGTAGAGGTGGGATCCATCGCTGAGTCCGAGGGAAAAATCTACCCTTGACGGTAAACGGATCTCCTCTACTCAAAAATTAAAGTATGTAACCCACGTCGATTCCTCATCCCAAAGTGTGGTTGGATCATCAGCAGTTCGGCCGTCGGCTCTCATAGATAGCCTGGGCGTAAATGAAGGGTGTTACTAGGGAAATGAGATGTGATATAGTTTACCGTTGCTTTCCTCACCGAACCAGAATGTCTGTCAAGCCCAGTGAAATACATACACCACCCGACGCTATGAGCAACACTTTCACATCATTCATCACTGGCTGATTAAGAAATGGTGTTATTAATATTGCTCTTACCTTAAGTCACTTTCGTATTGTCAACTCCAAAGATGAAACTGAGACAGGTCAATGAAAGCTATAAATCTGCTACAACCTATACAAGAAGTTGCCTTGCACTGTAAACACAATTCCAACCAGAGATGGATCAGCACTGATACAAAGTATAACCTAAGATGCCTAAAACACAAACTCTTTGGAAAACGAACAGGGTGTCTCAAAATTTAGTCTACAACTTCAAAATCGTGTAACTCGACTCGTAATTTCCAGAGAAGAAATAACATAATTTATGCGAAACACTATTCTAAAAACATCGTTCAGCTCGTTATTCAATAGGGGATGAGGTGAGATGAGAATATATAGCATGTTTTATGGCCGGTTGCCCTTCACGACTACAACCTCAGTTGAGGAGCCAATGAAAAATAAATGGATATCGTTGAAGGGCGTTGAGTAAAGATGTGGGAGGAATCGGCTGTGGCCTATGAAACTACGCGGATATCAGATGGTATTGTTCACTAATGTATTGAAGACTTAACGAGAACTAAAGCGTGGTAGAACGATCACTTACAGAATTTGAGGAAAAGGAAGGTTGGTTAAATCTCAGGCCTTGTATGCCCAAATATTGCCGAGCCGGGAGGAAACAGAATGTGACGGCTTACAGTGACCAAAGCCCCTAAAACGTATCAACAATAACAGTTGTATCAATTATAACAGTAAGTGAATTACTACTGTTATTAGCTGAGGTGTGCTCTGTCCCATCTGCTGTCACTCATCTCCTCTAGATGGCATTACAGCTGTAATTTCAAAAACTAAATCTTCGAAGACGGGTACCCAACTGCTACTCCAGCATAACGTCCAGCTCCATGGTTAGTACGCTGGTCTTTGGTCCAAGAGGTACTAGTTTCCATCACCCGCATGATAGCGGATTTTAATTTTCATTGGGTAATTCCTCTGTTTCGCTGGATGGGTATTTGTGCCATCTTCAATTTTATAAATCACCTTAGGTAGGGCCCCATCCTCACAGATGTACAGAGCTTCAACTTGAAAGGCTTGCGTCAGCAGAGGCTACACGCCAGTATTTATTTATTTCCTTTATTTATTTAATGTGAGTGTACAGGCGGTAAGCACAATTACTGTACATTATTCAGTGATATAAGAAATACAAATTAAGTATTTAACATATAAAAAAGGAAAGAAAATAAAACAAGAAGTAAAACACACAATTCATAGAGAAAAGCCACTATATCACAGAAACAACAATGACACGTGCATCCAAGCTTAATACAGTATTAATATTCTTGATATACAAAATATTAAAGCAAAGTCATCTCCACACAGCCCATAAAAGCCCCTGAAGGAAGGAAAAGTAAACACTTTCACTAACCCTAATTTTGTCTATAAGTGTGACAGAGTAGTTTTTTTTCTACGTCCGACCACCTTCGTCTCCAAGAATAAAATTGGCACCTATTCATCCTTGTGCAGGGTGAATGAATATCAGTACTTCTCTATAAATGGCAAATTTACTTTAGTTCGGAATTTTTGACAGGGTCCATATCCCTCTAGGAGAACCCAGTACGCATTTATCGCCTCCGCTACGCATCCCCCTTAGATTTAAAAAAATCGTGTATGTAAAATATTTCCAACCAATTACTGGAGTACACATGTACAAAACCGAATTTATATTACTTTATAATCAATTATTCCCATCACGTTGCACAGATGAAGGTCTGGAAAGTAATTGGTATTTCGTATTTTAATTCAACCATTCTGCTATCAATATTAATTTTATTAGTAATTGCATACGAAGCGCAGAGGTCAGATTATGTAGAACCTACATAATCATTAATAGGAAGCACAAAGTTGTAGACACATATTCATTGATTTATATCAGAGACTACTATTTTTTTAAACTCCTCATAGAGTTCTCAGTAATTAATCGGAAGTCTTAAAATTGCTTGTATAATGTATTAGTAGTTGTAATGTTGACGTGTGCCTTTCTGGCGTCCTTCGAGTCTGGATGTGTGATGGTGATGATGATGATGATGATGACGATCGTAATGAGGTCGGAAAGGTGTTGAAATCCGGTGCCGGGACATAGCCTACTCCTGTTGAACAACATAAAAGGTCCACTCAAGGCTTAACGTCCCCATCCGATGGATGAGTCACCATCATCACCGTCATATGGCCTCCATATGGAAACTACGGAGAGGTTTGGAATAGAACCCAGGCTTTTGGCATGCAATCCAGTGATTAGAAATTGTATACTACCAATCTCTCCTACACTACCAGCCTACATTCTGACGATAATATTTTTCTATCAATAGAACTCGGAGCGGCTAACCATGGTGTTAGACCATAAATACTTGGCGCTTTAATGATCATGGCCAACAGAGGTCTATTTCACAAGCAGTCAGTTAGTGAGTAGGGACCTGTGTTTTCCGCGTTTGAGATTTTTTAAAAAATGTTTCGTAAAAAACTTCTAGCCGCTAAGTATTTTCTTCTTCTTCTTAATCTGTTTACCCTCCAGGGTTGGCTTTTCCCTTGGACTAAGCGAGGGATCCCACCAGGGTAGTGTCCCGGAGCATGAGACATTTGTTCGAGGGTTACAACTGGGGAGGAGGACCAGTACTTCGCCATGCGGCCTCACCTGCTATGATGAACAGGGGCCTTGGTGGGGGATAGGAATATTGGAAGGGATAGACAAGGAAGAGGGAAGGAAGCGGCCCTGGCGTTAAGTTAGTTACCATCCCGGCATTTGCCTAGAGATGAAGTGGGAAACCACGGAAGACCACTTCCAGGATGGCTGAGGTGGGAGTCGAACCCACCTCTACACAGTTGACCTCCAGAGGCTGAGTGGACCCCGTTCCAGCCCTCGTACCACTTTTCAAATTTCGTGGCACAGCCGGGAATCGAACCCGGGCCTCCAGGGGTGGCAGCTAATCACACTAACCACTACACCACAGAGGAGAACATTAAGTATTTTAATGAATCAAAATATAGGTGTATAGTTAAATATAACAGAATGGGACAGTTAGCTCGTATGTACATATTATCATTTTTATGCGAATAACAGAGACAAAACAGGATGTTTGAATTTCCTCTCTTTTATTCTACTTCGTTTAAAGGTTTTCTGTCAGCATACTGAAAAAAATAACATTTACTATAATACCATGCTTCTATGTATCATCTTCTTCTCCCGTTCTACTTCCTTCAGCCAACATCATTCTTAGACTGGGGGTGAACTACAAGGTCAGTAACATAGCAGCAGTTAATACGAGACAAGTTTTCTGCAGCATCTGTTTGAAGGCCACTATTGAAGTTATGCCAGATGTAATAATAGCGTGTGGCCTCCGAAGAGGCCTGGTGCAGGTCTTTCGAGTTGACGCCGTATAGGCCCTATGTTTTTCAGTGGGTGTGACAGATATTCTGGTTCGGTGAGGAAATCAACGGTAAACTACATCACTTCTCATTTCCCTTGTAAATCCCTTCAGTGACGCCCAGGATATCTATTAAGAACCGACGGTGGAACTTCTGATGATCCAACCACAGTTTGGGATGAGGAGTCAACGTAGGCCACATAATTTAATTTTTAGTAAAGGAGGTTCTTCTTTCTTTCTTAATCCGTTTACCATCTGAGAGGCTGTTTTATGCTAGTTGTTTTTTACGTCGCACCGACACAGATAGGTCTTACGGCGACGATGGGACAGGAAAGGGCTAGGAGTTGGAAGGAAGCGGCCGTGGCCTTATTTAAGGTACAGCCCCAGCATTTGCCTGGTGTGAAAATGGGAAATCACGGAAAACAATTTTCAGGGCTGCCGACAGTGGGGTTCGAACCTACTATCTCCCGAATACTGGATACTGGCCGCACTTAAGTGACTGCAGCTATCGAGCTCGGTCCATCAGAGAGGAGGAGGCCCTACCTGTGATGAATTCTAATGATGAAGACGGCACACAAACATACATCTATCCCCGAGCCATCGGAATGAACCAATGAGGGTTAATCGAACACGGGAACCCCTGGGCCAAAGGCAGCACGCTAAGCGTTTAGCCATGGAGTAGGACATGCCAGAGATGAACGTTAATGCAAAGCAAGAGTAATCAAATTTTAAAAAGACGAATTAAATGCGTCCGATTTAACAATTGTAACCTCTAGATACTGTAGGCCTTAGTGTACGATAACGTGGGATAGTATACACCTAAATTAAAGATAACGCGAAATGCTAGAAAAAAATTCCATAAAATATATAACGGAAGGGTCAGGTCCATGCTTATCTTATATACCTAGGTAGAGGGGCTGAGATAATAGCTTTGTAATATTTTCAGTTAATTCTCATCAAGGCGGCCGTGGTTTGAACCCCACTCAATGCATTTGGGATCTTTGGAATCATTAATCACATCATTATTTTTTTACGAATTCCATGAGAAACTGATCATGATCACCCTATCGACAGTCATGTAAAACTAAAAACCTTTTGGCTTTTCTGTGTCGGTGCAACTTAATAGCAATAGAAAAAGCTATTAGCAAATAATTGTAGGGCAAGCATCATTCGTTACATCTCAGTGCCCTACTTAACAGACAGTATAATACGGCCTCACCAACTTGCCAAAAAATAAATTTAAAAAAATTAGAATTTGCTTTATGTTGCACCAACACAGTTAGGTCTTATGGCGGCAATGGGATAAGAAAGGACTAGGAGTGTGAAGGAAGCGGCCGTGGCCTTAATTAAGGTAGAGTCCCAGCATTTGCCTGGTGTGAAAATGGGAAACCACCAAAGGGAAACAGCACGTTGATTCGCAAATATACCAGTAATGATTTTCGACACAATATGAATTTTCACAATAGTTCAACACCTCGCAAATCTCGAAACACGCTTCTTAAATGATAACTGCAAGATATTGTATCGGCAAACAGGTTTTCGTCTCTACATGGCTGAAAAAACAAAATGTAACCTAACACTTAGTAAGTGTTTTTAAATCACTAATTTACCTGGTAACAGGGGTTAAGTTACCAAGCGAATTGGCCGTGCGGTTAGGAGCGCGCAGCTGTGAGCTTGCATCCGGGAGATAGTGGGTTCGAACCCTACTGTCGTCAGTCCTGAAGATGGTTTTCCGTGGTTTCCCATTTTCACACCAGGCAAAAGCTGGGGCTGTACCTTAATTAAGGCCTCGGTCGCTTCCTTAGAATTCCTACGCCTTTCCTATCCCATCGTCGCCATAAGACCTTTCGTGTCGGTGCGACGTAAAAAACAAATAGCAAAACAAAAACGGGGGTTAAGTTAGTAAGGTTTATCACTTCGAGAACAACGTTATGAGGATCGGCCGCGAGGGACGGGAGATAGTGGGTTCTAACACCACTTTCGGCAGCCCTGGAGATGGTTTTCCGTGGTTTCCCATTTTCAAACCAGGCAAATGTGGCTGTACCTTAAGTAAGGCCATGGTCGCCTCCTTCCCACTCCAAACCATTTCCTATCCCATCGTTGCCTATCTGTGTCGGCACGACGTGAAGCAAATTGTAAAAAGTGGAAATAAAATATCGACTATACAACATTCAATTATAGATTATTTCTAGCCAGATTTCTAAAGAAGGTTTGTTTATTTTTATTTGTATACTTTACAGTGCTATTTAAACAATGATTTCAGTTTTCCATCCACCAGTTTCTTAGAACAGATTATCAAGATAAATTTTTCGACATATAAGGGCGTGTCACCGATAGGGTAAAACAAGTCCCTAGTTGATGAGGCCTATAACTAACTTATAATTGACCGGAACATAGTCATTAGAACCTCACGCCTAAGAATGTCGTAAATAATAGCAGCTTGAGGCGAAGATTTAATTGCGACAAGCAGAGGGAATACCTTGTAATGTTATTCTTGGCACTGTTTGTAATGGACACATTATGTGCAAGTGAGTTGTGCCTAATTGCCGGCAGCCTGAGACGGTTCATTAACACTGGCGTAGTCCCAGCTGAAGGTCTGGAGTTTGCTGCCAAATGTTCTCCATGCTTGAGGAGCAGAGCGCGACCGACTTCTAGTCCTCAGAATGAGCGATATATGTAAACAAAAATAATAAAAAATGTTGTGAATGAGATAGTGATGTACTCTTGAAACCTTTCAAGAGTGAGGGACTCATATCGAATTTGCAGTCTACTTCTGAGATCTGAGTTCTTTCGAATAGGAATATCCACAATGAAAAAAACGTATATATTAAATCTATGAGTTCATACCTGAATATAGCACGTCTAACAACATTTTGTAAACGCATGACAATTCAGTAAAACTTAAACAAGAAGCCAAATTCCCCTTCCATCTCCTTCATATCTCACATCCTCTTACCCAACTTTCTCTTCCAGCACATTTCCTTACAAGCCCGCAACTCTTGGGCAGAGCGGGGTTGCAACCCTCTAGGTGGCCCGCCTCACCCCTTGAGGGCGGGTAATGAAAACAGATAAAATAAAATTTTTAAAATCGGAACATTAGCAGTGTATTCTTCTAGGCACTTTCTTGTTGTTCTAGATGTTTTATATGGAAATTAGGATCAGATGTCGTAATGACACAATGGTTATAGATGCACAGGTCTATTAATTGTATTATTAAGTTCGTAATGTGGTAACGTTTACAAGCGGGAGGTGTCGAAATCGACAGGCATCGAAAGTGTTAACTAAGAATAACCCTAGGCTACAACCATGTGCAGTTACGACAAGCGTGTTAGAAACACGAGAAATTGTAATGGGTCAAATACCAATCTTATGAAAAAATGTACTGTACTACTTAAGCGTTCCATTGGAGTGGATTATTGGAGAAACTAGCATGGAAGCTTGAGACTCCTTCATAATATATGAGTGATTTGCCATTCCTTCCTAGAAGAAACCAGAAGAAATATCGTATCATAATTAAATTTTGGATCATCTTATTTCCATGTCCGGGAACAGGTCTGTACTTAAAATCTTCATAGAGAAAAATGGCTAGTTTCACCTTCTTATTCTTCTTCTTCTACCGCTTATCCCACACCTTGTGCGTTCGCGGGTGCAAACTGTGTCGCGCATGTAGATTTGGCCCTGTTTTACGTCCGGATGCCCCTCCTGACGCCAACACTATGTGGAGGGACGTAATCTCTATTGCGCGTTCCTGTGGTAGTTGGTAGTATGGTGTAATGTCTGAATATGAAGAGGAGTGTTGAGGCAAACACACCGGGAGAGTTGGCCCTGCGGTTTGGGGCGCGTAGCTGTGAGCTTGCATCTGGGTGATAGTGGGTTCGAACACCACTGCCGGCAGCCCTGAAGATGGTTTCCGTGGTTTCCCATTTTCCCACCAGGCAAATGCTGGGGCCGTACCTTAATTAAGGCCACGGCCGCTTCCTTCCCATTCCTAGGCCTTTCCTATCACATCGTCGCCATAAACCTATCTGTGTCGGTGCGACGTAAAGCAAATAGCAAAAAATGAGACAAACACAAACAACCAGTCCCCGAGCCAGAAGAATTAATCACAAGCGATTAAGACCCCCGACCCGGCCTGGAATCGAACCCAGGACCCTGTGAACACAAGGCCTCAATGCTAACCATTCAGCCTAGGAGTCGGATAAAATGGCTAGTTTTATCTCTTTATATAAAAATGAAGATGACGTCTATATATCTATCTATCTATCTATCTATCGTCTGTCTGTCTGTCTGTCTGTCTGTCTGTCTGTCTGTCTGTCTGTCTGTCTGTCTGTCTGTCTGTCTGTCTGTCTGTCTGTCTGTCTGTCTGTCTGTCTGTCTGTCTGTCTGTCTGTCTGTCTGTCTGTCTGTCTGTCTGTCTTCCCGGAAGACATCATTTCTAAACTGCTGGGCAGAATTTCAAGACATTTTGCACAAATATTCTCAGGGAGATCTGTCACATTAGGCTATAACTATGCTGTATTTCAAAATCTGGAACTGAAAGTATATTATTTGCGAAACTATTTTGTGAAAAAAAGGGTAATAATTACTCCAAGAACAGGTACCATTGTTGTTACATGAGCATAGCATTGACAAAGGCCTAAGTTTATTGATATGAAGGCGACAGCCGACATATTGATGGTCTGTGGTTTGTCGACTGTGGTGAAACTACGCCAGCCTGTGTAGAGAATTTCTACACCAAAAATATTTATATTCCAGTGTTTTCAATAATTAACACTTTCTACATGTCAGTCATTAATATGTAGGTATTTACTGAACTTATGCATTATTTAAGCGTTAAAATCAAAAGCCAATAAAGCCCATGAATTGTACTTGAAATCGAGATTTCTAAAAAAAGAAAATGCCATATGCGTTTTCTTTATAACTCTAATGGTTCTCCAGGTAATTCCGTCTTTATGTTAGATCACGCATTAGAGAGCACTCGTCGGCTGATTGCTGTTGGTTTTGGTAGGTCGTCCTAATTCAGAGCGGACACAAGGCTGTGCATAGGTTGCTGCTTAGAAATCACAAATCAACGAAGGGTACAAACCGAAGTCAGTGTAAGTTCTGCTAGTTTGAACTAGATGTTATCATGTAAATAAATTCATGTTGTATGAACAACTCGCTCGTTCTCAAACACATCCACGATTTCTATTAAGCACTTCCGTAGTCATCACTTCATAGAGGTAACTTGAAAAATTACTCGATTTCAATCGAAACAGACTT
The DNA here is from genome assembly GCF_040414725.1 of Anabrus simplex. NCBI lineage: Eukaryota > Metazoa > Arthropoda > Insecta > Orthoptera > Tettigoniidae > Anabrus > Anabrus simplex. The sequence continues at coordinate 88,075,819 of NC_090271.1, forward strand.
TCAACGTATTAGGTCGTGTTACGTACATGTAGTGCGTGTTGAAGAGATGTTAAGTACAGAACAAAAATGGCCAGCCGGACACCAGTGGGGTCCGAACCTACAACCTCCCGATTTCGCGTCGGTTGCTCTACAAATTGAGCTATGGTGGCCCAGGCCACTTTTGTTCTGCTTGAAAGGATCTGAGCTACAGGTCTGGCACTGCTGCTAGCACACTGTAGAATGTGTTTAAGTCGCCCGTTGTGGGTTCGGATCCCACTGGTGTCCGGCTGGCCATTTTTGTTCTATACTTGATATCTCTTCAACACGTACTACATGTACGTAACACGACCTAATACGTTGAAAGTCTGTTTCGATTACAATGCGGTCGTGAAAATTCAATATTTACTCGATTTCAGTTCAGATCCGTAAGTTGCTTACAGGTATATCTGAAAAATTATTTGTAAATGGATCAGTACATCGTGTCTCCGAAGAGCAACAATTGCCAATGCTGTGCTTACTACGCATACTTGGAAGTAGTTTACGTTTATTATTATTACTTCGCCTGTGCAGTTATTTGCCCCGCATGACGCTGAACTATTCTTTGCAGTAAGAATGCACTGTTGTATTTCTCGTGCAGCAAACATAACAGATAGTGAGTGTTGCTTTGGTAAGAGAGATGTTTACATTTAAATATCAAATAGCACCAATAATAAAGAAATAGGCTACGCCGCAAAATAATTCATACATTTTCCTTTGATTGTTACTAACCGTTCTGGAAGGACGTTCGGATAACCTGGGTTACGAACTAACATTTCACCTGCCTACTTATTTACATGCTGAGTAATTAAGTGTGTTGATATATTATTCGCCAATTACTGGATAACAAGATCGTTAACTGGATGACGTACGACAAAAAATGTTGTAGATTTATCTTATGGTTTACGTCAGGTAGGGAGGAAGATGGCCAATTACCATTCTTGGTGTTTTGGTCAAGAGAAATGATCACTTTTTATCCCACTCCCTGCATAGGACATCTATCCATATCCAGGAGACCGATACCTAAATAATGAACTGCTGCATAAGAGCAGTAGTTATTAATTAAACTAAGATGTTCTGTAAACCCGAACGGTAACTTTCTCCTAGAAAACTGAGCTTCTTTTCGTGAGTCTGCAAGCGAACAACTAATATCTTAAGAGACTCCAAGTCCTCAAAAATCTCAACAAAGAACGCGATCCATACCATACCAACACACATTTTACACCATCCAATCCATTTTCCAATGGATCAGTAAAGTCCTCAAGACCCAAAACTGCCTTTACCACCACTGTTAAATGTAGCCCAGCAGTTACATTGAGAAAAAGATCCACGGATCCCCTCTCTTTGCTCCGGTGTTTACCATATTCCTTGTTCCAGCGGGAATGAACAAAGCATCTATGAAGCATAAAACTAGCCATCATTATCATTTGTCCTTATCCAACTCTAGCCAGTCTGGGGCACGGAGATTTTCCACCTTCTTCTCTTTAATTCTCTTTCGTTCCAGGTCCTTTCTTCTTATACTGTTCTTTGCCCTTGGCCTCCCTCTCACTCTCTTTCCCTCAAGAATAGCCTTCATCATCCACTTCGGTATCCTTCCGTCCTCCGTTCTCTTTATATGTCAAAAGCATCTTAGTTTATTCTTGTCGTTCAATTTATTTCCTTACTGAAATATTAATTTCACATTGTCTTTATTATCACATTTCATAGGAATTTCATTTCACCCCCTTGTATTTTACTCTTCTCACTTCTTGTCACAAGTGTTACACTCGTCTGAACCAGCCAGATAAATCTGTCGTAGCTGAACATGTAGTCACTCATCTGAACCACGATAAAAAATTTGAAAAAAACTGATGTGCTGGCTACAGCCCTCCAGTTCCATGTTCATTTACACCGAGAAATCATTCAACAGTTTTAATCGCAGAGAAGGCTGTGATTAAACAAAAGAGTCCGACTTCCAGTATTCAAGCTCCAAAACTTCACACCGCACAGTGAAAACTCGATGCCTCCACCAATCAATGGTAACAAAAAATGTCATCACTGAGCAGAGTAGCATTGGTTAACAGTGGCCAAAGTTTTATCGTGACTTTACAGCTCTGCACCTGGGAGGCGGTAGGCTGGTCCCACCGTCGGCTTTCCTGAGGATGGTGTTCCGTGGTTGTTTTTTCCATTATTTTCACTAAGGCGAATGCCGGGACAGTTCACTTTACTCTATGGTCCGCGGCCGTTCCTCCACTTATCCTCTCCACATTTCAAATCACCGTAACACATCTCCTGGCCTAAGTGCAGGCATCACCCTCTAGGAGGCACCTGTGCCCCATCAAGGTACAGAATGGAAAGTTACAGTACGTTAGCCAACTTCATCTGACTGTGTTGACAAGGCCGGCTGTATAGAAGATGGAACTTCGATTCCCTTCAACATACTATTACAGAGCTAATTCGCAGGGAACAAGGACTATTTGTCCGTAAAATAATGAAATGGCGTATGGCTTTTAGTGCCGGGATGTGTCTGAGGTCTTCGGCTCGCCAGTTGCAGGTCTTTTGATTTGACTCCCGTAGGCGACCTGCGCGTCGTGATGAGGATGAAATGATGATTAAGACGACACATACACCCAGTCCCCGTGCCAGGGGAATTAACCAATCATGTTTAAAATTACCGACCCTCTCGAGAATCGAACCCGGGACCCCTGTTACCAAAAGGCCAGCACTCTAACCATTTAGCCGTGCAGCCGATTTGTCCGTAAATTGAATATTATATTTATTTTAGTAGCAATCCTGGAATTTTTATGACAAGGGTTGTATTTGCTTTTACCCACTTTCATACTTAGATGTATTTATTATCAGGGGTTTGAAAGGAATTCGGAAAGCCAATTCATATCTCAATTTGTTTGTAGATTTTCGACCAATGTTGTCCAGTCATTCACGGTACTGTGAAATTCAAGAACATGCGTAAATAAGCGAGATTAGGCTACACCATTCTTCATTATCCCATATTAATGTTTTACATTTTGGACTGTTGATGAATTTACTGACTTGTAGGCCTTTTAATGCTTCAATTTTATTTTTTGGTTTAATTGAAATTCCTGCTAACTTATAAGGTTTAAGTAAATATAATTTCATAAGATTTTTCTCATATTATAGGCCTATTATTATTATTATTATTATTATTATTATTATTATTATTATTATTATTATTATTATTATTATTATTATTATTATTATTATTATTATTATTATTATCGGATGACCTCAGCGTAGGTATTTTGATTTGAAGCTATTTAGACACTGCGTGTCAATTCCGTCGTTCCATCTTACTCTTCTAGGCAGAGAAACTAGAACTCTATTGGATGACTATACAAGAATTTTAATTATGTCAGATAAATACCACACGGGCCATATGCTGAATTCACAGGAGATGGAGTGTCGAATATACTTTATATCGGTATTCGAAATTCTGTCTTCCTCTAGCAGGTTTCAACCTCTAAATTTGGGACCTGGAGGTCGAGACTCATACACTGATTCATGGAAAGAGCTTTTATTAAAATAATTACAGTAGTGAAAGTCCATTTGTTTTTTCTTTAAGTCTTCAGTCCAGGAGCTGTTTAGATTCTCAAAATGCATCACCAAAAGCTATGCGATTATGGGAAAAATGCAAAAGTCAAAGGCAGTGCGACAATGAGGCATGTAAAAGATGATGGGGAGTTGGGTCGGGGTGGTGGGTAATTTTTCCATTGCTTTCCTCACTGTACCGGGAAGTAGAATTGCAGTACCAGTGACCCTATGAGTAGCATCTTTCATGACATCCAGACGTACTAGTCTGTTCCAAATGCCATTGCTCAGCACTACACACACCTTCAAATCTTCTACTCTGTCACAGCCATAAAATGAGACTGGGACTTCGGTGGAAGCTACATTTTTCTCTGGTCTGTGCTAACTGAGAGATACAAACATACTCCTTCCGTCAAGAAATAGTCAAGGGCTAACTGTTACATCTTCTTCTATCGCTTCTCCCACTACGGTGGGGTCACGGTTGAGAAATGTGTATTGAGACAAACACAAATACGTAGTCCCCGAGCCTAGGAATTAACCACAAACAAATACAATCTCGGGCCAAATCGAGAATCGAACCCGGGTTCCTCTGAACCGAAAGCGGGTACGCCGACCATTGAGCTAAAGACACAGACTCTAACTGTTCAATCATTGATTTATATTTATTGTATTATAATATTTCAAACATTATTACAACTCAGGATTTGTAAATCCTGTATTTTTGGTTTGAAACTCCCATAAAAAAGCCTGGTAGGCCTACGTCCCTGCTTACATTTAATTCTAGTAACACGGACAGATAAGGATAAAACTAGGCCTATGCTATATAATTTTAGTACAGTGTTTCGAACGTAGACATTTCCAAGGAATAACATTAATAATGGGAACAATTGCCAGGTATTCGTACTTCGTACGGTCGTGTCGAAATGAATCTGTTTCACTGCCAGTATATTGGTAGCATTTCCCAGAAGTAACGCTCGCTTTTGTCTGCGTGAAGATGGTTATGGGTTTCGTGAAACGTCTAAGTGCAGAGCAGGTGGCGCACATTGGAGGAGATATTATTAGGACTCGGGTTTGAAGCCTGCTTTTATTGTCCCCGTCAAGCGCAGCGACACCATTCTGTGCAAATGGACATGAACGATTCCGGCTTCAGAAGACGACGGTATTTCTGGGAATAATACTTGCATGAAACTACGGAGTGTGCTATTAACGAGTTTGTCACTCCACAGTCTGTGGTAAAGCGGTGACAAAGGAGAATTATCATGCTTTCATAAAACAGAAAAGGGAACGACCGATTTCTGGTAAAAGACCTGTTACGGCTAAGTTGTCCTAGTGTTTATGTTACACAACGCCTGTGAAACTGATCTGTTCATGTCTCGTAGAGGAGTTTGCTCATTCCGTGAACTGGCTTCTAATTTTAGCCATTTTATGAGTCGGTCAACATTTTTGTCGTGAAGTTGGATTTCTTCACGTTTTCTTTTTTTTCGCCGGCCTCGTGTTGTAGGGGTAGCGTGCCTGCCTCTTACCCGGAGGCTCCGGGTTCGATTCCCGGCCAGGTCAGGGACATTTACCTGGACCTGAGGGCTGGTTCGAGGTCCACTCAGCCTATGTGATTAGAATTGAGGAGCTATCTGACGGTGAGATAGCGGCCCTGGTCTAGAAAGCCAAGAATAACGCCCGAGAGGATTCGTCGTGCTGACCACGCGACACCTCGTAATCTGCAGGCCTCCGGGCTGAGCAGTGGTCTCTTGGTACGCCAAGGCCCTTCAAGGCTGTAGTGCCATGGGGTTTGGTTTGGGTTCCCTTTTTTACATTTTCTCTTTTATTGAGGTTGTTTATAGTCGCTTTAAATCAAGGTTCTTATCTCAACTCTTACAGGTGATTACAGAGTAATAATATTGTAATTATCAGGAAAATATAAATATAATGTAAGTAGATTTATCATATTTCGGAGTGCAAGCCAGTATGGTGACACAGTTGACATTCTGAGATATGCTTGACAGTGAGGGAACAGTTTCATTACCGGGCGAGTTGGCCGTGCGCGTAGAGGCGCGTGGCTGTGAGCTTGCATCCGGGAGATAGCAGGTTCGAATCCCACTATCGGCAGCCCTGAAGATGGTTTTCCGTGGTTTCCCATTTTCACACCAGGCAAATGCTGGGGCTGTACCTTAATTAAGGCCACGGCCACTTCCTTCCCACTCCTAGACCTTTCCTATCCCATCGTCGCCATAAGATCTATCTGTGTCGGTGCGACGTAAAGCCCCTAGCAAAAAAAAAAAAAAAAAAACAGTTTCATTCACTGCAGGCTGAAAGTTGTTACTTTTCTGGGAGGTAGTTGTGAGTGATCTTGGTGTGTCCTATCCTTAGTCGGGAGATTAAGACTTGTTCGTGTCAGGTGAGGTTTTGGAGAGGATATACAGGGTGTGATGAAATTAAAAATTTTCAGAGGTGATGGAGGGCAGAAAATTGATCAATTTGAGATAAGGAACCATAATCCGAAAACGATCGAGTCTAAAGTTAAGGAAAATTCTACTCATTTAAGTCCGTATACCTGCACAAGTTTCACAAGCTGCTCCATTTACAACAAATGTTCGAAATGGCGGCCCCCTACTTCAATGCAGGCATGGTTTCGTCGCACAAAGTTCTATAGTACCCGTTCGAATATCCCCGATGTCGTTTGAACAGCGTCGCAGACAGCAAGAATTCATACCAAGGGATCCTGTTCTGTCTCGACAGGTGTCTCATACACAAGGCTTTTCACATGGCCCCACAAGAAGAAATCAAGTAGGGTGAGAAATTCCGACACCCGGCGTCTGTTAATAACGGACGGATGTTAAACAACTTGGATTATTAATAACTACGTCCCGGATATTTATGCAGTAATAGGTTAGAATGCAAACTTACCGAACAGAGTAATAAGTAGAGTCTACCCGCACGAGGGTTATGCTATGAGGTTTGCATAAACGTTAGGTGTTAGGCCCTTTAGAACCCATAGAATTTATGTTACTCCCACTACATTACGTTAGAGCGGGCTAGCCGACATTTCCCACTAAATAATTTTGTTACTAAATAACTTTTGTTACTAAATAACTTTGTTAGTAGGAAATGTCGACTAGCCTGCTCTAACCTAGTGTAGTGGGAGTAACATAAATTCTAGGGGGTTCTAATAGGCCGAACCCCTAAAGTTTATGCAAACCTCGTAGCATAAGCGTCGTGCGGGTAGACTCTACTTATTACTCGCTTCAGTAAATTTGCATTCCAACCTAATACTGCATGAACAACCGGGCCCTATTAATGACTTTTGACTCAAATATTTCCGGACTACGGCTCCTTATCTAAAATTGATTTATTTACCGTCCTACATCATCCCCGAATGTTCGTAACATCATCACGGATTCACCCTGTATTCTCGTAGATATCATTTTAATTTTGTTGAGGTTACTAGTGGAAGTTTTAAACCAGTTCATTTTCCATGGCTCGTACAGTTTGATTTTGATGTAAGCGATGATATCAGAATGTGGAGTGCCAAATTGAGGATCGTTGATTGGAAGACTAGTAGCCGCTTTTGCTACTTTTATTGCTAGTGGTGTAACGTCGCACTGACACTGAAGGTTTTCGGCCATGCAAGGATGGGACAGGGCTACGACGGGAAGGTCGTGGCCGTAGCCTTAATTAAGGTAAAGCCTCAGTATTTGTCTGGTGCGAAAATAGGAAACCACGGAAATCCTTCTTCAGGGCTGCCGGCAGTGGGATCCGAACCTACCATCTCCCGAATATAAGCTTACAGCTACGCGATCCTAACTGGCTCGGTAAACTGTGTTCTAATCCTTGATGTACGAATAAATATCATTTTTACACTTCTCAGCAAAAGTATATTAGCCACTATCAGTGACGAGATTTAAATCTTCAGCCATTGGAGATGCATTTCATCATTCTATTCTTCTGAATATCTGCACTTCGCGAAGTCTGTGTGATCATAACCATTCTCATTTTACGGCTATGATAAACTTAACTTACGTAATAAAAGTTTCCATAAATTGTCTCTCCATTAACTCACAATTCAGTGAATAATTTCATTCGCATAGTCACATCTGGTCTATAGTTACAAAATATTATATTTACAAAAAATTCAACGCTCCATCCCAAAATAAAACTGTAAATATCAAAATATGCTTTTATTGATCACGTACAACAAACGCTGTGGTCTTAATTGGCGTATTTCTAAGAAACTACGATGTAATTCAGGTATCTACGTGCATAGAGCGGGAAGAAAGAGGAGGCACTTAAAAGTAAACCCGCTGCAAAATTTCACCTAATATGTGGCCTCCGGAAATTCTGGTGCATGTCTTTCGAGTTGACACCCTATAAGCGACCTGCGCGTCTGTGAGGATGGGGCCCTAACTAGGATGAATTTTAATGATGACGACAATCCCGAGCCAGAGGAATTAACCAATGAAAGTTAAAAAGCCTGGAATGTATCTGAGACCCCTTGAACCAAGGCGAGCACCTAACCATTTAGCCATGGATACGAGCAAATACATGGCTAAATTAAAAGTATAAAAGTAAAAATTAATTTGCATATACACTGACTGACAGAGCAAATGCAACACCAAGAAGGAGTGGTCAGAACTTTATGCCAATTGCAGGGTAGACTGACGTCACTGAGGTATGCTCATGATGTGAAATGCGCCGCTGTGCTGCGCACGTAGCGAACGATAAATGGGACACGGCGTTGGCGAATGGCCCACTTCTTACCGTGATTTCTCAGCCGACAGTCATTGTAGAACGTGTTGTCGTGTGCCACAGGACACGTGTATAGATAAGAATGCCAGGCCGCCGTCAACGGAGGCATTTCCAGCAGACAGACGACTTTACGAGGGGTATGGTTATCGGGTTGAGAAGGGCAGGTTGGTCACTTCGTCAAATCGCAGCCGATACCCATAGGGATGTGTCCACGGTGAAGCGCCTGTGGCGAAGATGGTTGGCGCAGGGACATGTGGCACGTGCGAGGGGTCCAGGCGCAGCCCGAGTGACGTCAGCACGCGAGGATCGGCGCATCCGCCGCCAAGCGGTGGCAGCCCCGCACGCCACGTCAACGGCCATTCTTCAGCATGTGCAAGACACCCTGGCTGTTCCAATATCGACCAGAACAATTTCCCGTCGATTGGTTGAAGGAGGCCTGCACTCCCGGCGTCCGCTTAGAAGACTACCATTGACTCCACAGCATAGACGTGCACGCCTGGCATGGTGCCGGGCTAGAGCGACTTGGATGAGGGAATGGCGGAACGTCGTGTTCTCCGATGAGTCACGCTTCTGTTCTGTCAGTGATAGTCACCGCAGACGAGTGTGGCGTCGGCGTGGAGAAAGGTCAAATCCGGCAGTAACTGTGGAGCGCCCTACCGCTAGACAACGCGGCATCATGGTTTGGGGCGCTATTGCGTATGATTCCATGTCACCTCTAGTGTGTATTCAAGGCACATTAAATGCCCACCGCTACGTGCAGCATGTGCTGCGGCCGGTGGCACTCCCGTACCTTCAGGGGCTGCCCAATGCTCTGTTTCAGCACGATAATGCTCGCCCACACACTGCTCGCATCTCCCAACAGGCTCTACGAGGTGTACAGATGCTTCCGTGGCCAGCGTACTCTCCGGATCTCTCACCAATCGAACACGTGTGGGATCTCATTGGACGCCGTTTGCAAACTCTGCCCCAGCCTCGTACGGACGACCAACTGTGGCAAATGGTTGACAGAGAATGGAGAACCATCCCTCAGGACACCATCCGCACTCTTATTGACTCTGTACCTCGACGTGTTTCTGCGTGCATCGCCGCTCGCGGTGGTCCTACATCCTACTGAGTCGATGCCGTGCGCATTGTGTAACCTGCATATCGGTTTGAAATAAACATCAATTATTCGTCCGTGCCGTCTCTGTTTTTTCCCCAACTTTCATCCCTTTCGAACCACTCCTTCTTGGTGTTGCATTTGCTCTGTCAGTCAGTGTAACTTCTGGCTCGTACAGCCCTTCAAGAAACTTAGACTTGTTAATACAGTCAATTGGTCAACTGACTTTTGGGTGACAGATCATCGACGTAATTATTCCTTCCATCTTCAGAGCCGGCATCTCTGCCTCTTATGTCTGACAGCTACTCAACTGTAGTCAAGAGGTCAAGAGGCTGATTAAAATCCGCCCCATACCTCAGACTAGAACGTACCGGGAATAGTACTCGAGACCTGCAGGTAAAGAGCTAGACAGAGAGAGAGAGAGAGAGAGAGAGAGAGAGAGGGAGAGAGAGAGACGCTGGCCCTACATTTCTTGGACGTGGCTCATAGGCAACTCAGTACGTGTTATACCAGAAAATATTCAGACTAGAATGTACTCCTATAGTCAAGATTGTGTTATTAGAAATATGAGTTACCCTCTCATCTGCCACTACTCTGACGCCATCTACATCACACCTATTACGTACATTGACGCAGTCGCCAATATACTTAGTACTCAAAGATATCGACTTTGAAAGATCATCTCTAATTTTCAGTCGAAGAGATTCCGGACACTAATATTGCAGAAGGATTATAGAACTACCGTAATTGCTTTGAATTCGGCAGGACAGTGCGAATATATCACCTCTCTTTCGTCTCTTCACTCAAACCATAGGGGATACCACCCACCGGGGGATCTGGTCAAAGGCCATTGACATTGAATCTAACAGATACTGATAGTAAGAGAATAGGCCTAAGCTTATTGAAATTTTGTTCCCCAGAAGTTCTTTACCGTGCTGGAAGACATGAAATTCTGCGCTGCCCCGTAATTAGCGTTATCAGTTGTTGTTCTCGGGGGTCCCGGTTCGCTTCCCGGTACTGCAAGAAATTTAAGATTGACATTTTGGTTCAATTAGGAAGGTCTACATGCAGCTCACCTCCACTGGAGGTGCGTCTGGAAAGAGGTGCACAAACCTCGAGAAGAGGACATGAATTTGTCTGCTTTCGTACCATAATGGTTAGCATTATTAACTGCCGACCTCCGAGGACAGGGTTCGATTTCCGGTACCGTCAGAGATTTAAGAATAACAGTAGGCCTGGTATGTGATTTAGAAAAGTAGCCTACGTGCAGCTCACCTCCACTGGGTGTGTTTCTTAAAAGAGCTGCACCACCTCAAATAATACCAGAACAAGAAATTACTTTTCCCCTTAAATGTTATCAATCTTACTCGGGATTGCCTTTATCAGGACAATGACTAACCAACTAATAATAATAGGCAAATATCAACAAGTATATTCCCAGAAGTAAACCACTGTCACACTGAAACGCTTGTAATTTCTCGATTGAAAAAGCCTAAATACTCTCAATATTTTAACAATAATAATAATAATAATAATAATAATAATAATAATAATAATAATAATAATAATAATAATAATTATAATAATGCCCACCACTGTGGTGTAGTGGTTAGTGTGATTAACTTCCATCTCCGGAGGCCCAGGTTCGATTCCCGGCTCTGCCACGAAATTTGAAAAGTGGTACGAGGCCTGGAACGGGGCAAACTCTTCCTCGGGAGGTCTACTGAGTAAACGGATTTTTAGTCCCACTTCAGCCACCATTCTCGAAGTTGTTTTTCGTGGTTTCCCCACTTCTCCTCCAGGTAAATGACAGGATGGTACTTAACTGAAGGCCACTTGTTTATCCGTTCCAATCTGATTATCCCCCCACAAAGTCCCTGTTCAACATAGAAGGTGAGGCTGCCTTGGCAAGTGCTGGTCCTACGTCCCAGTTGTATCCCCGACCCAAAGTCTCACGCTCCAGGACACTGCCCTTGAGGAGGTAGGCTATAGGTGGGATCCCTCTCTTAATTCGAGGGAGAAACCAGACCTGTATGGTAAACTGACTGAATGATGATGATGATGATAATAATAATAATAATAATAATAATAATAATAATAATATCGGGCGAGTTGGCCGTGCGCGTAGCTTGCATCCGGGAGATATTAGGTTCAAATCCCACTATAGGCAGCCCTGAAGATGGTTTTCTGTGGTTTCCCATTTTCACACCAGGCAAATGCTGGGGCTGTACCTTAATTAAGGCCACGGCCGCTTCCTTCCAACTCCTAGGCCTTTTCCATCCTATCGTCGCCTAAGACCTATCTGTGTCGGTCCGACGTAAAGCCCCTAGCATAATAATAATAATAATAATAATAATAATAATAATAATAATAATAATAATAATAATAATAATAATAATAACACTTCGTGTGGCGGTTATTGGCCCGGTGCAGCCCTTGTAAGGTAGACTCCCCAAAAAAGAGGGTGGCCTCTGCTATGTATAAGATTTGCATATTACTGTGGTGTTGTGTATCTGTGGCAGAAATGTTGGGAGCAGAACAACAGCCAAAGGTAAATCAACCGTTCACGATGAAAGCCCCATTTCATAGCCGAGAAAGGAACCTGGAAAACGGAAGTCCGCATGTCAAGACGCTGACCTTGCAGTCACAGATTTGGAGGACTGCATTTTTAGTACGTTTCACTACATTTTAATTACTGATGTTTTCTTTTTTCTCAGTCATTTCTTGTTTTACCATTTAAGACAGTGGACATAACCAATTAAATGTGAAATCCTTGACCCGGACGGGAATTGATCCCGGGGCCCCATGAACCAAAGACCAGCACACTAACCATTTAGCCATGGAGCAGGACTACCATTGGTGTCAACCCTTCGGCTAGAAGTTGAAAATTGGTGTGGCAGAGAAACAAACTTTTTTGCTTCAATAAATTATTGTTAAATTTGAGTATTAAGTCGGAAGGGAAATTACTAATCTCCATAAATGTTTCGAAAACGTTTCACGACAGCTTGGCAGGTGGGTTAAAGTTTTCATTGCATACCCGGAGAGTCGACAGCTTTTTTGACCATGATATTTGTTATAAGAGGTGCAGATATTTTGAAATGAATGAATTTTGAAATGGGAGGCTGCAGTCCTCACTTTAAGGCAGGGTTTTCAAAATTAGGGGGGATTTTCTAACTCACAGTCTAAAAAAGTGGAAAGGCTCCGGAAAATATAGATATTTAACCCTGATGAAAATGTAGTTTTACTGTAGATTTTTTTTTTTTGAGTGAGAAATACTTGATGGAAAACATAAACTATTGTTGGCGATTTTTCGACAATGATGAGTACAAACAAACGTCCACATAAATCTACATACAATCTCCATGGCTAAATGGTTAGCGTGCTGGCCATTGGTCACAGGGGTCCCAGGTTCGATTCCCGGCAGGGTCGTGAATTTTAACCATAATTGGTTAATTTCGCTGGCACAGGGGCTCGGTGTATGTGTCGTCTTCATCATCATTTCATCCTCATCCGCAGGTCGCCTACGGGAGTCAATTCAAAAGACCTGCACCTGGCGAGCCGAACATGTCCTCGGACACTCCCGGCACTAAAAGCAATACGCCATTTCATTTTTGCATATAATCGACATAAAATTCACATAAAAGGAAAATGTGTGTTTGAGTGATGGAATAGTGAGAGATTTTTTATGAAAGTTATGTGAATAAAAGTGATGGAAGCTAACAAAATACAAATTGTGTCTCTAAAATCTTTAGGTAAGAAACGTAATAGACCCTACTCGAGTTTTCTCGTAGAATTATATCAAACTGAGTTAAGAAAAGTAAAGACTCAAATTTGGCCCTCATTGTTAATATAATAATGAAAGAGAAACGGAAAGTCTTAAGTCATTAGCATAAATTTTAAAATTTTTCCGGAATTTCTAATTCTCACTCATAAAATGAGTGCTCCTAAAAGCAGTCGATCGTTTGATGAAAATATTCGCCACACTTTTGAGGTTCAATTTATTGCGTTGTTTTTCAATTTTCCTTGCATCCTGATACGGCGCAGGTAAGTTTTTAACTTCCCAGGACGGAAAAAGGAACGTTCTGGTGTAACTTACATGTAAAAACGGGCAGGCGTACAGTTAAAGCAATCTTTAGCAACTTAACTACGTTTGGAATAAATTACCTTTTATGAAGTTTTCGATTAGATATAATAATAATAATTTCGTGTGGTTGTTTCTAGCCGAGTGCAGCCCTTGTAAGATAGACTCTCCGATGAGGGTGGGCGGCATCTGCCATGTGGAGGTAACTGCGTGTTATTTTGGTGGAGGATAGTGATATGTCTGGAGTGTGAGTTGCAGGGGTGTTGGGGACAGCACAAATACCCAGTCCCCGAGGCGTCGGAATTATCCAATGAAGGTTAAAATCATCGATCCGGTCGGGAATCGAACTCAGGACCATCTGAGCCGAAGGCCAGTATGCTGACCATTCAGCTAACGAGTCGGATAAGTTTTCAATGAATCAGATCGAATTAATAAAAAAATATTCATATAGACTACGTCACTTGTGATTGAGGATGAAGATAGCATAAAGTTCTTAGTGGTTCCTCGGTCCGTCGACCCCCACCGTTGGTAATGCAGGGACAAAAGTACCTTGGGATTTCCAGGGTTGAGAACTACGACGAAAAATAAAGATTTCCCCTTTGTTTCTTTCCTTCCTTTCTTATGTTATCTCTTTTTATCTCTCTTCTCCCTGTCTGCGGGGTTTCTGGGAACCCCCACATAATCTTCAGGGGGTGCTCAAGCACCGTTGAACCCCCGGGGTCGGCGCCCCCGCCCTAAGTACATCATATAGAAGGTTCGTCCATGGCAAACGGCAGAGCTATTTCAGAGACCACACTAGATCCAACTAACCAGTCGAACAATTCTTGGCAACAAAAGTGACATGTAATCACCCTAGTAAAAGTCACAGTTTCCCGCCCCCACCACCTAATATGGCGGCAGCGCGCAATATTGACTCGTGTAGTTATTACCGCTTTGCTAACTGTAATGGCGGCCCGCCATTACCTCTCGCCATCTTGACTGAATGGAGGGGGGCATGTTATCGCTTACAAGGTAGAGAGTGGGGCGCGCACCAGCACACGGTGACCCTACGTCTCATTATCGACGCCACAGGGTGACAACCGAGTGACTTATCTACCTCTGACAGAACAATCGGAATGTTAATCTAGCCCTGGCAGTTATAGTCCACATGCTGTCATTTAGTTTCATTATAATAAATATAGACTGCTTACTCAAGCTAAAATTATTACGACATGGCAGAGATCTTGTTTGAAATATCTGAATGCAAGTGATTAAATAGTCTATTTAATTTCGAGATATATGACTACATTGCAGTAATACAGTGTATGTAAAGAAAGAGGTGAATAATTTTTGCTATTCATTTGCCATTTGAAGTGATGAAATGTCGTATGGCTTTTGGTGCCGGAATATCCCAGGACGGGTTCGGCTCGCCAGGTGCAGGTCTTTCTATTTGACGTCCGTAGGCAACCTGCGCGTCTTGATGAGGGTGAAATGATGGTGAAGACAACAAGGTTAAGGAATTAAGGTTAAAATCCCCGACCCGGCCGGGAATCGAACCCGGGACCCTCTGAACCGAAGGCCAGTACGCTGACCGTTCAGCCAACGAGTTGGACATTTGAAGTGATAATTTGATGGTACAACTATAAATTACAGGCCTACCATGTTCTCTTCCCTACTCCTTTCCGCAGTTTATCGGATCGGCAAAATATTTGGATTTGGACCAAGTTTTACGACTGGATGCGCTTGCTGACGCCAACTCTATGTGAAGGGATATACGCTAGTCTGCTCACTGGTACATGCATAGACTCTATGTGGTGGCTGTTAATGTGATGTGTTGTGTGTAGATCAAGAGAAGTGCACTAAGACGAAGGTAAATACTCATTCCCCGACTAGAGGAATTAACCACCCGCAGGTTGAAATCCATCCGCGAGCAGCGTGCTTGGATTTCACCCAGAAGCCACGGGTTCGGTACCTGGACACTTTAAGCAATTTCACCTGGACATGAGGGCCGGTCCGATGTCCACTAAGCCCAATTTGATGAGCTATCTGACGGCGACATGGTGGCTGCGGCCTAGAAATCCAAAAATGACGGCCAAGAGAATTCGTTGCGCTGACTATGCCTTCGGACTGAGCAGCGATTTCTTGGTAGGCCAAAGTTCTTCAGGGCTGGAGTGCCATGGAGAGGCGGCGAAGTTGAAATACCTTGCACTAAGCTTTACCTCGAAACCTGCAGACCTTCGGGCTGAGCGGCGATTTCATGGTAGGCCATAGCCATTCAGGGCTGTACTGTCATGGGGGTATGGGGGAATGTTGAAATCCCCGGCCTAGTCGGTAATCAAACCCAGCCCCCTCTGAACAGAAAGCAAGTACACTGACCAATCTGCCAAAGATTCATAATGTTATTGATTTTCGTCCCACTAACTACCGTACTTTTACACCGAGGTGCCGACATTTTGTCCCACAAGAGATCCTTGCCGTACCAGTAAGTCTACAGTCACGAGGCTAACGTATTAGAGCGCATTCAAATATCACTGGACTGAGCTAGGATCGAACCTGCAAAGTTGGACTCAGAAGGCTAGCTCTCTACCGTCTGAGCTACTGAGGCCATCAGTGAGCATACTGAGTTCGGCTCTTTGGCTGATTGCACAGTTAGGCCTACTGAAAATCCACGGCCTGTTTCCAGTCATTCGACCGGGTCAGGAATGGAATGAATGAAGCACCTATCTAGCGGCGAGGATAGGAATCATGCCGGCTGCAGATGAAATGAAATGATATTGGAGAGTGTTGCTGGAATGAAATATGACAGAGAAAACCGGAGTAACCGGAGAAAACCCTGTCTCGCTTCCGCTTTGTCCAGCACAAATCTCACATGGGGTGACCGGGATTTGAACCACGGAACCCAGCGGTGAGAGGCCGGCGCGCTGCCACCTGAGCCACGGAGGCTTCAGTTAGGCCTACTGTTGTACAAAATTCGAGTTACAGAATATTTTCAGCTTCTATGGAGGAAACGTTTGCATAGAGAAATGGAGATAATAGAGAAATAAATACACGCGAGGGTTAGTGCAGACGGCAGAAAATTTAAGATTATTTCGAGAAACTAAAAATTCGAAAAATGGAGGTTTGAAATATCGAGGTTACGACTGTAGTTAAAATGAGTTTAAAATTTTATTGTTGGCTATTCATTTCTGAACTCTAAACATATTTACACGTCTTTGTTACAATGTTGAATAAGAGATCAACGTCAGTATTTCAAGTGAATATTGTAGACCAATACTTCGTCGTTGCGTATGTGTGAAATATTTCAGCTTAGAACATTGGCCGGTAGTGCTTTGCCATCTAAGGTTCAATGTTATGACAGCAATTCAAAGGATTCTCGCTCTTGATAGTATATGTACTGCGGGTCAGTATTTCTCCAAAACATTATCACATAGCTGTTTTCGCAGGCGCAAGGACGATTTATAAGACGCAAAGACGTGGAAACTTCGATGGGCACACTGGAGCCTCTTCATCTTCACCAGGGTGATCAGTATTCACGTCTATAAGTTCCAAATCATTTTCCACCCCGGGGACAGGAGGTGTGCAGAACTGGGGCTCCAGTACCGAGGAACTCACCGCACTACGCTCGGACTCCTTAACCCTCAAACACACGCGTATGGGGTGGAATCCACCCCAGGTCATTTTATTTCCTAGTGAAATGTACAAATAACTCTCCTGTGCTCTCCCGCTCTTAGATCTTTCTGGATGGATCCCCGCAGACAGAGTCATTCTTATATAATCTATCTTAAAATCTCCAAATAATACAGTAATTCATATTTTACAATACAATTATATGTGGGGTGGAAAGCACCCCCACGCGTGTGTCTGCGTCCTAAAATTTGGCGCGTGTGCTTGAGGGTTAATTTCGAGACGTTCCCTATAGGCCATTTGACGCTCGACAATGTTTATTCTGTACTTCTAAAACAAACAACTCTATCCTCTCGTAGGCAGACGTGAAATTTTAAAAATGTATGTTTGATTAATCGCGATATTTCGTACCTATTCGCATCACAATTTTCTCAAGTGTTCATAACTTCATTAATTTTTCACCGCATAGTACGTGTATAACTCACTAAAATAAATAAAATGGAACCTCACACGACCTGACACCTCGTCGGAGTCCACAACTTCTCTAATTGATAGCCCCACGGCATGGCGAATTTTGTACCTCAAGATGGCGCGTCTTTGCAATACCCGATGACGTCATGCCGTGATCAGACTCTTATTAATGAGTATATTGGTCTTTCCTGTTTACCATGAGATACTGAAAGTGCGTTGTCTAGAAATCATCTCATTGTAAAACGTTCATGTTTTTATAGCCTTCGCCAGCCCAACTACTGCTCCTAAATAGACTAAAATCACTCGACCTGGTTGGGAATCGAACACGGGGCGTTTTTCGGAGGCGCTGAGGTGTTGGAATGTCTCCATTGAGGCCTCTTTCCCAAGGGTTGCTTTATGTTTCATATCTACAGATTCGAGGCTGACGTATTTGAACAACATTAGATACTATTGGACTTTTGGAAGTCAGTTCTCTTGATATTCGTCTGCGGTCTATAGTTGTCATGTCTTTGTAAAATGGATGCTCTATCTGATATCTTGTTTCTTACATCAACCTCAGCCATATCCTGTTTATTATTATTATTATTATTATTATTATTATTATTATTATTATTATTATTATTATTATTATTATTATTATTATTATTTTCGAATTGACCACTTAGGATCACAATTTCATTTTTTCTTTGTCGGAAGTTTCCTCTTCCTCCAGTAATCCTTCGTATGGGCGCTATGCTGTTCAACCGTTCAGGCTCTTCCCATCTTTGCAGTTCTTTCGACTTTGAACCATGGTACGAAATGTTTTCCTGTCTAACATTTGAACTCCCTGGATGTTGGAATTCTCTAGATTTTTACGAACTTCCTTAATCCCTGCCGTCTTTGCCTTGATCCACAGGTAGTCGAATAACTTTTTGGTTAGTCTGGTTTTGTCCTTTCTGTACAAATGTACGAGAAATAATAACTTCCTCTTTTTTCATGGTCTCCGAATTTTTCTTCACATTTTTGTAGACTTCATTGTTGTTCCGAAGTTTCCAGCCGGCTTCAGTCTGGACTGGGCCCAAAATTTTGCGCAGTATTCTTCTTTCTACGATCTCCAGCTTCTCCAACTTGTATTACATCGAGAGGCATTCGCTGGCATACAGACGTTCTGTTTTTTTTTTTTTTTTTGCTTGCTTTACGTCGCACCGACACAGATAGGTCTTATGGCGACGATGGGACAGGGAAGGGCTAGGAGTGGGAAGGAAGCGGCCGTGGCCTTAATGAAGGTACAGCCCCAGCATTTGTCTGGTGTGAAAATGGGAAACCACGGAAAGCCATTTTCAGGGTTGCCGACAGTGGGGTTCGAACCTACTATCTCCCGAATACTGGATAATGGCCGCACTTAAGCGACTGCAGCTATCGAGCTTGGTCATTCTGTTTTTACTACAATGCTGTAATGCCTTATTTTGGCATTCCATCAGATGCATTTCTTGTTGCAGATGTTTTTACTTAGTCTATAAGCTCACTCCTTTTTTGAGATGGGATCGTCCACAGCAGCTTTCTCTAGTCCGTTCTCTTGTATGATTTCACCGATGTACTTGAACTCTCTGAATCCGTCCAATCCTGTTTCAAGGAAATGTGGTCTATGTTTGTCATTCATCATGAACTTGGTCTTCTCTTTCGAGATCCTAAGTCCCGTCTTGCTAGCGATCTTTTCTAGGAAGTTGATTATTATTATGATTATTATTATTATTATGATTATGATTATTATTATTATTATTATTACAGTGAAATGTCGTATGGCTTTTAGTGCCGGGATATCCCAGGACGGGTTCGGCTCGCCAGGTGCAGGTCTTTCTATTTGACGTCCGTAGGCGACCTGCGCTTCATGATGGGGATGAAATGATGATGAAGACAACACATACACCCAGCCCCCGTGCCAATGGAATTAACCAATTAAGGTTAAAATTCCCGTCCCGGCCGGGAATCGAACGCGGGACCCTCTGAACCGAAGGCCAGTACGCTGACCGTTCAGCCAACGAGTCCGACATTATTACAGTGTTAAGGTTTATCAGATATAACAAACAAACCTAAGGCCATAGCCATTCACCCCGGCTAAATTCCTGATCCTAACCTTTGTATACAATGTCATGAATTCCTACTCGTAAAAAATTCTGTAACATTTTTTTCCTGTCGTTGAGGAATTTGAGGTAGCCACATGTTGTTGTTTCGTCTGCCAAACCGGCAGCTAGTTACATTTACTTCGTGAACAAATCGATGACATTCCGCAATCATAGAATTGTGGAGATACCCTGCGGGTGGGTGGCAGGTTCATTTAAACCGGGGAATAGTAAACTACAACAGTAACAAAAGCTAGGGGAAATTTCATTACCTGTGTCAGCGAGTATTTTAAAGTCCTCTCTCCCCTGCTGGACACGGCCTGCGCCCCTGATATTGTATGTCACACCCTGCCACTGTCATTGTCATCGGCATGGAATTGTCATCATCATTAACAGCGCCATTACATGGCACGCGGTCAGCATGTGTCCGCCAGTCCTGAGTTCGACAGTGTGGAGAATAGCTATAGTTTTATCACACGCGGCCTGGGAAAAGGCGTAACGAGCGGAGTATTAACTGGTGAAGCTATTATTTCAAATGATCACATCACATATGCATGCTTTGTCTGTATAGTTCGCTCCAGTGAAAACGAATGAGATTTCATGCAACGATTCCTTTATTGAGAGTATTTCTGTTTATACACTCGGCCATGCGCTGCTACGGGATTTGCATAGAAAGGAGGGAGCAACGTAATGTGCAACCAGCGCAAATGTACAATTTATTTACTTGTTTATTTATTTATTTATTTATTTATTTATTTATTTATTTATTTATTTATTTATTTATTACGCCTTTGCTGGTGGGATGTAGTATTAACTGTAGTGTTAACAGTGCACTATGGCTTCTGGTATGGACTAGAATAAATTTGTTACTTATATTGACCTGTCTCAGTCACATCCTTGATTTTGATAATAAGAAAGTGACCAAAATATGAGCGATGTTAGTAATACCATTCCTTATAAAATCAGTCCCTGTTATGAATGGTGTGAAAATATCGCTCATGGGGTCGGTTGGGGCATGCATTTCAGTGGGCTTGGCAGACTGATATGTAATAGCAACTTCTGTTCCGGTAAGGAAAGCAATGGGAAACTACCTCACTCCTCTATACCTCTTCAGTGACATTTAGACTATCTGTGACAGCTGTTGGTGGAGCTGTGGATGATGGGGCTGAATACCCAACATTTATTTATTTATTTATTTATTTATTTATTTATTTATTTATTTATTTATTTTTTATTTATTTATTTATTCTCTTTCTTCTTTCTTAATTTGTTTACCCTCCAGGGTTGGTTTTTCCCTCGGACTCAGCGAGGGATCCCACCTGTACCGCCTCAAGGGTAGTGTCCTGGAGCTTCAGACTTTGGGTCGGGGATACAACTGGGGAGGATGACAAGTTCCTCGCCCAGGCGGCCTCACCTGCTGTGCTGAACAGGGCCCTTGTGGGGTGATGGGAAGATAGGACGGGATAGACAAGGAAGAGGGAGGAAGCGGCCCTGGCCTTAAGTTAGGGGAAGTGGGAAACCACGGAAAACCACTTCCAGGATGGCCGAGGAGGGAATCAAACACACCTCTACTCATCTGACCTCCCGAGGCTTAGTGCACCCCGTTCCAGCCCTCGTACCACTTTTCAAATTTCGTGGCTGGGCCGGGAATCGAGCCCGAGCCCCAGGGGTGGCAGCTTATCACACTAACCAGTACACCACAGAGGCGGACTTTTTATTTATTTATTTATTTATTTATTTATTTATTTAATTTATTTATTTATTTGGAATTCGGACTGCCAAAGTTCGAAACCGAATGTATCCCAAGGAATTCACCAGAAAGATCACATGCCGCCAAGCAATCTATACGCCCTTAAACATCTATCCTAAGCCCAGAATGAGGCAGTGTATCTTCGGTGACCTCGGAATTACCGGGAGAAGTTGAAGAAAGTGTATTATTTATTTATTTATTTATTTATTTATTTATTTATTTATTTATTTATTTATTTATTTATTTATTTATTTATTTATTTATTTATTTATTTATTTATTTATTTATTTCCGTTTGGGCCTGCTATGGACTACGTGCTTCTTATCTCCAGCACCTATCTTCTTTGACCAGTACTCCTTCAAGTTTGCACTGTGAATGTCTTTTCGCTCCTGAGTCCATTTCACACCTCCTCCCGGACGTACTGTTTTTTCTGTTAGTGACTGGAGAGAGTTTGATGTTCTGATCAACGTTCTGTACCCATTTCTTTCATAGATTTCACTGGGAGCAATGTCCAACTCTTGGTCTTTTCTGACAAGTCTTGCCCACTTGGCATTAGTCGCTTTCTCTCTAGAGATGGTGTGGAAGAATCTGGAGGGGAGTCTCTGATTGTCCATTCTCATGACATAACCATAGAAGTTCAATCTCCTCTTCCTCATAGATGTTATAATGTTCTCCAATTGTTGGAACAGCTCGTTGTTGTGCCTGATTATGTACTTGCCTTCTTCTTCAATAGGGCCCATGTTTTTTCTCAGGATCTTCTTTTCCTTCAGCTCCAGTTTTCTAAGTTGCCCTTTTCTTACCATGTTTAGGCATTCTGAGGCATATAGTACTGACGGTCTCACTACAGTAGTGTAATGCCTGATTTTGAATTTAAGGGAGAGTGATTTGGATTTGTACATAATCTTCGATTCCTGGCTCTGCCACGGAATTTGAAAAGTGGTACGAGGGCTGGAACGGGGTCCACTCAGCCTCGGGAGTCAACTGAGTAGAGGTAGGTTCGATTCCCACCTCAGCCATCCTCGAAGTGGTTTTCCGTTGTTTCCCACTTCTCCTCCAGGCAAATGCCGGGATGGTACCTAACTTAAGGCCACGGCCGCTTCCTTCCCTCTTCCTTGTCTATCCCTTCCAATCTTCCCATCCCCCATAAGGCCCCTGTTTAGCATAGCAGGTGAGGCCGCCTGGGCGAGCTACTGGTCATCCTCCCCAGTTGTATCCCCCGATCCAGAGTCTAAAGCTCCAGGACACTGCCCTTGAGACGGTAGAGGTGGGATCCTTCGCTGAGTCCGAGGGTAAAACCAACGCTGGAGGGTAAACAGATTAAGAAAGAAAGACATAATCTTACACATGTGGTAGGCACTTTCCAATTTGATGCATCTGCTGTTCATAGCCTGATCTTCATTCATGCTTGGGGTTATCCATTCTCCTAGGTAGTTGAAGGAGTTAGTCCTTTGTACTCCTATGTCCGCCAATGGGATTGATTTGGGTGCATCTTTGATGTTGGTGATAAACTGTGTTATGTTGATGGCGATCTTCAACCCTACTTTAGCTGCTGTGTGGTCGAGAGAGGATAGTTGATGGATAGCTTCCTCCACACTGGATGCCAGGATTGTAAGGTTGTTTGCGAAGGCTAAACAGTTGACTGTTAACTTGCCTATTCTCAATCCAGAGCCATCCTTTAGCATTTTCGTCCACCCACGAATGGCTTTTTCGAGTAGGCAGTTTAAGAGGATTGGAGATAGGCCATCCCCTTGTCTAACACTTGTTTTGATCTCAAAGCTCTGGGACAGTTCCCCTCTGAATGTGATTCTGGCTGTAGTGTTGGTAAGAGTTGCTTTCACAAGATTCAAGATTTTCTTATCTAGTCGCAGTTCAGCAAGTGCCTGGAAGAGTGACTCTCTATCTACTGAATGTTGCCACGTAGGGTGAGGCGCTTAGGTTTTAGTAAGTAATGATGGTTTTGAGGTTCAGGATTTGTTCGGCGCATGACCTTGACTTGCGAAACCCAGCATGCTACCCTCCGATGCAGGAGTCTAGTTGAGCCTCTACTCTTGTTTATTTATTTATTTATTTATTTATTTATTTACTTATTTATTTATTTATTGATTTATTTATTTATTTAATTATTTATTTATCTATCTATTTATTTATTTATTTATTTATTTATTTATTTATTTATTTATTTATTTATTTATTTATTTATTTATTTATTTATTTATTTATTTATTTATTTATGGGTTTGTTTATACCTGTGGCTTAGCTCCGCGATTTCCACCCGGAAGGCTGAGGTTCGATAGGCCTACTGGGTTGAGATTTTCATCTCCAAAATCACATGGTGTCAGGAAGGGCATCTAGTCTAAAAATTCCAGCCAAACCCAAAATGAGCCTGAGTAGCTAGAGTGATTAGCTGGTACAAAATGAGGAAATCTTGTTTGTTAATTAATTAAATGATTATTTAATTTAAGCCCAAATCTGCCACTCGTGATATAACTTAGGCCTATATGGAGTTGACAGTGCGATATATCTTCTAGCAGCAGCAAGAACATTTTTGTACATCGTTAATCTGTTTCAGTTTAATCCTGGGGTTTGACAATATGAATATAACTGACGTATGTGTGAAGTTTTTTTAATACCATTCCATAAAAAATCCAGTTGTAGTGATGAAGAGAGTGTGGGTGACACTCATAGAGACGGTCGGTAAAAGCTTTTCAATGGAGTAACGTACCTGTCCCTTTCCTTGATAGCCTGGCTGCGATTTATAGCGTATGCAAGGACTTTAATCCTGAACTGAAAGCTGCAACCGGAATCTCTCTGCTTCAAGAGACCAGCCCTTGTGTAAGAGAAGATAGGCTACATTATCTGTAGGGGTGGTGATTTTTGGGGGTTGTAACCGGAAATTTCACATTTTAATTTTCATTTGTATATTTATACCTTTGTACATTTAGCATTTTGTAGCGTTTAAATTTAGCGTTTTGTAGCGTTTAAATTTAGCGTTTTGTAGCGTTTAAATTTAGCATTCTGTAGCGTTTAAATTTAGCATTTGTAGCGTTTTAATTTAGCATTTTGTGGCGTTTAAATTTAGCGTTTTGTAGCGTTTAAATTTAGCGTTTTGTAGTGAGTTGAAGAAAAACATATAATTCTGTGTGATAGGCAGTTATTTTTTTTATTTATTTACAATTTGCTTTACGTCGCATTGACACAGATAGGTCTCATGGCGATGATGGGACAGGAAAGGCCTAGGAGTGGGAAGGAAGTGGCCGTGGCCTTAATTAAGGTACAGTCCCAGCATTTGCCTAGTGTGAAAGTGGGAAACCACGGAAAACCATCTTCAGAACAGCCGACAGTGGGGTTTCGAACCGACTATCTCCCGGACTCAAACTCACAGCTGCGCGCCTCTAACCGCACGGCCAACTCGATTGCAGATGTATTGATTAAGGACGAAACATGTATCGAATTTTAATATTGTCTTAATAAAAACAGGCAATGTGTATTGTAAAAGTGGAGTGGATGATCGAGAATTGCACAAGAAGTTACTTACTACAATACGGGCTTTACGGTGAAGTTTATTTCATGTAACAGTCAAATATGATGCACGTTAAAAACCTATGTAGGCCTATTGTGTACTAAACTCATCCTAATGCGTGTACAGTAGATTATTATTATTATTATTATTATTATTATTATTATTATTATTATTATTATTATTATTATTATTATTATTATTATTCCAACTGTGGACTACGTGAAGTAACTTCGTGACTTTATTTCCTCTTCTTGTCTTCCTGTCTTTCCAGTATTTCTTCATTGTTTCACTCTGTTCCCTCCTCCTCCGTCCACAGACTTCATTTGCTTCTCCTTTCTCCTGGAACCCAATCAAACTCATTAAACCGTTTTCTATGATGGTCTCTATTTAATATCTCGTTTCTTGCTGTGCCCAGCTCAGCCATATCCTCTTCAACTTATTATTGTTATTCATCGATACGGCCGCCTGTGGGCCACGTTTACACAATCATCCTTCTGTCACGCAGACTGATACCCTTCTCTTTACACTCTCGCCAAATATTCTTGAGTCTTTGACTTTTTCTTGCTCGCTCTTCCACTCAGATGTTCCGTGGCTTCGCATGTTGCCCTTCAGGCGTATCCCTCATTCCCGCAACCTTCTTCCTAAATGATGTCCTTTCTTTTATATCCTCTTCCTTGATGGCTATTTCTGCGAAGTCATTGTGCACCTGTGTAAGCCATCCCGGTTACTTTTTCCACTTTTCTGCAGAAGAAGTATCCTGTTGGCCAATAGCTCAGGGTTGATTCTTTTGATATGCCCATAAAACGTCAGTCTCCGTTTCCTCATCACAGTCGTGATTCTTTCTACTGTCTTGTACAGCTCCAAATTCGATCTTAACCGGAATGTGTTTGGGTCACTCGTCGACTTTCTTGGGCCTAAGACTTTTCGTAAGAATTTATTTCTCTATTTTCAAGGACTGGATCAGCCATCCACGTCAAGGTTTCTAAAGGCACTCCGTTCTAACCACTATGCAGTAATGTTTTAACTTGGCCTGAATTGAGAGGGACCTGGGCTTAGAGGTGTCATGACATAGTCTAAATGCCAACTCCATCCTTCTCACCCTCTCCTTTAATCCCTCCTTTTCATCTTCATTCGGGGTGAGTATTTCTCCCAAGTATTTACATGTTTGCACACGCTGGATATCCCTATACAGTGTAACAAGTCTGTCAGTGTCGCCTTTTGAATTAGAATCCATGAATTCTGTTTTTCGAGGGATATTCTTAACCCTGTTTTGACTGCAACATTTTGTATCCCACAATACATTCTGTACGTAGCAAGTTGGTAAGTGATTAACACTTTCATTAATATTCTGATATATGTGATTTTCATCTCTAGTAATGTCATTGCCGTGTTTGATTACTACCTGTGAAGACAAAGGGCATACACTTGCTCTGATCATGGAAGAATACTAAGTTATTCTCTGCTAGATACTCTTTGATTCTCTGACCTTCCCCAACTTCTGAATATACTCGACAGATGGCAGAACTTCCCTAATAACTTACGTGCTGCTAAGAGAAAAGTATACGTACGTACAGACAGGAAGGTATAAAGTCGACTAGCCTCCTGTATGACCATCAATAAAGAGCAGGGAGAAACTCTTGAAAAAGACGGTAGACTACTTACCCGAAACAGTATTCAACCACGGCCAATTGTTTGTTGCACTATCTCGAGCAAGATCATTTGAAAATTTTTAGATCCAGATACAACCAAATCGTCGAAGCACAGATTCTTGAGTCTTTGACTTTTCCTTGCTCGCTCTTCCACTGAGATGTTCCGTGGCTTCGCATGTTTCTCTTCAGACGCATCCCTCATTCCCGCAACCTTCTTCCTTAATGTTCATAAAACCATTGAAAAAGGCAGGCAAACCAATATGACTGCGACAGCTATCTCAAGACGAGTTATTTGACTAATTTATAAGAAATGCTGCGGAGCAGCTCGGGTTATTATTATTATTATTATTATTATTATTATTATTATTATTATGTTAATGTTTTGCAGTAATGACAAATAAACTTAAGCCCACAGCCGTAACCTATGTTATGCGCTATGATGGATGAGAGGTGTGTAATGAGGTCCCGACAGCCAGCCTGTGACGTCAGCCCAACTCCGCTCTTCATTTATTAAGACCGTGCTCTCTTCCTCCCGGCGGGACGCGCTAATTTCTTTAGCGTCGCGGCGCGGGCCACCGTTGACATCCCAGCCGACGACGCCTCGTTGCCTGCCACATTAAGCGCCCCTAGCGGCCACCGAGTGCACCACTAGATAAATGCCACAAACACACTCTCTTGTCGACTCTCGATAGTTCGTTGTTCATTTCACAAAAATGGGCTGCGCGTTAAATATTAAGCATCCACTTTATATAAGGGTTGACAACTGCAGGGCACAGACGAATATTAACAGACCTGTATTCGCGAGTGAGAACTCCACGTTCTTCTTGACTTGAAAAAAATCCCCTAACAAATTCTTACACAACGAAATGTTAAATCCGAACTTTATATGTCAGTTTGTTTGTTTGTTTTGTTAGGCCTATAAATAAGTCCACATAACGGGCTGTATTCCTTAACAAACGAGCTCGATAGCTGCAGTCACTTAAAGTGCGGTCAGTATCGAGTATTCGGGAGATAGTGGGTTCGAACCCCACTGTCGGCAGCAATGAAGATCATTTTCCGTGGTTTCCCATTTTCACACCAGGCGAATGCTGGGGCAGTACCTTCATTAAAGCCACAGCCGCTTCCTTCCCACTCCTAGTCCTTTTCTGTACCATCGTCATCATAAGACCTACAGTATCTGTGTCGGTGCGACGTGCCTTAAATTTTTCATCAATGCCTTGAATTGTGATGGTGGTAGTGGTTGCTGCTGTTATTGCTGTTGCTATACTTTAAAGGAACTAATCAGCAAGATTAGGCTTATCTGCCCCTAAATTAGGTTCCATAGGCCTAATGTAAAATATTTCATTCTGGACAATATGTCGACATGCCAGCGTCTCTTAAAGATTATCAACAGTCAGAAAGGAAATAATAATATTAATAATAAACCTAATAATAATAATAATAATAATAATAATAATAATAATAGGCCTAATATTGCAATTTTGTTTTACGTCGCGTTGACACATAGGCTATAGGTATAATGTCGACCACGGGATAGGAAAGGGCTAAGAGTGGGGAGGAAGCAGACGTGGCCTTAATTAAGGTACAGCTCCAGCATTTGGCCGGTGTGAAAATGGGAAACCACGAAAAACCACCTTCAGGGCTGCCGACAGTGTTTTTTTTTGTTTGTTTGCAAGTTGCCTTACGTCGCACCGATACAAATAGGTCTTATGGCGACGATGGGACAGGAAAGGGCTAGAAGTGTGAACCACCTATCTCCTAAATGCAATTTCTCAGCTGACCGCCACTAACCGCATGGCCAACTTGCTCGTTATTATTATTATTATTATTATTATTATTATTATTATTATTATTATTATTATTATTATTATTATAAACTTTATCTGTGGGCCATATGGATCCCAGAGGCAGGTAGATTTTCGAAGGTGGAATGACGTCCACTCAGCTTTAGAAGACAGTTTTTATAGCTTTCTCAGTTCTTAGTTAGTAATTACCTTGTTCTTACGGGTGCATTTCTAAATTATTGTTCCAGCCAGTGAATGTCCATTTTCTTAGATAATGATTTTGAAACGTGGTCATGGAAGTGTTGATTAACTTTTTAGTATCGCTCATGTTTCCGTTTACTGACATATCTGGAATGGAAAAATAAAAGTTTAGTTTGTATTAAGAATTCTCACTCCCTTTGAAAGACTGACAGATTGGATATATCGAATAGCCTTCGTCGGACGAGACCACGAACGTCTTGACGGATGAAATGTGCATCTGTTGGATTCTCAGGGAGGTTGGATATTGTTTTACACGAAAGAGAAAATGGCATTTTCACACCATATTTAATGGCTTTACTGGTCTTCAGTAACACGCGTTTTTCATGTATTAAACACTGCCAGTGAAAAATCACGTTAGTGCTGGTGATCGAAACAGTATGGGATGGCACTGACACATTATTTAATCTATTGTTTGATGATTGCTGTTTTATGAGGCCTAACATATAGGGGCCTAGGCCATTGACGCTTGTGTAAACTGGTCTTGGAAAATATCATATTGAGTAAATTATTTATTAAATATATTTTCATTCATAAAATTCATTCGGGTTTGATCCCGGGCTGGGTAGTCTGATTTTAATCGTAAAAGGTTAATTCTCTTAGCTCAGAGACTGGGAGCTTGTTCGTATAACGATGACGGTCGCACCCGTGCCACCTCAGGTTGTCTTTGTACTTTCCAGTATTCCCCATAGAATACTAGGTGTCGCTATACAAACTTTCCGCCGACTGATCTGAGTTCCGTCATCGGCTCTATCACGAATCGAGTTGCCGGTGTGATGTGTCTCACGTATGTGGTCCTAGACCAGTTTAACCACCGGATACTCTTCCCTACGACAACCCTGAGGACTATTGTATGTTACTGTGGAAGGTGGTGAGGTTTTCTTTTTTTCTACTAGAGGTATATCACTGCATCACGACCCATAGGAACAGACTGAAACTTGGTGTCAGCATATAGCATGTTCCTGTCGAAAAGCACCAAGAGGTCTGATACTGTATAGGCTTTTGGGCTTATGCCGTTTCAAGAAAATACGGTGAAATTCTTTACGTTTCGCAGAGAACTGTGCTTGCGTCCAGGATTATAAGGGAAGTTGGGGAAATTCGAAGAAATCCTAACAATTTCAACAGGGACACTGGCTATCAATTGAGTAATACCTGGTTGCCAGCCATTAAGGATTTACGTAGGTAGTACCCTTCCCTGGCCCTTCACTACTGTTATTTCGTCTCGGTGTTTTCCAAATTCGTACCTTCCAGGCTTATGTCAATGCCATACACCTGTCAATGTCATATGTTACGTACACATGTCATGTGACCCTCTTAGACTGATTCTTATGGTTCCGTCAGCTTCCGCTTCGAACGCTAGCGCTGTGCCACGTCCGGGGAGCCATCTGGTGACGAATGAATGTACCATTTCCACTTCTATTATAACGTCTAAATTTCTAAAAGTTATTGTTTAAGAAGCCTTTCTCGTGGACAGTCGAGATTTTCTTCTGATGACGCAGAGCACAGTTCTCTGCAAAACGTAAAGAATTTCACCTGATTTTCTAGACACGGCATAAGCCCAAAGCCTATACAGTATCATGTCTATAAGTACGGGCCGTGAAAGCATCAGTGGCAACCATGAGGTCTGTTCAAAGCTTAACATATCCATCCGACGAACAAATCAACATTAACTGTGTCCGATGCCCTCACTCCATATGAGCACTGCGGAAAGGCTTGGAATTGAACTCAGGCATTCGACACTCAGTCCAGTATGCTAAGTGGAAATTGTATACCACCACCTTCTTTTTTTATTTTCTTTACGTCGAACCGACAAAGATAGGTCTTATGGTGACAACGGTATTGGAAAGGGCTAGGAGTGAAAAGAAAGTGTCCGTGGCCTTAATTAGGACACAGCCGTGCGATTTGCCGGATGCGAAACTGGGAAAACACCTTAAGGGCTGAAAACCGTGGGGCTCGAACCCACTACCTCCCGAGTGCAAGCTGATATCTACGCGACTCAGACTGTCCAGCCACTTGTAATTTTATTTTTCATTCAGTGGGACTCGAACCAGGTAACAACGGTATCAGACCATACAGATGTGATAACTTTAAAAAAAATTGCTATTTGCTCGGGGCGTCGACCTATAGATATATTTTGCCCCTACTTGCTTCATGTGATATGAACTTGCGTGTAATTTGAATGGAGGAAGTGTGAAGTGTTGAATGTGAGGAAAGGAACGTTAAGGACGACACAAACATCCAGCCCCAGGCCAGGGATATTATTAATTTACAATTAAAAAGGCCTGACCAAGCCGGGAATCGAACTTGGGGCCGCCGGATGACAGGCGGACGAGTTACTCCTTATACCGCGGGACTGGACTGTGATAACTTAAAGATCATGGCCACCAGGTGGGCTGTGGGGTTTGACAATAGGTGTGCATTAAGGTGGAAAAAGGCACCCAGTCCTCGATCCAGAAAAAGTAACCAGACGAGGAGAAAATAGTCAACCTGGTCGGAAATCGAAACCAGGACCTTACAAAGCAAAGTCCTCAATGTTAACCATTAAAACAAGGGTCCGGACAAGTGATTATCACTAAGTGGCCAATCATTTCAATATCTTGAAGCAATTTCTGGAAGGTAAGAATTTTTCTGTGCAGCCTATATTAAGCCAGGCCAATTGTAACAGGAGACGATTTTCTCAACGGCACGATAATGATCTGAAGTATTTCACATGAAATTTTGTATCCCCTGGTCATTTATTGTCGTAGCGATTTGCCTGTCTGAACATGACAGCGCATGTATATTATTTAAATGACGTTCGATGGCGGGACAATCGCAGGCAGTCCGTCCCGAGATCAACGCGCGTGCACTGAAACGACTTCAACTCGTGAATCATTTATCCTCCTTCGTTTCGAGTGTTGGTTGGGTTTAGCAGCTTTCAAATGAATGCTTCTGAATGGTCGCTTTTGACATTTCACGGTGGAGACATAAATATTGATGTCCTCCAGCTTTTAAGGAAGGGGAGGGGAAAAAACGAAGAAGTTGGAAAAGAGAGAAGCTCTGAGGAAGGGGTGAAGCGAGTAGGCATGAAGTTTTCAGGCGGTAAGGTTTTTAGAAATCTCGCGAGAAATAAAGTAGGAAGTTTTTATCTTTATACGGCGGCGTATCAGATGGTGGAGATGGAGTGGGAGGATCTCCGCAGGGAAAGAGAGAAGAGGGGGGAATGATGAGGAGCTCAACACTACATAGCGCTTCGTCTCTATGGTAACAGGGAGACCAGCTTCCAGGCACTGTTGATGGCGGTATCACACGCCTCCGCGAATCTTTTCTCAATCAAAAGACAAATGAAATAAACATTTTCATTCTACCACTGATCAAGTCACTGTCGTGGAACTTTAAAACGTAACTACATTTCCACATGCTAGTCCCGCTAGGTTTCTTATTCAAATGCCACTTATTTGATTCATAATAATTCTACATTTTTGGAATGAGTTATGGAACGGGGTTAATTCGAACTCCTGAGCCATATTGAGGAACTGTCTTATCTGAGACGCAAGTGATACGGATAAGGATGTCAATACACCAACCAATTTAGCTTTCCAATATTTAAGGCCATCCGGCTGGTTAGCAGTCGCCTTGGCAAGACAAGGTCTAAAATGGGATCTGTCTTCCACGGCAGAATTTCGACATTGTCTAAGTACGCTCTTGCAATGGTCTGAAACAGAGCGGCTGTTTTGAGTTTATAGTAGGCGAAGACGTTCGTCTTCAATGCTCAAGAAGGTGGTTTTGAATTCTAGATAAATAAATGAGTAAATAATAATAATAGCGTGTGACCTCCGGAGGAGCCTGGTGCAAGTTTTTCGAGCTGACGCCGAATAGGCGACATGCGCGTCTGAGAGGATGAGGGCCTGTCTAACATGAAATCTAATGCTGAAGACGTAGCAAACACTCAGCCTCGGAGGCATAGGAATTAGGTAATGAAAGTTCAAATCCTCGACCCGACCAGGAATTGAACTTGGGACCTCTTGAACCAAAGGCAAGCATGCTATCCATGAGTAAAAAATGAATGAATGAATGAATGAATGAATTAAATAAATAAATAGTCAAACACGAACGGGGCTGTGTTGGTGTCGGTAGGCTACAAGTTTTGAGTTTTCTACTGCTTTCTTCCACAACCTACGGGATCGCGGACGCGAACTGTGTCACACATGTGGAGTTGGCCCTATTTTGCAGCCGGATGCCCTTTTTGACGCCAAACCTACGTGGAGGGTTGTAATCACTATTGCGTGTTTCTGTGGTGGTTGGTAGTGGGGTGTGTTGTCTGAATATGAAGAGGAGAGTGTTGGAACAAACACAAATACCCAGTCTCCGAGCTCGAAAAATAATCACACGCCATCACAATTCCTGATCAGGCCGGTAATCGAACCCACGATCCTCGGGACCGAAAAACTCAACACTGACCATTCAACCAAGGTGTAGGACACAAAAAATATGTACTGTATGGAGTAAAACAGGCCTACCTAGTCGGTATGGCTTCGAAAGTTTATAGCTGTTATTTTATTTATTAATTCTAAAAAAAATTACATATTCAAAGCCGTGAGTTCAAAATTATTTTCCACCACTAGGGCAGTAGGAGTGCTTGGCTTGGGCTCCTACAGTGTAAAATTCGCCTCACGTTGCTCGACCAACACCTATTTCAGACTCTCCCAATTAGACGTTTGACACTCAACATTGTTGATTTTGCACTTTCCATTTGTAACGGCATTTAGGACAAAAATAATTTCTTTGCACTTCTTCGCACCACAGTTTTCTCAAATGGTCTCTAATTCATTCGATTTTTCCGGGTACTTGTAGAACTCCCTGAAACGATTCAAACAACACCTCACATGGTGTTCTACCACGTAGGAGTCCAGAGCTACACCAACTGACAGTCGCGCGGCACGGTGATTTTAGCTACCTCAAGATGGCAGCAATAATGCGTCAGCCGATGTCAGTGACTTTTCCTCTCTGAAATGAGATACTGAACACTATCGTCTCACGTGTTGTCCAGAAGTTATCTATGCTCATGTTTTTCGTCACGCCAGGAATAGGATTCCAAATCTATAGACGCATTTTGCTTCTACATACTCGCAGATTTATTTAGGACAAAATTTCTGTACTTTAGCATCTCATTAGGGCCTAGAGTAGTTAAAGGGAGGTTTGATGTAGGCTATAGGCTTACAGTGGTTGAACATTCTGCCTCAAGGCTGGTTTGATCCCCAACAGCTCTGCCATCAGCTGTGATAAATAATCTACACGGGGGTAGTCATCACTAAGGACGCATTCTAGAGAAATGAGGAGGGATAAGTTTCCCGTTGCTTTCCACATAGACTCAGAAGTTGCCATGATAGAGACTGGCTGCATTGACATACAGTAGAGCCTAGTAGACTTACATAAGTATGTGTGTACGCTAATGTCCGTCTCCTTGATTGCATGGTCAGCAGAGTTCCTTCGGGTCATATGGTCGTAGATTCGATTTTATGTCGGGCCACAAATTTACCCGTGTCTGTTTAAATTCTATGACTCGAGGGTTTAATTTTTGTAATAATGGTACTGGTTTTACATCTCACTAACCATTTCTATGGTTTTCGGAGACTACGAGTTGCCGAAAATTTGTCCCATAAGAGTTCCTTTACGTAGGTAACAGTAAATCTGCCGACGCAAGACAGACGTTCCACCGATCTGAGCCGGGATAGCACCCACCAAGCTGGATTATTATTATTATTATTATTATTATTATTATTATTATTATTATTATTACTATTATTATTATTTCGTGTTGCCATTGCTAGCCTGGTGCAGCCGTTGTAAGGAAGACCTCCGGCGAGGGTGGGTGACACCTGGCATGTATGGGGAAACTGCATGTTGTGGGGGAGGATAGTGTTGTGTGTGAAGTATAAGTTTCAGGGATGCTAGAGACGGCACAAACACCCAGTGCCCGAGTCCAGGAAAATTAACCATTTGAGATTAAAATCTGCGTCTCACAAGGTAATCGAACCTGGGCCTTCTAAACCGAAGATCTCTGCGCTGACCATTCAACCAGGCAACCTGACTCCTGGTAGTAGAAAGGATGTTAAAGATGATATTATTATTATTATTATTATTATTATTATTATTATTATTATTATTATTAAGCCCGACACCCATTTTTATATAGCAAATTCTACCTTGGAGAAATGACCATCGAATACAAGCTCAAGAAGGCAATTGTACAAATTAGACACCAATTTTTATATATCTAACTCTACCTTAGAAAAATGGTCATCGGAAATAACACTGCCCGTAAATATACTAATGCTGTCTACAAGCCTAATATTATTCTGGAAAATCACAGTTGATAAAAATTGAATGAATTCATAATGCTGCAATTCCCAATCAATACGCAGTATGGTAGTATCCATCATTGTAAGCGAATGGGTTATTTTAAAGACACCCTTTTCCACATGTTTCTTTAGTCTGTTGTTGGACCAAGTCTTTACTTGTGGTCCACACTGTAGAACGAGAACACTCCTGTGGGCTACACTGTACCGCTAGGTGTGGACGATGGTCCGATCGCTAAGAGACACCCGCCCCCCTCTCGATAGACGCGTGAAGCAGCATGAAATACTGCCTCGGCCTATTCCATAGCCTCCTCCAATTGACTTTAATTTGTTGATATCTTGCTCCTCTACCCCCGGAGATAAGATGGATCCTCGGGCACACACACAGGAAAGAGGGGTGGCTGAGATAATGGGGCTCATCGCCGCTGGCCAGAGCATTCATTCTCGTTATCTGGCGTCGCGGCGCAAGCGTCGCATTATTTACGCCACCTCCTCTCCCTTATACCGTTCTGCTCTCACCCATTGCTAACCCAGATTACGTCCAGTGAATGGTACGGTAACTGAAACCACAAATAGTCAACCTTAGTCCTGTAGTCATGATGGTGACGTTGAGTGTCTTGACCCTCTCAGTGCCATGATCTCATGCTGAGAATGTGCAAAGAATGCCACGCTGATTAGTAGCATTATACAGGTCTCTATTTAATGCGCTACATAATTTACGTTTTTGAATTAAATGAAATGAAATGGGGTATGGCTTTTAGTGCCGGGAGTGTCCGAGGACATGTTCGGCTCACCAGATGCAGTTCTTTTGATTTGACTCCCGTAGGCGACCTGCTTGTCGTGATGAGGATTAAATGATGATGAAGATGACACATAGACTACACCCAACCCCCGTGCCAGCGAAATTAACCAATTAAGGTTAAAATTCCCGACCCTGCCGGGAATCGAACCCGGGACCCCTGTGACGAAAGGCCAGCACGCTAACCATTTAGCCATGGAGCCGGGCACGATTTTGTATACTTTGACTTCAAACTCCAAGGAAATGTTGAGGATGGTATGTACTTACTACCGACAACGACAGCAATACCGTTAAGGGTAAAACATAAGTTATATTTTTAAATATTTTCTGAACACTCTGAAGACAAAATAACAATACAAATTCAAAATTAAAATTACAGATAAAATATGGTAGTCCTTCTGGAATGCAGGCATCCAAGTGAATAAAAACAGAACATTTTAAAGGTATCTGTTCGGTAGTTCAGTAGATAATTACCGTTATATGCAACTACCAATCGTCACATGATCAGAGGAACACATGAAAACCTGAAATCGATGTGCGTAAATAAGAGAACATATGAGCCGCTTAGTGATACAATTGGAAACTACGTTCTTTACTCTATGGAAACAAGCCGTAAGATAATGCCATCTGCCGTTCATAATCCTGCTGAATGCAGATAGTATGGCGCGCTGTTCAAACGACTATATTTCGTTGTCTGGCATTCTAAAGGTTAAGGCAGTAGCTAGGTTCAAATCATAATGTGCAAGCCTTAAAAAAGCCGGTAATTTGCGCATTGTACCATATTTCAGTGTGTAATGGAAACCCTGGTCTAAAAATCAAAGTAAAGGTCGAGAGAATTCATCTCACCGACTACGTGTCTCTTGTAATCTGCCGACTTTCAGGTTAAGCACTGATGGCTTAGTAGGCCAAGGTCTATCAGGGCTCTTTTACCATGAGTTTTAGTTTGGTTTAGTTAATTGCTAGTTGCTTTACGTCGCACCGACACAGATAGGTCTTATGGCGACGATGGGATGGGAAAGGGCTAGGAAAGGGAAGAAAGCGGCCGTGTCCTTAATTAAGGTACAGCCCCAGCATTTGCCTGGTGTGAAAATGGGAATTGGTTTAGTTAAGCGGAAAGAGGAAAAAATATACGCATTTCCGAATAATAATATTATTCGTTTGGGGCCTCCGTGGCTCAGACGGCATCACGTCGGCCTCTAACCGCTGAGTTTAGTGGTTCACATCCCGGCCATTCTGTGACAAATTTGTGCTGGACATAGCGGAGGCGGGACAGGTTTTTCTCCGGGTACTCCGGTTTTCCCTCCCATTTTTCATTCCAAAAACACTCTCCAATATCATTTCATTTCATCTGTTAGTCATTAATCATTGCCCCAGAGGAGTGCGACAGGCTTCGGCAGCCGGCACAATTCCTATCCTCGGCGCTAGATGGGAGCTTCATTCATTCCATTCCTGACCCGGTCGAATGACTGGAAACAGGATGTGGATTTTCATTTCCATTATTCTTGGTTTCAGGATGCATTAGTTAATTTTACGAAGGTTCTTTTCACGTTACAAGCCTGCAAGAGCCTTCGGACTGAGCTCGCATCGAACTCGCAAACTAGGGCTCGTATGGCCAGTGCACTTCCGTCTGAACCACTCATCTTATCATATCGGAATATTTTGGGTTTACACATGTCCAAGGCAACGAGGCGCAGCTTTATATAAACGAGATAAGGTCTATGTGCAGCGGATGCGAGTGTCCATTAGATAATGAACCCTAGAGCGGCCTCTTTCCTCGCCACACCACGCAAAGAATGTAATTTGGCAAGTGCTTAACTGGGTTTTAGTTGGTTGTATGTGTGCGCGCTGCTCTCGCCCTCTTTGGTGGAACTTAATATCAACGCGGTTGAAATATTGAAGTGCGACCTCGCTCCTCCTGCTTCCTTCCTTCCATCCTTCCTTCCTTCCTTCCTTCGGTTGAAATAACCCTAGTGGGGTAACGAGGCGGGCGGGCTTACAAGATGGGAGGAGTGAAACCGCACCCAATGTGTTACCATAGCTACCATTTATCAGTCGCTAGCAGAACAGCATGGAGTCGCTACAAGTCGAGGAGCACAATCGATACGCGCCTTAAGGGGACGGTCTATGCAGTCACAGCGCTTTCACGATATACAGAGTGCTCCGGAATGTGTGTCGCTCATCAGAATTCAGAAGACGGTTTCTCTATAGGAGGAACACACACCTTAAACAGATTTATGTCTGACGAGTTAAAGACGTGGTGCAAATAAGAAGTTTAACTGACAGCACAATCTTAAACACATGGCGATGATATCATCAGCAGCAGCTTAAGAGAAGAGCAGGCTGTGTGGCTCAGAAGGTAGAGCGCTGACCTGGCTTTCTGAGTCCAAGTTGGCAGATCTTATCCTGATATATAAAGGCACTCAGAAACGCCATTCTCTTGTCGATAGATATAAGTTGTGAAGGAATTCCTGCGGGGCGAAATTCTGGCATCTCAGCGTCCCCGTAAACAGCAAATGTAATTACATAAAACCAATATTGTTGTTGTTGTTGTTGTTGTTGTTATTGTTGTTGTTGTTGGTAGGTGCTTGAGACAGCATAATCTTTACTATAATGTTATATCTAGATCACTACGGTATGATCTTCAGACAATACTTTTGAGGAGAGGATGACAGGATCTTTCACCACATCCTTCAGGGGCTTACAGCTTGTGAGTCATAATTAAGTTTGGTACTGCTTCCGCTTCTTTACAGAGACCTAAGGCTTCTCTTGTCAATGCTCCCTTATCCGGACCTTCCATTTTCTTTACCGACTTCCGTGGTGTTTGGCAGGGTGAGCTACAGTAAACAAAATGCCATTTTCAAATTACGATATTTGGAGTAATTCAGAACATATTTTCTTCTTTCTTAAAGAGTTTACCCTCCAGGGTTCGCGTTTCCTTCTCACTCAGCGAGTGATCCCATCTCTACCGCCTCAAGGGCAGTGTCCTGGAGCGTGAGACATTTGGGTCGGAGATACAATTGGGAAGAGGACTAGTACCTCACTCAGACCGCCTCACCTGCTATGTTGTCCGACTCGTTGGCTGAATGGTCAGCGTACTGGCCTTCGGTTCAGAGGGTCCTGGGTTCGATTCCCGGCCGGGTCGGGGATTTTAACCTTCATTGGTTAATTCCAATGGCCCGGGGGCTGGGTGTTTGTGCTGTCCCCAACATCCCTGCAACTCACACACCACACATAACACTTCCCTCCACCACAATAACACGCAGTTACCTACACATGGCAGATGCCGCCCACCCTCATCGGAGGGTCTGCCTTACAAGGGCTGCACTCGGCAAGAAATAGCCGCACGAAATTATACCTGCTATGTTGAACAGGGGCCTGGTAAGGAATGGGAAGATTGGAAGGGATAGACAAGGAAGAGGGAAGGAAGCGGCCGTGGCCTTATGGTAGGTGCCATCCCGACCTTTGTCTGGAGGAGAAGTGGAAAACCACGGAAAACCACTTCCTGGATGGCTGAGATGGGAATTGATCCCCGCCCCCTTCTACTCTGTTGACCTCCCGAGGCTGAGTGGGCTCCGTTCCAGTTCTCGTAGGCCACCACTTTTCAAATTTCGTGGCAGAGCCTGGAATCGAACCCAGGCCTACGGGCGGTGGAGGCTAATCACACTAACCACTACACCACACAGGCGAGCCAGAACTTATTTTACTTTCTGTATTTGTTCATATTTCCTGCTTTAGTAGGCCTTCTTGTTTTTATGTTATTTGAGGAAGAGTCACTTATACATAATTTAAGAGCCGAAATTATTAATTCTTCCATCAGATTCGAATCTCCGGTATCTCAGCCAGCAAATGTTGGCATATTGAAGAAGAGGATATACGAGCCATCTGCCTCTTTTTCCTGCAGTCATACAATTTCAAGCAGATTATTAAAACAGA
This sequence comes from Anabrus simplex, assembly GCF_040414725.1. Taxonomy (NCBI): domain Eukaryota; kingdom Metazoa; phylum Arthropoda; class Insecta; order Orthoptera; family Tettigoniidae; genus Anabrus; species Anabrus simplex. The sequence goes on from NC_090271.1 coordinate 88,115,504, forward strand.
TCTCTTCCTGGGTGCGAGGGGATCCATTCCAAAGACGTTTTTAACAGAGTGTGAAATACAAACGGGAAAAGGAACTGCAAGACAAAATCGTCTCCAGCATTATAACGTAGTATTTGGCTGAACTTAGATACAACCTGTATGGGGTGCACAATAGTCTACATTCCAAGCAAAAATACCAACCAGGTTTAAACGTATCTGCACTTAAGTAGGGATTCTTTTCTTGTGATATATATTGTGCGCTATTCCGTGCCGTTTGTATAAACCTGTATTCTCGGTCAGATGATATAAATTATACTGGCATTTCACATATTTTCCACATTTTATGGTTTCGAAATTGTTCGTGTTATCAAATAATTTAAAATGTACTTTACTAGCATCAATATTTCAAAGCAGGATTCTAGTATCATACGTCTATGAAACGTGGCGTGTTAAATACTGTTCTTTGCACACCCTTTCTTTCTCGAAGTGTTGACCTCGACCTACAACCCGCTGTAATCCGTATCAGAAACATTGATTATCACTCTGCGGCGTTCATTTAAATTCTTATTTTGTAACTTCCATGTTTGAGTAATAAATTCTTAATTTTATTAATTTTTAAGTATAAAAATTTGATACAATTTAGATATTCTACAGACATTTTTCATCACTTTTTAAAAGTATTACTCCATATTTTGACAACTTTTGTCATAATATGTAAACCTACATATTGCACCCCTATTTTTGTTAGTGTACAAATACATCCTATTCCTGATAATACCTTTACGAAACCTGGAGAACCTTTCATTTATAGCCTCCCTTCACGTTCCATCAGCCGATCAGTTCATTTATTTCGCTAGCTGTTTAAATTATGAGAGGGCTTTGTTTAGGGAAGTAAAGACCACAGAAAACCACCTTTAGGGCTGCTGATGGTGGAATTCGAACTCATCACCTCCCGGACGCAGGCTACACGGCCCGTACCAATCGTTTGGTACATTAATTAATGGATTTATTCTACAACCATCTTCAATTAATGATATGAAAATGTCATTATTAAATCCCCGTTCAAGCAATGAATACCACAGCCACCATTTCTTCTTCTTAATCTTCCTTCTTTCCCTACCGCTTTTACTACGCCTCTGGGGTCGCGGGTGCGAACTGTGTCGCGTATGTGGATTTGGTCCTGTATTACAGCCGGATGCCCTTCCTGACGTCAACCCTATATGGGGGGATGTGGTGGTTGGTAGTGTAGTGTTTTTTTCTGAATATGAAGAGGAATGTGTTGGCACAGACACAAACACCCAGTCCCCGCGCCAGAAGAATTAAGCAAGGCAAATCAAGTCCCCAACCCGGCCGCTAATCTTGTTCTTCTTCTTATTATTTAATATACAGTTCTGTGGTGTATCGGTAGGGTGCATGTCTCTTATTCCAAGACCATAGTTTCGTTTTCCGGCCAATTCAAGGATTTCAATTCTGGACCGTAGAACCGGGTTCACTAGATAAGAGATATTTTCGAACTTTTAGTAACGCACAGCTACAAGAACACTTTACTGATCTAGTATACATAAACGAACACTGATGGCCTTGGAAATTGTTGTGAGGTAATTCCAGACACACCCCCAGTACAAAACGCATATCGATGTTAATAGCAGCGTGCCAAAGGGAATATCGTGGGAAGTAAATTGGAGATAGGGAAGTGATAGGTATGACCAACACGCACTCAGATATTGCTAAAAGTTGTCAGTACTTGGCCTATGATAACCTTTAAAGTGGTGTTTTTTCAGAGGTCGTGAGTTGTCATGGTATGCAGGTATAAACGCTTGTTTCAAAACGTTTAGGCATTCATGTCCAACATTGTTGGCTCCTGGTCTATTCAAATATGTGTGAAATATTTTTCTCTTTCACACGTTCCCTCTTTCACATGCACAAATATGCACATAAACAAACCACTAGACTTACCTTTCCATTAGCCGTAGACACTCTCCATCTAACTGTTTAGGCCACATTGCAATGAATTAAGTCCATCGAACGGTCCTTTTTGGGGGCAAATTTATCTGTTTCTGGAAACGAAGATGAGCCGGTAGGCAAGTAGCTGGGTGGCAAAGTCTCAAACCCTAAGACACGCTTCTTTCAATTGGTCTCGTCTAGCAAGTGCTAGTATTGCACCTTACTGGATGTGAGTCAGTAATTAGTGCCTCCAGGAAGTGCTGCTCCCTGGTGTTAGCCAGTGGTGTTGAAAGTCTTCGGTCGGTGAAGAGGTTTCCTAACCTGCTGCAACACGTAAAAGTGCATGCGCAGTATCTATCGCAATTCATTGACTTATCAACAAATGTCCTTTACGAGATTCTCTTACTCCTTGCTTCCCGCAAGCAGTTTTGGTTCCAAAAACTAACAGGTTAATTCTCATGAACCCGATATTGCTATTCTGCCAAGAAACTACGGAAAATATTTACAATAGGACTAACGTGGGATTGACTCTTGTTCATGGACATCACAGAAAATGCTGGGAATGTCGTCATCTGAAGAAATGAAGAATGAGGATCCAAAAATCCTGACTCCACTTCACTCAGAAACCACCAGCAGAACTCAATATGCGAAGGTTGGTATGGATGCACAACAGTAAATTTTTAAGGATACGGATGCAGATCCTTTTTTATAACGTTTCGACACGACAATCTCTTTATTCCCACTTGCACAGATAGACGGCGTTGAGATTTCGTCGGACTTCATTCCAGGCTTTCCTTCACTCGAGCAGTGTTTTCTGGTGTTCGAACTCTTTTCGGATAGTTACGGTTTTTATTCGCGACAAAGCACATTTCACGTCATTTTACCACTAAGTTTTGCATTGCAGACGTTGGTGGAAGTTTTTCCAAAACTCCAGTCTTAAACTCGTGCCCGAACAGTTTCGCTTCGCATAACACTTGACAATGAACACGCGCTGCTTTATCGTGTGCAACATTTTGTGTTGCACTCAACTGGTCATTAAATACGTCTACTCGTCTTACTCACTCACACGTACAGTACTTACACAGTGACCTATGCGGGAGGTGATCACGCGCAGAGATGTGACAGCAATTGATTGGTACATCGAAATCACGATTTCCAGCATTTCTTGTGATGATCAGTTCATTAACAAAGTGTCAATTCCGTGTCAGACTTATAAATATTTTCTGGGCCAAGTTTATTCTGCCCACCCTGTACATGCACGTCAGAGGTGACAATAGAAGCTGGGAGAGCGCAAGCAGATTGAAAACATACTGTAGTTTATATGATCGAAAACTTCTTTTTTCTTGAATGTCCTTTACTTTAAAATTAATGTCATGCATGTTAACGAATTCGGATGTGCATTTGGGAGTATGCGAGTAGCCAGGAGACACACCACTTGCGTTCAGTTTAATAGAGGTGACAGAAATGGCGATAGAGTATTCATTCCTTTTTTAATTATGGTTATATAGATACAAGCTTTACACTTGGAGAGTTTATTCGGTCAGCTCCGACTACCCCGTATACTGCATACTCTCATTACGCAGAGCTATCGTGGTCGGTGTTTTAATGAAAATCCACAGTCTGTTTCCAGTCATTCGACCGGGTCAGGAATGGAATGAATGAAGCCCCCATCTAGCGGTGAGGATAGGAATTGTGCCGGCTGCCGAAGCCTGTCGCACTCCTCTGGGACAATGATTAATGAATGATAGATGAAATGAAACGATATTGGAGAGTGTTGCTGGAATGAATTATGACAGGGAAAACCGAAGTACCCGGAGAAAAACTTGTCCAGCACAAATCTCACATGGAGTGACCGGGATTTGAACCACGGAACCCAGCGGTGAGAGGCCGGCGCGCTGCCGCCTGAGCCACGGAAGGTGTTTTTGTTGTAAACGTTTCTTAGTAGGCAAAGTAGAGGTCTCCATACTACGAAAAGAGTAATATTAAGCAATTTTCTCAATTGTGCCGAAAGGTGAAGGACTGGATAGCTCTATCAATATAAAAGCACATATTTCGAAAATCATTTCCGGCCTAAATGCAGCTCCGGAAAACAGCCTAAAATCGCTTCTTTATTTACTCTTTTCTTTTTTATTGAAATCCTAGCCAAATTAACTTATTTACGTAATTCTTTCTGTAATGTTTTCCCTGCGTTTTTGATTTTTTTAAACATTTTTCACACCGAATGCAGTTATAAGAGCTTAAATGAAACTCTGCACTGACTCGCACTAGTGCTCGTAGTGGTGTTTAAGTGAAACTATGCAGTGACTCGCTTTAGCGCTTGTAGTAGTGGAAAAAGGCAAACTGTTAATCGAATCGACCAGATAGCGATGATTAAGAAAAGGAATGTAATTTTTAGGAATAAATAAAGAATATATCCTCATACTTTCTTCTTATTTCCGATGAGATCTGCTAAGGACCTAGTGTCAATTTCAGTTCAGTTCTTCATACTTTGTTGATTTCTCTTCCGCTCCTTCTAATATTCTTTCATCCTTTCACAATGTTGTTTCCTTCTGTCCTCGGACCACTTCGCACCAGGCTTCATGTTCAATCTTCTTTGGAATCCTTCCATACTTACTACCCTCTTTCTAAAAATTTCTCTATCCATAGTTTCTTCTTCTCTTACATTATTTCTTTCTAAATCTTTCTTTACCTCTTGAATCCAGCTAGTTGTTGCCTTTTTGTCCCAAAGGTACTTGAAAATCCTTTTTGTTAATCTGGAGTCATCCATTGTGTAAATATGTCCGAAAAATTGCAATCTCCTTTTTCTTAAGGTTTCTGTTATGTTTTCTATGTTCCTGTATATTTCATCATGAGATCTTAATTTCCATACTTCTGTTGTTCTCACAGGGCGTAAGATTTTTTTCTCATGATTCTCCTTTCTAGTAAAGTTTATCTAATCTATAGTTTAGTACCAGGTATTCACTTGCATGTAAGCATTCCGGTTTCACCACTGTAGTGTAGTGCCTTATTTTAAGATTTTTAGATACACACTTTTTGTTATAAAAATTCTTTGTGATACCATATCGTCGCTGCCGGGACAAAACCTCCTATGTGAAATATTTTAGTTTAGAACTTTGGCCTCTAAGGTGCAATATTGTGTGAATACTGTCAAGGCATTCTCGTTCTTCATAATGTATGAGCTGCGGGTCAGTATATCTCCAAACATATTATCACATAGGAGGTTTTGTCCCGGCAACGACGATATGCTCTTTCCATCTTGTGTACCCTTTCTTCGACTGCAGATTTGTCTAAACTATTTTCTATTCTCATACTTTATTATATTTTATTTACCTAAAATTCGAAGCTCATATCCCTGGAATGCTTTCAACATTGAATTGCTTTCCTGTAAACTGTGGATTTTTTATGATATTAATACTGTTTCTTCCTCTGCACAAGGAAATTATGTGTATGTAACAACAAGTAGCGAGTAACGGGTGGATCAGGGAGAGAGTTTCAGGCTTGTGGAGGAGTACTGCAGCTCGTGTTTTCTTTCACAATTATGTGGAATATAATTATCTGAGTTGTGCTGCTCAGTGGTGGAATGTTCCCGCTCCCCGCACACTCTCCCCGCGCTATGACACAGCTGTCTAACTTGCGACACATTAATGAGCTCTCTGCCAGCAAATCAAGTCGCGATGAGCACAATTTGATTAAGACGACGGCCAGCCCTCATTCGTCATGTCACCCTCCTCCGCAGCTACTACCCTCACACCCCGGATATCCTCTCGATCTCTGTTCGAAAAGGCTAAAATCATATAAGGTGAAGGAACATATTATGAAGTATATATAAATACAGTGTGATCGGATATCCTAGCTGCTTACACATAGTGAAACTAAGGTGAAAATTATGGAAACGCATTGAGTCTTTTATTGCTTCCTCTTACGTGTATCACATTCATTCTTTCTCCTTCCCCCTTCGTCCTGTCTTTAACTCATGCTTCGCTTCCGACTGCGTTAGTCTGCGGATGCATGGGTAGCCTGATTTCTTGGCGATACCTTTTCTTCATCCGATTCTTCTCTTTCCTCCACCTTCTCTTTATGGCAAGTGGTCTAAGATCAAGAATGAGGGTACCCAACAAATAGTCGCCCCTGTCAGAGAAACAAACTGATCGGCTCCTTTACCTGTTCACACAGATCTGTAATATAATGGCAATTAACTTTAAAGTTTTCATTATTTAGTAGAGTTTTCTATATTTTCTTTTTATTTTGTCTAGAAGGCAGGTTCATAATATCTTATATTGGTTTATTTGTGGAATTTCAATCCTTTAATTTATTAAATTTTAAGAATACAAAGGGCACTAAGAAAGTTTTGCAATCTGAGTGAACGCTTTAGACTTTTTCAAAATAATTTCCACCACACTCAATGCACTCCTCCATACGTCGAAACCAGTCACTGAACCAACTCTGCCACTTTTCTTCGGTTACATTTCCACACTCTTGATCGCATGTTGCCAGAAGCTCCTCGCCGGATGCAAAAGCCGCCCTTTCAGCTTCATCTTCACTTCTGGGAAGAGTGCGAAGTCACTTGGGGCAAGATCAGGACTGTATGGAGGGTGATCAAGCACAGTCAACCCTGATCTGGCAAGAAAATCCATTGTTACATTAGCACGATATGCTGGGGCATTGTCGTGATGCAAGAGACAAGTGTTGAGCAGTGACTTTCGACGGAGCTGCTTGAGAGCCTGGATGACCTGAGGCAGACAAGTCTCACTGTACCACTTCGCGGTAACTGTCCTTTGTGTTTCTAGCACAATCCGAATCAGGATGCCCCGTTAGTGAAGAATTCTGATATCATTCTTTTCTTCACTGACCTTGACTTTCGTACAGTCAAAGGAGTACCCTCACCTTCAAACAGCCACACCTTGTTCTGGGATTTTGTTGGGACATCGTAATAATAAAGCCAAGTTTTATCACCTGTATGGATGCTATTGACGTTATGCGAAGTCCCATTTTCAAACTGTTTTAGAGTTTTTCGGCACCATTTCACTCGATTTTCCCTTTGTTCCTCTGAAAGTGAATGGGGCACCCAAAGGGAACAAACCTTGGTAACATGGAGATAGTCGTGTATTACTGAATGAATAGCTGGTGCAGGGATGTGGAGGGTCTCTTCTACCTGCCGATATGACAACCGCCTCTCTTGCTGCAACAGTTTCCTCACAGCTTCAATGTTTTACTCAGTCACTGATTCAGACGGTCGCCTAGAACGAAGATCGTCTTCAACCCCAAAATTTCCCCTCTGGAACTCTTTGTACCAGCGGAAAATTGTTGTCCGGTGTGGACAGTCTTTCCCCGGCACAGGAGTCATTTTCTCCAGGCACTGGTCAACAGTTAATCCACGAGCAAAATTGTAGCGGATAATTGCGCGATATTCACCTTTAGACTACACTGACATCTTAACTTGCTTTTAATCCCACTGCTTGGTAACAAGTGGTGTGAAGGTCGAACCTTGCTGTCTTCTAGACCAGTTTTAACCCCTTTTTCACCCCTCACCATAAAAGTAATGTCCAGCCAACCATTTTTGCGTGTTGCAAAACTTTCCTAGTGCCCTTTGTATTACGCACAGAGTCATAGGTGATGCCTGAAAATAAGTCCTTTCTTCGGTTGGCTGATGGTAAGTCTCCTTCCAAGTGGTTGTAAGGTCTGTTTGTTGTTGATCGCGTGATGGGACGTCTTGTTTTCAGGATATTGTACTCCTTCCACGGTTCTAACTCGTTGAATGATTGCCTTGTCTTGACTGTGGGTAGTTCAGCTGTTGAAATTCTTATCTAGCTCACAGTGCTAATATTAAGGTGGTGAGTATTTAAATATCTCAAGAAAATTCCCAGGAGTCATCATGATTACATGAAATGGTCGAAAATGTTCAGCCTCTCTGATTATTTCAGCATATCCTTCTGGAACGATTGTTGGCCACACGTAGTACCTACTTTTGAAAACACAGAACTAGTATGAACGTCCGGTCAAGATGCTGGCAATAACGACTTACCATTTTGAATGGAATAGTTTTCAAAGGCATTCTGGTAAATGCAATATGGCTATGACGAACTGCAATAGCTATAAACAAGGCTTACACGCAGTTGACTTTCAACAAATTGCAAAGGATATACCAAATTCCACCATAGGCAAGGACTGACTTATTGCCTTACCCATGCCAAACCCCATGGACTTAATACAGGCTCCGTCTTGCACCAATCGTAGAAACGAATCTACTGTACCAGTTAACTTCCTACCTTTTCGATGCCATTGGCTTGAGCGTTTACTACGTTCTTTATGAAAACACTACATTTAGATTTATTTTTTTACTTACTACCTTTCCCATGTCAATATCTCAATTATTGCTAACGAGGGATATAAAACCGACTCTTCTATAACCTGGATGGTGGGTACCTCCAGAAGTCCAAAGTATCTTAGGCATAGTCCCTCTAGTGCCTATCATAGGCTAAATCATCAACCCCTATGCCAAATGGAAGGAAGAACGGATCTCAAAAACAGGTGAACATCTCTGGCCTTTCTTCCCACCTAATTCGGGGTTTGATATCCCAAGAAGAACTTGGACCATCCTCACTAGGATTCGATGCAGTCATGGAATCTGTGCTGCGTCCCTGTATAAATGAGATACAATCCCCCAAGTGTGACTGTGGTGCCCCTTTACAAACCATCGAACACATTGTAAAGGAGTGTAGCAGAAGAACCTACCCTGGAGATTGGTTTCATTTTCTAGAGGCCAATACAGAGGATCTATAATGGATAACAACTTTGGACATTAAAATATAATGTACTTGCTTTCCTATTTCTGTATATATATGCCATACGATAAATGAATAAATAAATGAATAAATACATTGGTTAAATCAAACGAATCACTTCCCATTTCTGAATTCTATACCTACATTTTAAGGTCTTCACAACACGGTTCGTAGATGGCCCTTTTTCTCATCACAGTTTTCTTTCCTTTGGTGTTCGTTGTCTTCAGGTCTCACAATGCGTCCATCACCACAGTCGCTTCGTTAGCTCAGCCCATCACTGTATCAGCTCGCCTTGTTGATCCGTCTTCCGAGAGCCATACAGCATCTTTATAGACTTCGAGGTGTTGTCTACGAATCTTGCAGCTATCACAGAATGGGCTGCATAATGGCGATTGATTCTCATTAGCTCTCCCTTGGGAGACTACAATGTTGTTCTAGCCAATACAAGGAGAACTTACAACTTCTTTGGAGAGGAGGCGGAGGTTTAAGTTGTCATTTAATACAACCATTGTCACTAAGCTCTTGTGCTATTTCAGCACAAGTGATTCTATAAGTATGCCAAATGTCTTGATTCTGTTCAAAACATCTCCGAAGTATTCATATGGAGTGAGGGAGTACGGCGCTGTTGATGGTGATTCGTGTGTCGGATGGAGATGTTAAGACTTCAGCAAACCCCTTCGTGCTCTTCGACAGAAATAGACTATGTTCTGGCACCGGGTTTCACCCTCTCTTTTACTATAATCATATATCACGTCATTCATTTCATCTCATTAACTCCTCTGATGAAATTGATGTCAGGAAAAGCATCCGGTCGTAAAAAGTGGATACGAAGATTCATCTCACTTCATACACGACCCCGTTGAGAAATGAAACAATGGTTGGACATAGATAGCTAGACTTGATTTGCTACCTCTTCATGGATTAGGCGAATAGCCTGTTCCGACCTCAGATTTCATTCCATCTCTTCATTGGACGACCAATATATCTTCTTCCCGGAGGATGGTATTCCAAGGCAAGTTTTTGGATTCTGTTGTTATTCATCCTCAGAACGTGTTTTTTTTTTCAATTTATCCTGTTTTGGAATATTCTTTCATTCAGTGAGAATATATTTAATTGTTGACTTATCTCTTAATTTTGTATTTTATCTTTTAGGGGGCATACTTTCACTGATCTTAGGATATATTCATTCATATCATTTTTGCCCTTATGGACAGTGTCTGAACTTGAATATCTCACGATGACGCAATTTTCACTTCTTTCCCTTCTTCCTCTTCTCTTCCCAAAATATCTTCATCCTTTGGCTGTGATCCTGTTTCCTTTGTTTTGTCCACAATATTCCAGTCTTCTTATTCTCATTTACTATAAATTTTGTATTCATAATTTTGTTCATTAATTCGTTTCTCTCTCCTATCATTTGGCTGTTGATCCGCACCTGCCTTAAGTCTTCCTCTATTTCACGATACCAATTTGTTTTCTTGCTTGAACTGTTTACTACATCAAAGTATTTCTGTTGTTGTCCATTCTCTGTATGTGCCCATAGAAAGGTACAGTAGTTTGCGTTTCCTGATCATGTCTGTGAGTTTGTCGGTGTGCTGGTACAGCTCTTCAGTAGGTCGTTTCATCCACATGCCATCTCTGTGTACTGGTCCAAATATTTCCTGAAAAATTTACATTCTACTTTTTTCTGCCTCTATGATGCCTGATGCTACAATTGTGGTCGTTTCTGACGCATTCAATGCTTCTGGCAATACGACTGTTTTGTAGTGTCTAAGTTTGGCCTATCTTGATATGCTTTCCTTATTATAATGTGACTATGTGAGTTTGTATGCTCTCTGGAGTTTTTCCGTTCGTTCTTTGTTAGACGCCTCCTATTTGTATGTATTCCCCTAAATATTTAATTATTTCTACTCTATTTACGGATCCATATACAATATGCATGGTGTGCACATTGTTGTTCCGTCGTTCCATGAATTGGGTCTTCTCGTAATATATCTGTAGACCTGTTTTGGCAGCTATTTCATGCAAGCGTTCCAGTGCTTCCTTTGCCTCCTGTGTATTATTGCTGAGTATGGCTATGTCATAGATAGATAGATAGATAGATAGATAGATAGATAGATAGATAGATAGATAGATAGATAGATAGATAGATAGATAGATTGATTGATTGATTGATTGATTGATTGATTGATTGATTGATTGATTGATTGATTGATTGATTGATTGATTGATTGATTGATTGATTGATTTTCCGGCCCGAGCCGAAAATTGAACCCTGGACCTCTTGAACCAAAGGTCAGCGAGCTAACCTTCCAGCTAAGGAGCAGGTTTAAGATGAATCCCAGTTAAAGACCTCTAAATAGTTACAGAACATTAACTATCAGTGAGGTTATAAAAATTAGCCTTGAGAACACATCCTTCACAAATTGTTATGAAATTCGAGTAACATTGATTTCTTGAATTGGAAATTGGGTCTGAGAACTACCACTTTGGATCAATGGTAGACTGTCCGGGAAGTCAGATTTTTGAAGGGAGAAAAATAGTCAATTAGGCATTCCATGTTGTACGATGTCGGCCTGTAAAAGATCTTGATTACGCATGTGTTTATCCCAAAAAATAATTCAAAACTGATCCATTGATTTCCCAACAGTGATCCGATTTATTTTGCCTTCTGGTAGAGTAAATGGGCACGGTGGAAGTGACAAACAGGAAGGCTAAATGGCATCAAATGGAAGTGCCTCTATACTGTAGCTAAGGCGATATTTCTTTTTATTTGGACTACTAATGACCACGTTATTTCAGCTTCTTCTCTGCTCAGTCCTCCTTCATTCGTTGCCAGTATTGCTCTTTTCTTTCCTGCGCCCACGTATTTCCGTCTTTAACTTTGGCCTTTCTTTAAAACCCTGATGGTCTTTTAGTTTCCCCCTGAGTGGGTTGCGTTCTTGTATATCGTCGTTGCCGGGACAGAACCTTCTATGTGATAATATGTTTGGAGATATACTCACCCGCAGCACATACATTATGAAGAGCGAGAATGCCTTAAACATATTCACACAATATTGCACCTTAAATAACAGAACCTTACCGGCCAAAGTTCTAAACTAAAATATTTCACATAGGAGGTTTTGTCCCGGCAGCGACGATATATTCATAAGTGATCCCCCATCTCCCGTAGGCCTACTTGAACCAACTTTGCTGGGTCTTTTTATCATTAAAATAGGTAATCCGGTTTGATAATCGTGCTGGCTTTATTCTTAGCAAGTGGCCATAAAATGCAGTTCTCCTCCTGCGCAAAACAGCAGAGATCTTCTGGACATGAGACACCTTCATGACATGAGTATACAGCTCATGGCTATGCCGAAGTCTAAATTCATCTGTGCCTTAATTGGGCCACGTTTTTTTTAAAAGATCTTTCTTTCTTTAATTTCCAATTTTTCTATCAGACCTTTCTTGTTTTTATCAAAGCATACCGTTGCATACAAAACCTCCTCTGCCTGCTGTCATTTCTTGATGGATACAGTACCTTTGCATCCATCTCTTGACAAAGGCCAGAGTAAAGTGTAGCTTCCACTGAAGTCCCAATCTCATCCATGGCTGTGACAACATGGAAGCTGCTGGGGTATGGGTGGTGCTGATTAATGAGTGTCATGAAAGGTGTGGCTCATAGGGTTAGTTGTGCTACAATAGCACTGCCTGTCCCAGTTAGGAAGGCAATGGCAAACTACCTCACTCCTCGTCTTGCCTAGTACGCCTCATCTTGGTACTGCCATTGGTTTTTGTGGTTTCCCTATAAGTGCATAGCCTTTGGTGATGCTATTTGAGGATCCAACCAGCCTCTGGGCTGATGACCTAACAGACAGACAGACAGACAGACAGACAGACAGACAGACAGACAGACAGACAGACAGACAGACAGACAGACAGACAGACAGACAGACAGACAGACAGACAGACAGACAGACAGACAGACAAAACCTCCAGTTTTATGACACTGCAATAATGTCTGAGTTTTCTAAGGTGACAATAATAATAATAATAATAATAATAATAATAATAATAATAATAATAATAATAATAATAATAATAATAATAATAATAATAATATAGTGTGTTTCAGGAGAATCTGGTCAAACATATAGACGCGTAGTGTCCCAAATCAGCGACGGAACCCGAAGCATAAGGTATCTGGAAACGAAGAGAAACAAGGTCTCGTCCTTTTCACGTGAACGTACATACCAACCGAGCATTTGACCATCTTCACTGACTTTCACGCGAACACTCTCGTCATTATAAATCACTCATTTTCAGCCTGAGTGAATCCTGTGAACACGAACTGTTTGTTGAATTCAGTTACTGTAGATAAGGAAGGAACACGTGGGTGTGTTGGGGTTGGCAGGAAGCAGCTCATTTGACTGCCGAGTCCATCACCGTGCTATGCTGACAGACCTACTGCCCACCCTGATGCCTGTCTGTCTTTCTCTCTTTCGTTTCCTGCGCAGTCAACTCACTCTATTGCCTTCAGCGATGTGTGTTGAAGGCTCCCGATGGGAAATGAGGAAGGAATTCTCTTCCTTCCATTGTACTACCATTTTCAGTACAATTAAAGTTGTCAACTCTAGAACGTATGATTCTGGAACGTTAGTGTTCAGCAACCAAGCACAGATCATTTAAAAGCGAGACTAATCACAATCTACAATATTGTTAATGAAAACAGAAAAGGCCTTTTATTTTACAATAAAATCTAGAAATTATGAGTAACCTTACCTTCTTTCTTTTCAGCCTGATAAACTAATTTAAAAAGTGGAATGATCAGAAATGCCAGTGCGTGGAAATAGAAAGGACATCTGATCCTGAAACACGGGCAATGCTTCATATTGAGCCTAGTTGCTCTACTGCCGCTAAGAATTCTTGGTGACACTCAGGGGAATTTTTTTTAAAAAAACATAGCAAAATCAATGAGATCCATGTCACACACATTAAGTTAACTGTTAATTAAGAATCAGTTTTGATACTTTAATCCATTCCGATCAAGTGTCAACTATACTGTGCACATACATTTGAATTGATATCTATTGTTTCAATATCCACAATTTCGAAAATTTATTTTAAGTGCTCATGGCTTCTGCTTTTGGTGACATAGTCACAGTGCCATCTATCAGGAGCTGGAGTAGACTACGTAGAGAAATAAATGAACAGCAGCTTACAAGAGTGAGTGAAAAGAAAATTCATCTTGAAAATTTTTTCCGGCATGTTGAAGAACTCCTTGAGACTAAATTCCGATAATTTGGTGCATTTTAAAATCTGTAGCAATAGCATATTTAAACAAATAACAGTGTGCTTACTGTTTTTCCTTTCTTTTCACCCTCTTTGGGCTACGTTGCCCAGTATTTTTTCATTCTTTTTGATCTTCGTTTTCTCTCATCTTCGGAGATAATAGGTTTGGTCTTGGAACCTTATATTTTCGTCTTTAGGTAATACTTTAGCTGTTCGATCGAATACTGAATTTTTTTGTCATCTTTAATTCAACTAGGTCTTTTTCAGTTTCTTTTGGTTTGCCATTACGGAAAAGGTCAAAGATTAGAGTTCATTCTGAGAAGATGACCGCAAAAAATTATCGTTCTTTTTCGCATATTAGACCTTATGCGAGAGTTTTTAAATTTTCTTGTAGAGTGCTTCATTCTTGATGTGTATTATCTTACTATCCTGAAATTTTGGTCCTACGATCTTTCCTAACATTTTCCTTTCTTTTAGCTGGAGTTTCTCGATCTGGCCTTTGAAATTCATGTTCAGTGTTTCTGCTGCGTATAAAACTTCTGGTTTAATCACTGTTTTATAATGTTTATTTTTGGACCCCCATGAAAGGGATTTCTTCTTGTATCTTTCGCTAATTATTATTATTATTATTATTATTATTATTATTATTATTATTATTATTATTATTATTATTATTATTATTATAATTATTATTATTATTATTATTTACCACACTCACAATCTTTAACTTGCGGGTGGCAAGTATGAGTTTATAGCACTTCAAGGAAAACAGTTCTTGTTTCAAAATTCTATCGATAAATATTGTAGATACTGAAGAGGAATATACGGGAAGAATATGTCTGTTGTGTAATCTATCAGTAAGAAAGGCATTTATCGATATTGACTGTTGAGTGTAAATGAAATGTCACTTTTAAGTATAACTAGGCCTATTTACTTGACATGAGTTTGCATACCTACGACAAATCGATTTTGCCGTACATTGTTACATGCATTAATCATTAACAGGTGTATAGACATTCTGACATCCTATTTCGCTGTGAAATATCAAACATGTCATCGATAAGAGAATAAATGTGACAGTTATCGAAAAATTGCCGGAACCTTCACTACAAATTTCAACCAAGAGCATTAGGTGAGGTATCACCGGTTAGGAAGTGTTAGATTCTCTCAATAGAAATGTTTGCTTTTTGGCCTGCTTCCGATTTAATAATAGCCATCAGCCATTGCCAGAAAAATGTTAATTTCAATCGTTTCTCTTGCGTTTAATACTGAACAAATAAAATAGAGCGTTTAAAATATCTATACATTTTCTTCTTACTGCCCTTTTCTCAATTACTTGGTATCGACACTTCTTGTCAATAAAGCCCAGTTTTACTCTTGAATCCTTTTTCTTACGCCAACCTTATATGGAGTGATATGTTCACTACTGCGTACTTCTATGGTGGTTAGTATTATTATTAGTTATGTGTAAAGGAAGATGTGCATTCGGACTAATACAAATAACCTAATCTCCGACCTAGAGGAATAAACATTACGTGGCTAAAATCACCTGCCTGGCCCGAAGTCGAACCTGATTCCTCTGAACCGTAAGCCATTTAGTTGGCAGTTCATCCAAGGAGCAATGAGCCAGGCCGAAAATATCTGCTAAAATGTATTATTATTATTATTATTATTATTATTATTATTATGTCCGACTAGTTGGATGAACGTGCAACGTACTGGCCTTCGGTTCAGAGGGTCCCGGGTTCGATTCCGGCCGGGTCGGGGATTTTAACCTTAATTGGATAATTCCTACGGCACGGGGCTAGGTGTATGTGTTGTCTTCATCATCATTTCATCCTCATCACGACGCGCAGGTCGCCGACGGGAGTCAAATGGAAAGACCCTAACCCGTCCTGGGATATCCCGGCACTAAAAGCCATACATTACTTTTTTCATTATTATTATTATTATTATTATTATTATTATTGTTATTATTATTATTGTTCTTCCGTTTCAACAACTTTGGGGAACGTTGAACCAATCATTTCTCTGTGTGTTGTTCTTTTCTTAGTGTCCATTATTTCTTCATTTTTCTGATCTTCATTTTCTCTCATCTTCGGAGATAATAGGTTTGGTTTTTAACATAGATTTGTCTTGGAACATTATATTTTCGTCTTGAGTTATTACTTTAGCTGTACGATCGAATAGTGAATTTTCTGAAATTTTCATTTCTGCCAGGTCTTTTTCATTTTCTCTAAATCAGTTCGGTTTCGTTTTGCGGTTATGGAAAAAATCAAAGATGTGTTTGGTTAATCTATTACAGTTCATTCTGAGAAGATGACCGTAAAATTTTTTCCTTCTTTTTTGCACAGTATCTGAGTGTGTTTCATATTTCTTGTAGAGTGTTTCATTCTTGGCGTATATTATCTTATTACTAAGCACTAAGTCTGGGCTCGGAAGACTTATCATATTCCTGAATATCTGGAAGTGGCAGAGTAGGACCGGTTTTCAAGTATTCTTTATTCTTGCTTACTTACCGTAGAGGGAGATCACCATGAAGATGTTATATTCCATTAAACATTTCTAGTCCGTTTCAAAGAAACTCAAGATAATACCAAATGTTTCCTGGTCACGTCATTGGAACCGACCCATTGTAGGGATATCCAAGAGCTCTCACTGCAGGTCGAGCATTTGACTACTGTTCTATACATTCTGTAAACGAACACATTACATTTGAATAAGTTTCGCTAGTTGTGTGTATCTCTATTCGTATTTATTACCTGACAAAATATAGGTGTTTTTCTATCAATTATTAAAGCTAAAATGTGTTTATATTAATCTGAAATGAAAATAATATATATTGAATAGAATTTCAGCTTAGTAGTTTGTTCGACCGGGAATTGTATTTCAGACATATTGACTATATTGAGCAAAATCTGAGACATTTAGGCCTATATTCCGCAAAAACTCTATATATAAGTTTGAACACTGAGCAAACGAAATATGAGCAAACGTTTCTCCTTCCCACTTTTGCAAAACTTAGGATTGACATTACCACTGTAATAATACAGTTTTTTCCCGTTAACACCCTCTTCTTACACTGCCATGGACATAAAATTTTGATGGCAGAAAGTGTTTTTGAATTCGTTTGCAATAGACCTATATTTATTTTTAAAGTACATGTTTTAACCAAAAACAATCGTTGCTCAATGATGTACTTAACTATGATGTACAATAGTTTCTGTGCACTTCATAATAACAATCACTGAGCCAGGCAAGTGATTTACCTGCTTCACTAGCACAAGTACAGAGCTATACTAACATCAGAGCCTTACGGGACAGAGGATGGAATAGAAAAGCTGTCTTCACCCCTCCTGGTAGCTCCTTGCTCGTCCCTTGTGTTGGGGTGAAATGGCTGCCCTTCCCGTTAGCTCACTATGAACACCTTGCTTGAGTTTTTCTTAAACTGTTGTATGGTGGTCACTGTATTATGCCTTACGGTGTTGTTACATAGGATTATAATCTTTAGTTTTAGACGTTTATCAGTCTGAACTGCTTTGAATATTCAGATCTCAGTTTCAAGAAAATATTTTCGCACTTAATAATCTAACACACTGAGTGATTAAAAGGACAAAGCACTGATGTTTAGGAGTGACTAGGTCACTCGCCTTGCCGTAGGTATGCAGTAATTAAAGCCCAGGTGTGGATCTAATGTTGCAGCGAAAATTAAAGAAAGTGATTATGGAGACAGTTAATTGAAAATTAATTTAAACTATAATCAAGACACGTGTTGAGATTTGGTGTGGTGTACTTTGATTTAAACTGTAGTAAGAATTTAATGTTAATAGCAGAAAGTTCCATCAGTTGTTTAAGCACCGTAGAGCTTTCATGAACTTGTACTGGCTGGTTTACGAATAGGAATCGAAAGGATTCTGTTTCATTTGTCTCCACAAGACTGAAGAAGTTTCGGAAATGGATCTAAAATAACTCTTAACTATGGTTCATTCTAGGTTATACACTTTTAAAATATCTTCCGTACAGCAGCACAACACACCACCAGAACATAGATTACTCTCAGTTGTGGTTCTTATATTAAAATGTAGAGTATCCCTTGTTATCTCTGCAGGTCTAATCATTATTTCATCGCTGAAGAAACAATACCTCGTATGTCAAAATACATTTCCTATCCATTATTTTCCTTAAGACTTGTCACGCCTCCCAGTCATATATGGATATTCAATCCATCAGAGCGATTTTTGTTGTGTTCGTTTTTCCACGCGTGTGTACAGTAAAGTGAACCTTTCCGTACAGTACGCACTCCTACAGTGTACTGCATTGAAGATTCATTTCCCTTAAAATACGAGTATTGGAAATGAAGAAATTTAAAATTGTTCTGATGTACTGCGTATCCAGATGTGGCTGGGAGACGTGACAAGTCTTAAGGTAAATAATGAATAGAAACACTGGGACATACGAGGTATTGGTTCTTCACCGACTATACGACTGTAACATAGAGGAAGCAGATTTACAATTTGACCTTCTTTTTATAAGCTCTTAACTAATTTTTTAGATCTGTCATACGAATTTAAAGCCCGTCACAAACAGCGGCTTGTGATACCCTTCCTGTTTCATTGGAGATACATGACTCCTAAATTTAAATGGTTTAAAAAGGATTCAAAACTTCTTCCTTGATACTCCTTATCCTTCTGATTACATTATTGCAATATAGTTATTCCATTTCTATTTCCTAGTGATTTACTTGATGGTAATATTTTAAACCCATAATATAATTATATAAATTTAAGAAACGAGATTTCCACTTCCGGAGTTGCATATGGCCCTGAGGTTCACTCAGCCTACACCAAAAATGAGTACCAGGTTAATTCCTGGGGGCAAAGGCGGCCAGGCGTAGAGCTAACCACTCTACCCCATCACGTGCCGAGGTTAACAATGGTGGAAGCCTTTACCTTCCACTCCTCCAAGGGCCTTCATGGCCTGTACGGAGGTGACTTTGCTTTGCATATATTTATACCCAATTCTTTACCTTTGGCAATAAATTAAATCTTGCTACCCAGGATAAATTATGTCTAACAAGGAAAGGTTTCTGTAGTTATCGCTAAGATTTGAACCAGTTTACATGATTGCGTTTGAGTATAAAATAAGTTAAACTAACACTCCTGAACAAATTTTAGCCCAAGGTTGCTGAAGAAGAGGGCTGTCAACAACTACTCTTCTGAGAGTCCTCGTAATAGTCACAAAGAAAGTAACGATACGATGTTAGCTGAGTTAAAATCGTAAACAATTATCCAATAACGATGTTTTTGTTGCTATGTTGCGCACGTATGAGAGTGAAGGAAACGGTTGAGCTTCCTTCCTTACTTCCTTGCCATCGCATAACTTCTTCCATCTGGAATATCCCGGCACTAAAAGCCATACGCCATTTCCATTTTTACTTCTTCCATCAACATTAAAAATTAAATAATTGAAGTTCAACCAATTCAATACATAAAAGAAAGAAATGTAGTAATTACATCCTTATTTAAATGGGACCGGTTTTGATAGTGTTGTGACTTTGTGCCTGACAGAGTGTGAAACTGACCCATTTCTCCAATATTCATAAACATTGTGTGATTTCGCCTACTTGTTTTTACGGCTGACGATGACCTGGACTAGGGTCGAAACAGGTCCCATTTATATAAGAATGTAATTACTACATTTCTTTCTTTTATGTATTGAATTGGTTGAACTTCAATTATTTAATTTTTAATGTTAATAATTTCAATACGGAACAATGAAATTTTTATCTTTAAATTCTTCCATCAATACAAAATTTTACTCTGTTTTTTAAAATCCATGTGCCACTGATTGTGTCTTCTGTAATTAACTTGTGGCACAGAAAAAAGTCTCGGTTTTCAATGTTATAGGGCCTATGCAATTAGTGGGGCGTGGATTAGCTCAGTAGATTACCTACTGACTTCCCTTCCGGAAGGCTAAGGTTAAAATCTCTACCGATTCTGGGTAACGATTTTAGTCTCAAGGGCGTCGGAAAGTGCATCCGGCGTTTTAAACCCCGGGCCAAAACCAAAATAAGCCTGGGTGGCTCCAGCAAGCACGGAAATATCTGCTAAATCTGAAGAAAGTTTTCTTATCCTCCGTAGAAAAATGAAAACCTACAGCCTATTTCCAGTCTTTGACCGGGTCAGGGATAAATGAATGATTATTAATGGTTATTATTAATGACTGATGCATGTTATGAAATGATAATGGAGAGTTTTGTTGGAACGAAAGATGACGGGGAAAACCGGAGTACCCGGAGAAAATCCTGTCCCGCCTCCGCTTTGTCCAGCACAAATCTCACATGGAGTGACCAGGAGTTGAACCAAGCTATCCAGCGGTGAGAGGCCGGCGCGTTGCCGTCTGAGCCACGGAGGCTTCAGTTATCTTGCATACTGATTTTACTTAAATTGTGGTTTATTCTTCCTCAAATATGTTTTTAAGAACAAGAGTGGCATTTCTTCCGGGTTTGTTGCACACGAATCTATCTCGATAATATTTCCTATCCAACCTCCCTTTGTCAACTCTTGTTCTCTTCCGACTCGGACGGTATTAAGTTTGCGAGGCCCATGGCGTCTTTCAATTTTACTCCTTTCGAGAAATGAAATAGCGTATGGCTTTTAGTGCCGGGAGTGTCCGAGGATATGTTCGGCTCGCCAGCTACAGATCTTATGATTTGAAAACCCGTAGGCGACCTGCGCGTGGTGATGAGGATGAAATGATGGTGAAGACAACGCATAAACCCAGCCCCCTTGCCAGCGAAATTAACCAATGATGGTTAAAATTCCCTACCGGAAATCAAACCCGGGACCACTGTAACCAAAGGCGAGTACTCTAACATCTTAGCCATGGAGCCGGACACTCCTTCCGAGGTCCATCGATTTATTTTACCAATACCTTCGAAGGATCGAATCTCCTCCTTTTTCTGTTATGATTAGGGGCAAGGGGAGATGGTTATTTGGCTATACTTTACTTCACAACGCCAACGGCCGTAGCCGTGTTGAAACACCGGATCCCGTGCGATCTACGAAGTTAAGCAACATTGGGAGTGGCCAAGATTTGGATGGGTTGCCACGCGCTGTTGGTGGCGGGTAAGGCAATGGAGGAGCGGAAAGGAACTGGCCACCCTACCGTACGTAAACTCCGGCTCAGGCACACCTCTGCGGAGGTTCGGACCTGCGTAAGGGCAGAATACACCCTTCTTCCTTCAAAACAATAATCACCGGGCTGAGTAGCTCAGACGGGAGAGCACTAGACTTCTGACATGGAGTTGGCGGTGATATTTGAAGGTGATCAGATAAACCTACAGGCGCGTTAAGGAACTCTCATGGGACTAATTTCCGGCACCTCGTTCTCTCCGAAAACCGTATACGTAGTCAGTGGACATTATTATGAATCCATCATCGCCTTTTGTTAATCGCTGTCTGCAAATTTTCTTTCTACGTCATAAATTCAGATGACCTCACATTTTTTTTTTTTGCAATGTCCTACCAAAAATCCGTCGTGCAAAACATTCTAACTCCACTGATTCTTTAATAAATAAGTAAATCAGATTTGAGAAATAATTATACCAATTACAGTCCAAGTGTAATGTACTGTAACCAATGTTCTCCGATATCTAGTGCACTCAGATTTTAAAATAAGGTAAAAAGTTTAAAGTTTGTTGCCAGTCTCTGGTGACGAATAGTGTTAATATCCAGGTTATAATTAAAGTTGAGTTAATGACTGTACAAATCGGTCTTGAGTTAAAGCAAGATTCATTTCTGTTGATAGAGGTCTATAATTTGGAAGCTATGTAAGTTTTAGACGGAAGCCATGGACTGAAGTTGTTAACGAAGAAAATTAATAATTCTGCTAGCACAGAAGTGAACAAAAACTTGGCTTATTCACGTCTACAAAGAAAGATAACTCTATTTTATGAATTGCATTTACAGTAACATTAACTATAATTGTACTTGTAATTATGGAGCTGGGAAGATCTCTGACTTGAGATAAGCAGGATAATGAAGTCGAAACGACAAATAAGACGAAACAAATAACGCGCTGTTCACACCCATGCAATCCTGGTTCTTGTTATTGTCCAGCGTGATTACAGAGAACCAGGCACAAAGAACTATGCCGCCATGATGATCGACTGAAACTAACCTGATAGGCAACCACCGTTATTTCAGTAATTTTGCAAAATGTTAGGTCAGGAATTAATAGGTGGAACGGAATATTTGTGGCATGAAGGTAAAGATAGGGGAACTAAATTAACCTTTATGATTGAGAGAAGATACAGATTTTGATTTATTATTGCTCGAGTAGAGTCCCGCTTAACCGACCTTCGCTTATCCAACATTTGTGTTTCATTCGGCACAAGTTTTGCAAATCGTGGAAAAATTTGTTTAAACTGAGGAGTCAGAGAAAAATTCTGGCAGTGAAAATAGTAGCCTGGAAATCATGGAAAAAATAATTCCCTGAATGTGCTGAAGCGACTGATCAAGAATTCAATGGGTAGTTTGTCGTTGATGACCAGTTTGAAGTGACTGGTGAAGATATTATCGGCATTGTTAACACGATGAAAAAGAAATAGAAAATCAAGGAAACATATCTGAAGAAGATGGTGCCAGAATAATACACAATGAAGAATAAAAAGTCCTTGAATACATTTATTATTATTATTATTATTATTATTATTATTATTATTATTATTATTATTATTATTATTATTCATATATACATGTGTTTGCCTCTGTAAGGAATATGTAAAACCATTTGTTAGGATTGGTATACTCTGTCTACTTACCTACCCAAACTTCCTCATGCTATCGCTATGAGCCTGTAGTCTTTCTTGTGCCCATGCGTTTTTGAGTTTCAAATTTATTATCGTCGGTTCCTTGGGTGAGAACTTGTGTGACTTGACTTTTTTGTCTACAGTATATCGTCGTTGCCGGGACAAAACCTCCTAAGTGGTAATATTTTTGGAGATATACTGACACGCAGCACATACATTATGAAAAGCGGGAATGCCTTGACGATATTCACACAATATTGCACCTTAGAGGACAGAACCTTACCGGCTAAAGTTCTCAGTTAAAATATTTCACATAAGGGGTTTCGTCCCGGCAGCGACGATATGTAATTTTGTGCAGTTGCCAATGTGTCAATACTGACTTCTACGACATCCTTTTCTGTGTCTAATAATCAGCGTATTTTGGATTCTGAGGTTCAATGGATGATACGGAAGATTTTCTTGGTCAATCACGTGTCGTACAATCGTGCTATTTGTCCATGGAATTTCATAAGTTTTTTTCTACAAGTTGCTTTACGTCGAACCGACACAGATAGGTCTTATGGCGATGATGGCACAGGAAAGGGCTAGGAGTGGGAAGGGAACGGCCTTGGCCTTAATTAAGATACAGTCCCAGAATTTGCCTGGTATGAAAATGGGAAACCACGGAAAACCATCTTCAGGACTGCCGACAGTGGAGTTCGAACCCACTATCTTTCGTGTGACAAGTGAATCATTCGGTCAGCGGTTACTGTTCCCAACTTTTGCGCATCCATATAGCCCTACTATCTTGGACCTCGGTTCTAAATATTTTCCTCAGTATCTGCGTTATTATTATTAGTAGTAGAAGTCTATTATTATTATTTGTTTATTTTAGTGAGATGATATTTTGTGAAAGTTCATAAAGTATAGTTAGAATGAAGAAAAGAATATTAAGATTGTAGACATACGAACTGCATAGCACTGTGATCCAACAAATTTTTCTCGGGTTTAAAATAATGTGAAACTAAGATTTTGCTTCATGATTGGTAAAATACTCATGAGTGCTTCTCAGTATAAATTCAGATGTGGGCATGTTGTCTGAAGGGATGTTCTAGTTATGTGCTGAGGATGATGTCATCCAAGTGGCGGTGAAAACAGACTAGCCGTGCCCGTCAGGGAGAACATTTGCAGTTGAAATATGGAGCAGCCCGCAAGAGAGATTGCAACAGGACCAGTACATCTTTATCTTCTTCCTCATTTACATGGCGAAGAAATGGCCCCATGTGCTGCGGCCTCTGGAGACTTCTAATTTGACGACGGAGTGAAGAGCGTGTTTGGAATTGTAAGAGTCGTTGGTGGCCAAGATGATCACGAGAAGTCCGCCAATAATCTACTTCTCGTTAAGTCATCGGGAGTTGTTCGCCACAAAGGGAATTGCTTGGGCTATCAGGTCCCTGCACTTCATACAATTATTTTCTGTAATGTGGATGATTTTGACGTACTTGTACCAAAGAAGAAATATAAAAGTTTAAATAATAATTTTTCTCCATCTTAATAATCACCACCACCCCCATCAGCTCCAACATGTGGGATGACAGAGTTCAGTATCACATTGTAAACAGGAAGGAAGCAAGAAAAGCTTGACCTCGGTATTACCTCATCGGGTGATGCAATAGTGGCGCCATCTTGAGATACTAAAATCGCCTTGTTGCGCGGCTAACGGTGAGTGCATTTCTGGGCTCTGGTGAGGTATCACTTCATGTGACGTGTCATTTGATTCGTCTCAGTCAGTTTTACAAGTACACGATAGAGAACTACTGAGCAAATATTATAGTGGTGCGAAGAAGAGTGAGAAAGGCTTTCATTCGAAGAAATATTGTGACCTATGGGCAATAAATGGCTTCAGTATTAAGGAAAATATCCAATGTCGAGCGTCAAAAGGCTTATCGGTAACGTTTCGTAGTTAAGGTGTCTGAGCGCCATTAGACGAGTTTCGCAATTCAGGAGCCCCAGCCGAGCAAAAGTTTTGCTTCAGCGGTGGAAAATTATTTGGAATTAACGGATATGGACATTTATTACCCTGTTCATGAAGAAGAGGTTCCGGGCCACCCATCGAAGCTCCCACGACTCTGCGAGATTCAACTATAAATTTAACATTCACCCAGAATACTAACGTCGATCTTTCCCCATACTGTTGTTGTGTCTAAAAAAACCGCTATGTGATAATATTTCAGCTTAAAACTCTGACCAGAAAGGTTCTGTCTTCTAAGGTTCAGTATTGGATGTACGATATGAAGGAATTTTCTTTCTAAGTGATACATGTGCTGCGGGTCAGTATTTCTCCCCTCAATATTGAGACATAACAATATTAAATAACGATAGGAAATTTTCGAGGCGCTTCTTTACTTCTCATTTGACGGAACCATCGCACACCGACTTTGTCTTCAAGACGAGTACATTTGTTTAGAATTGAAAAATAGAATGTCAGCAATTAAAACATATACTGACTACATATTGTCGCTTAAGGAACAAAACCTCGTATCCCACAATGTTCTTCCTACTGTTATTATTCTTAAGACTGGTCACACATATGGATATCGCGTGCAGCAGAAGTATTTTCGTTGCGTTCATTTTCCGTTGCTTTTGTGTACAGGAAACTGAACCTTAAACACAGTATAGTGTAGGAGTGCGTAAATACTTCATTCAAATATGCATTCCTACATCATATTACTTAAGGTACATTTTGATTTACAATTTAGTATCGGAAAATGAGCACAATGAAAATAGTTCTGATGGTCTGCATATCGTCGTTGCCGGGACAAAACCTCCTATGTGATAATATTTTAGGGGATATACTGACCCGCAGCACATACATTATGAAGAGCGAGAATGCCTTGACAACATTCACACAATATTGCACCTTAGGGGACAGAACCTTACCGGTCAAAGTTCTAAGCTAAAATATTTCACATGGGAGGTTTTGTCCCGGCAGCGACAGTATCCATATGTGGCTAAGAGGGGTGACCTGTCTAAATGATAATAATGGATAGGAAAAGTATTCTGGGATACGAGGTTTTGTTCGCTAAAGGACGATATTTCATTTCTGCAGTATAGTACTTATCACATGGTACGTATTAAACGTTTGTGATTGCGACACAGCCACGTTCGAACATATCAAAGAACTTGATAGACTTCATTGTTTAATAGTTTTAATAAACTCGTTTTATAACTTATCCGAAACCAGCTAGTAGCATTTTCACCTTTAAACATTCTCAAATTCCACCGATCGCTGTCCGGATTGAACCTACTGTCCTTGGTCTCATGGCGACGATACGATAGGAAAGAGTGGGAAGGAAGTGACCGTGGCCTTAATTAAGGTACATTCCTAGCATTTTCCTGGTGTGAAAATTGGAAACCACGGAAAATAATTTTCAGGGCTGCCGACCGTGGGATTCGAACCCACCATGTCCCGAATGCAAGCTGATAGTTACGCTTGCTTGGTAATAATTATTTTATTGTTTTTATCTGTTGACAATGAAAGTAACACGGATGAAACGGTGTCTATTTCGTACCGCACAACGTACTTTATGAATTATAAATGAGTTGGTAGAAGCTTTGCTCAAGTCATGAGAAAGAAGTTACGGGCATGAAGTCTACTACACTACACTACTACCCTGTAGTTACAAGTTAGTAAGAACTCCGCTAATGAATGATTAAAACTTATCTCTTTAACATTTATGTGCTTGGCTTGACTCGACTCTGCTCCTACCTCATTTCACTGGAATTAATATAAGTTCCGAAGCTGCGAAGAAGACATTAAAACAAGCTGAGAAACTCAATTAAACAGTAGCACTAGTGTATATATATTCTCTAAAATTACGGTTTACGTGGAGAGAGAGGGAGTCATCAATCAAACGAAAGGTGTTCCGTTCTGTTCACTCCGCTTTCCCTATCAAGAAGGCTTAACCATGCACGTGGCGCAATTCTCAAGTCAAATGAAAGAATAACGCTCAGTAATGGCAATGGGGAATATTGATCGCGTCGTCCTCAAATGCTTGTACATCTGTTGTAATAATGGAAGGTACCTTCAGTATTCTCTCTAGTGAAGAAAGTATGTATTTTCTCCTCACAGCTAAACCTTCAATGTTAATTTAATTTAATTTATTGCCTGCTAAATAATTTTATCCCAATTACAGCAGCATTCTTTAATTTATAAATATTCCGTCGCTGTTCGGGCAAAAGGTTATATCTCACCATGCTCTTCCTTCTCCATTATTTTCCTTAAGACTTGTCACGCCTCCCAGCCTCATATGGATATCCAGTCCATCAGAACAATTTTAGTTGTGTTCAATAACATATCGTCGCTACCGGGACAAAACCTCCTATGTGAAATATTTTAGTTTAGAACTTTGGCCGGTAAGGTTCTGTTATCTAAGGTGCAATATTGTGTGAATATGGTTAAGGCATTCTCGCTCTCCATAATGTATGTGCTGCGGGTCAGTATATCTCCAAAAATGTTATCACATAGGAGGTTTTGTCCCGGGAACGACGATATGCTAACGTTTAGGCCTAAAGGAAAATACACCTTAAGTAGCCTACATTCTACTGTGCGGAAAAAACTCATTATTCAAATATATTCCTAGAGTACTTTATGGTAAGATTCATTTTCCTTTATACATAAGCAAAGGACCATGAAAACAACGAATATGGTTCTGACGGACTGAATATCCGTATGTGGCTGTGAGGCGTGACAAGTCTTAAGGAAAATACTGAATGGATGGGAAGAGCATAGCGAGATATAACCTTTTGTCCGAACAGTGACGATTATTACTTGATATTACCTAACCTAACTTAATTAAATCCAATCTAAACTAATCTAATACAATCAATCGAATCCTATCTATCCTGTTATTGTAGGATTGGGCTTAGAGGTCTTTGGCCTCCCAGCCACATGTAAATATCGTCGTTGCCGGGGCAAAACCTCCTATGTGATAATATTTTTGGAGATATACTGACCCGCATCACATGCATTATGAAGAGCGAGAATGCCTTGACAACATTCACACAATATTGCACCTTAGCTGACAGAACCTTACCGGCCAAAGTTCTAAGCTATAATATTTCACATAGGAGGTTTTGTCCCGGCAGCGACGATATGCAGTCTGCCAGAAGAATTTTCATTGTGTTCATTTTCCTATGCTAAAGTGTAAAAGGAAACGGACCTTACCGCACCGCACTCTGGGAATATACGTTTGAATGACACAAAAACGCACTCCTATAGTATAATGCTATTAAGGTTCATTTTTCCTTTGAATGTAAGCATAGGACAATGGACACCACGAAATTGTTCTGATGAACTGCATACTCATATGTGGCTGGGAGGCGTGACCACTCTTAAAGAAAATAATGCGTAGGGAGGGCGTTGCCAGATACGTAGTATTAGAACTGGGCCATCGATGTTAATTTTATTAGCCTAATTACAGAATAACACACTTTTTATAAAGAAAATTTCGTTCGTATTAGGATATATCTGACAATGTTTACTCTTTTCAGATTTGAATAATCTCCCACAAGTAAAAAATGAAAAAAAGAAACGTTCGCCTTCTGAGCATTATCCTCGTTCCTGAAGTTTTGTTTTTTAGGTTAACTGCTCATGTGACGTACAAAACATATTATAAAAGTTAGGTTGTGGTTGTTGTTATTTGGGTCATCAATCCACAGAATGCATTGATGCAGCACTGTATGCTACCCTATCCTGTGTGTATCTTTTAATTTATACGTACCTACTAAATCTTACATCTTATCTAATCTGCTTGTCATGTTCATGCCTTGGTGTACCCCTGCAAGTTATTACCGCCTACACTCCCCTCAAGAAGCAACCTAACAAGTCCTGGGTGTCTTAATATGTGTCCTGTCATCCTATCATTTCTTCTGGTCAAATTTAGCCAAATCGATCTCTTTTCACCAATTCGATTCGGTATCTCTTCATTCGTGATTCGATCCACATATCACACTTTCAGCTTTCTTCTGTAACACCACATTTCTAAACTTTCTCTTTATTTCGGAGCTATATATTGTCCATGCGTAACTTCTATGAAATGCTTCATCTAATGCTTGTTGAGTCATGTCTTCCAGCTGTTGATTCTTTTACATTTTGCCTCCAACCAAGTGCGTACATTACGAAAATCAGAAGCAGATAAATTTATAAACACAAAAACCCTTTCTAAATTTGCAAAGTGAGATAAAGTGTATAAGAAAAGTTACAGCGTCTCTTACCTTAAAATAGATACTGGGCTGAGTGAGTTAATCCTACGTTAAATTAGGTCGATGTCTACGGATTCGAAATTCTTTGAACGGAAAATGGTTTGGTAGTTAAATTAATTACAGCCAGATTTTTCCCTCCTAAGCAAACGAAAAATATTACCACTGTCGAAAAACTAGACTAAATTTAGAGCAAAATTTTAGGACATGTCATTAGATAAATGCATATTGGTTTCATTTCCACCAAAATAAAACTGCTGAGAAATTCCTGGTACGCTGACATTTCATGATCCACCCCACTTTTTCCATGCCTAATCGGACAATAAGTACCGCGGGATAGTGGCTATGAATCCCTTGGATTCTAATTGAAGCGACATAAAATACAACAAGCCCTTTTGAAGACCAAGTAATGGGTGTCCTTCCCCTCCAGGTCACCACTGAATAATAAGTAAAGTAATCAGTACAGGTGCTGAAAAAACGAAACGAACAAGTTTTCCGTGTTATTATTAGAACAATCATTGGCTTAATACAACCATCATTACATTGCTTTAAGGGGCAAATGGATAGATGTCTATCAATAACGAAACTTATTTCCACTTGACGTACTACATTACTTATTTATTCTTTCTTTTCTCCCAACAATATTAATGTATTTCTGTGTAATTTATCGTCCACTTCCACCTGTTAGTTACTGTTCCTTTTAGAGAAACTTCCTACATCTCAGCACCATGTTCTATAGTGCCAAGTAAAAATCCCGATACTTTCATTTTTCCGTCTTCCTTTCTCCATTAGTAATAATCGTTTAGCCTAAGCTACCGTGTGCGAGGATTTTAATTCGACGCCATGTGGCTGCTTGTTGGTCAGTTTTGACGTTCCATTTTACACTAGGCCAACTACACGGTGGAGTAAGCCAAATCTTTCTTGGGTGTGAACGGCGGAGTTTTCTCGGTAAACAACAAACATTTTTAATGGACTGAGTGTTACTAGGGTAGGTATAGTTCACTGCACAATTTTCTTTTAAATATCATGGTGTTTCATTCCAAAAGTAGTACATTATTATCAGAAAAATATTAAAAATTGTATTTGTCAATATATATATTTAGATCAGTCTAAATGTTCAGAGTCCGGCTCCTTGGCTGAATGGTCAGCGTTAAGACCTTTTGTTCAGACAGTCCCGGGTCGGGGATTTTAATTGCATTTGATTACTTCTTCTGGCTCTGGGACTGGATGTTTGTGTTCCAACGCTTTCCTCCTCCTTTTTCCATCACTACACAACCAACCGTCATATAAATATTAGCCTACAATGGTGATTACATCCCTCCATGTAGGGTTGGCGTCAGGAAGGGCATCCGGCCGTAAACCAGGGCCACATCTACATGTGCGACGCAGTTCACACCCGCGACCCCGCTTATGTGGGAAAGCTGTAGAAGAAGAAGAATAATAGGAAGAAGTCAAAATGTTAAGAGTTTTGAATGTTTTATGTTCCTGTATGACGTCGTCGTACCTAGAAAACCGCTATGTGATAATATTTCAGCTTAGAACTCTCACCAGAAAGGTTCTGTCATCTAAGGATCAGTATTGCATGAACTGTATCAACGAATTTTCGTTCTGAGTTAAGTGATACATGTGCTGCGGGTGGTATTTCTCTCCTCACTATTGTCGCATAGAGGTATTTCTAGGCCCGACGACGAAATGTGTCACCAGAGATCCTGTATATGCCGACATCGTACGACTTGGAGCGTCGAGTGAACTTTTTTACTCCATTCAAAAGTCCGAGTACCTCTGCCAGGTTTGTACCGGCTATCATGAGACTCGGAGCTGACACTTTAGCACCGAAGATGTTTCCTCTTTACAGCATCGCGGGGAGGTAACACGAATTAAAACAAATAGCGAGGAGAAAATATCAGATATGAAAGGGACATGCTTCAATATGCATTACTCAGAGATCTATACGGTCTTCCTTTTTTCCTGTCTAGGCATGTGATGTAGGCTAGGCATTTTTGGGGTGTACTACCATGTACCGTTTATTTCTCATCGCTTATTTAGTAGACCATGATTATAAATAGACATTTTTGTTAAAATA
The DNA here is from genome assembly GCF_040414725.1 of Anabrus simplex. Classification (NCBI taxonomy): domain Eukaryota; kingdom Metazoa; phylum Arthropoda; class Insecta; order Orthoptera; family Tettigoniidae; genus Anabrus; species Anabrus simplex. Next base: position 88,146,615 of record NC_090271.1, read on the forward strand.
TAGCTGACGAATTTTCCTGTCACAAGAAGCCATATTTACCTTAACTTTTACATAGCAGTTGTAAACTAAAATTCATTAGGAAACGGAATGTCCCGTTATAATATTGCAGTGGTAAATTAATAGCCGATAACATTTCAATAATCATATAACGTTGTTGAAGAAATAAAACCTCATGTCACAATGTATTTCGTACCCATTGTGTTCTTAAAGACTGGTCACGCCTCCTAGCCTCGTATGGATTTGCAGTCCATCAAAACAATTCTAGGAGTGTTCATTTCCTGTGCATGTGTATGAAAGAAAATCAATCTTGACGTACCGCACTGTAGGAATGTATGTTTAAGCGACGCTTTTACGCACTCCTATAGTATATCGTATTTAAGGTTCATGTTCCTTTACACCTTCGCATAGGAAAATGAACACAACGAAAATTGTTCTGATGGATAGCATATCCATACGTGGCTAGGAGGCGTGACCAGTCTCAAGGAAAATAATGCATAGGAAGAGCATTGTGACATACGAGGTATTGTTTCTTCGCCGAAGAAAACTGAATTTTAAATTCTTTAGGTGAAGTTTAATATTATTTATTTCCTTTACAGGATAATAAAATTTCAAAGATATTCTTAACTTCGAATTATGCGGTATCCGTGTGGTACCACAAACGAAATCTTATGACGTAAGACTGGCATTGATTTTATTCAGATTTACTTTTTTGGTTCACAGATATTCTCTCATACCTGTCATTATTTTTTCGTGTAGGCTTCCCGTGGCCACTAGTAATAATCGAAATGTTAATTAGCAGTATATTTTAAATATTATTATTATTATTATTATTATTATTATTATTATTATTATTATTATTATTATTATTATTATTATACTGTTAGTGTGTAGGAGCTTCCGTGGCTCAGGTGGCAGTGCGTCGGCCTTTCACCACTGGGTTCGGTGGTATAAATCCCGGTCACCCCATGTGAGATTTGTGCTGGACAAAGCGGAGGTGGGACATGTTTTTCTCCGGGTACGCCGGTGTTCCCTGTCATCTTTCATTCTAGCAACACTTTAGAGTATAATTTCATTCCATCTTTCATTCATTAACCATTGTCCCAGAGGAGTGCGACAGGTTTCGGCAGCCGGCACAATTCCTATCTTCGCCGCAAGATGGGTGCTTCATTAATTCCATCCGTGACCCGATCACTGACTGGAAAACAGGTTGTAGGTTTTCATTTTCACTTTTAGTATGTACGTCTCTCATGCGTGATCTTTCACCTAACCTAAAGATATAAAATTGAACTCCTATCTCACAGAATTGTTTAGATTTATACTGCGTGTATTTGTGTCGGTCCCCGTGGCTGAGTGGTCAGAGTCGAGGCCTCCGGTTCAGAGGTCCCTGGGTTCGAATCCCGGATTCGTGGGGTATTTTAGCCACACCTGGTAAATTCTTCCCGTTCGGGAACTGGGTCCTATGCGCTTGTCTTAATACACACCTCTTCATATGCACACAACACACCGCAATACCAACCATCACAGGAATACGCGACAGTGAATATATCCCTCCATATAGTTTTGGCGTCAGGAAGGGCATCCGGCCGCAAAACGAGCCCATTCTACATATGAGACACAGTTCTCACCCAAGACCCCACTTGTGTGTGGAAAATGCAACGAAAGGAGAAGAATAAGAAAAATATGTTACTATTTGCGCAGTTTTATCTTCATTTTCTCTGTAAAATTGTAACGCCAAAATATTTGTTGGATGAAGATCACTGGAATTAAAAATTATAATTTTGTCTAAATTGTGTTGAGTTAATCTCATATAAAAATTGTTTTGAATATGTCTAAATGCAGACATATTAGTTTTGAAAGTTGAAAGAATAGCTTTCTTTCCTCTTCACTGTTTGACCTTAATTGTTTAATTTCTGATAGAATTCTGTATTATTTGAGGGATAAACCTAGCAGATAGTACAAGTGAGAAGGGCTCAATATTACTCTTTTTCCTTTGTGTTGAAAAAGAAAGAAGAAAGTGTCCATGTCTGTAATAAAACACTACTAAATTTATTAATTAGCCCGTGATGCTAACTACTTGAATACCGAGAAAATTAATAACATACAGCCAACACATTGAGTCTATAGAAACGTAAGACTTCAGACAACTGTAGATGTTTGCCAGGTGAAACACCCAGAGTTCAAACGAACATGCCCAGTACTTGTCATCGGCTATGTCTTAATTAAAACGTAGTCTGGATCACTTCCAATTTTCTTACTTTAGACTGGCCCGAATCCATGCATACAATTCCGGGTGATGAACCCATGATCTCTTTTACCGTCACACCTTCGCGCTTTCTTCGTCGACCACTTCTTACTGTCACAATACAATTTGTCAGCAATACTTTAAACTTTTCACTCCTTGAAAACCATGTGATAACGCTCAGGAATTCATTTCGGTTGACATGATCGGAACATCGGACTGGTATATCGGTACAAAACTACTCTCTCTATTTGTATTATTGTGTGATTCGGACTTCGCTGCACTTGTAGTTGGCGTTGCACTTTGTTGTCTTGGGATATCCTGTATTCAGGCCTCGGTTCTTTCCGGTTGTCGTGGTTGTGACCGTTGCATTTAAGGGTAAAAATCACTACGTAAAATTAACACTCTCGTGAAAGCAGTCCACTTTATGAAAGCACATGATCAAGATGTCGTTCTTATTAGAAATTTTACGCTTAAGCGCAGGAACAAATATTTACGTATTATATAGCCTACGAGTTTTTGTTTTCATGTAGATTTTATACTGAGTTAATTGAGCTAACAATACATTTCCCGCGGCAAATTTTGCTTAGATTCGGGTAAGTCCCGTAGAAATTCATGATTGGCGGCAAACCATCATTGCGGATCTACTCCTCTTGTATCCTGTCTCCAATTCTATCATGTTGAAGGACGTGAGACTGCTGTCTTCGAGTCGCTATGACTAGTGTCCATCCATCGCTGCTTTGACTTTTCACGAGATATTTGTCCATTTTTGCTTTTAAGCACAACAGGGTAACCATTCGCTCTTAACATTAATCAGGAAGATGAAGAAGAAGAAGCTATCGGCAAAAGAAATGGAAAGCCCTTAAGGGCCTAGAAAATATAATACCTTTGGGAACCGAAGAGGATGAGATTTGTTCAAAAAATGTCGCATGCGAATGATGAAAGTGAGGAATCTGGAGTATCAGTGAGTGAAAGGAATGCCAGAATCAGCTAGGAGTCCCTTCATCGCCAACCTACGGTTTGCAATTGAGAGCTCTTTAGATTACCCCTTTTAGTTACATCATAACAGGAAGGGGGGGGGGGCGATACCGCGGGTATATTCTACTGCTCCCACCCACAGGGTTTCAAAAGCTTGTTGAGCATAATACGTCGCATTTTAGAAAAGATCCTTCTTCAGTGTATTCATTACCTGGGTAACCTTAGTTTTCGATTTCCTTGCCTTCGTTAACCAACATCTCATTCATTCCGTCTACGCGCACTTTAAGGGAATATGATCGAAGACGGAATAAGAAAAGAAAGTTAGAGGGTGGGGGGGAGGAAATAAAGAGAAAAAAGGTACGAAGGACAGAAAGGAAAATAGTATTAATAATTAAAGTCAAGTGAAGCCGCTAATAACCTCTTTCCTCATTCTTAAATTCAGTGAAATATTACACCCTTCCTTTTTTTCTCCCTCTTTAGTCTTTGTGGTAATGATATCGAGAAATCACACAGCTGATATTACCTTTTCTTAATGACTGCCACACACTTATTTTCTTCCATAAGTAAAGTAAACCTTTGCTTAACGGAGGGGAAATAATTGTGTGTATTTGTCAACTGAGAAGCTGATTAAGCTATTTCCACCTATGACCTATCTTTGTTATTGGTAAACAGGGAGGTGTTTTTAACCTTAAGTAAACCTACTAATGATGATGGAATTACGAAAATTGATGAAGTCCCTTTCAAGAAAATGACATACTTACGATTGTGTTATTCTTTCATTGGCCAGTATTACACAAATAAAAGAAAAACAAAGTAACAGTTACGCTGTCTTTATCACGCTATTGCACTCGGTGGTGAACGACAATAGGAAAAATCAATCCCTAATATAATCAGAAGTTATAATTGTCTGGTTTTCTGTAATCACCTACGTTAACTCTTCCTGCGGTTGTTAGAAATTTGAACATCCTGAACGGCAAAATCAAGTTTTGTTAAATAGTGAAAAATTTCCGTAAATCGGACAAATTTAATACCGAGAGGTAAAGAGGGGAAAAGTGTAACAGGAAGCATTTTTGAAAATAAATAAATAATTTTGTTTTGAATCCTAAGGTTTTTAGTTATAAAAAGGGATGTTACGTAAATAAATAATAAAATTACACTCTAGTAATTTGTACAGTATTATGAAACAATTCTCTTAGGCACTACAGAAATTGAAATCGTAGCCAATCCAATATAATAACATTATTTTGGGTTGTAATTCTGTGTGCGTAAATTTTGCATAACAAAACAGTGGTGAAGGTGAAGAATAAATATTTACAGCGGGGGAATCCCCTATACGAAATATGCGTTCTACTGTATACAGTTTTAAAGCAGTGGGAAGGGACACTTGGATCTTCAATCCAGTAAGAAATAACTTTTATGTTATTATAATTTGCATTAAATATAGAGGTAACGTTTTCACTATTTTCGTTATTTTGAACTAAATATCACTTCAGTGAAAGAATATTTAGAAGACAAAAACAAAATTAGTTTCATAATTTTGTAAAGGAATTTTTCTTAAGTCAATCTACCAATACTTTATGAATACGTATCTTCTTCTTTAAAGAAGATCGGTGTGTGATTAGGACTGATAGCTTCAAATTATAGTAGCACTGGCAGTTGTAGAAGAAGGAGGAAGGATAACAATCTGTCACTGAACGCAAAAATTAGCATTCTTGAGAGACGTTTCATGGATCCGAGGTACAAATTCTGACGATGACAGTGGGTATCCTACGATCTTTCCTACGGAATGTTGTACTTATGAGAAAATATTGCAATGGTACTTTATTTCAAGTTCCGGGATAATTTCCTCAAACATACACTTAAATGATTCCAATTACATGTACTACGTAAGACGCATCCATAATTCAAGTTATCTGTAAACTGCTACACTTAAAAAGAGCCCAGGCTGGTGACGAATTATGGTCTTTTATGTTTACAATTTTTTTACGACACACAGACACAGCTAGGTGATATGGTAACGATGGGATGGGACAGGCCTAGTAGTGGGAAGGAAGCGGCCGTGGTCTTAGTTAAGGTACAGCATTCGCCTGGTGTGAAAATGGGAAACCACGGAAAACCATTTCAGGGCTGCTGACAGTGGGGTTCGAACCCACTATCTCCCGGATGCAAGCACGCAGATGAGCATCCCTAACCGCACGGCCACGTAACATAAAAACAACAGTAAAATTCATAAATGCTATCCAGATTCTTATACGTCTTTACATTATTATGGGCTTTAGAGTGCCAATTGATGCAGAGCTGATGGCACATGCTAGACTGATGGACGTAATAAAGGAATTCTCACATTAAAATTCATACGAAAACTGAAATTTATTAGACATTTTAATTGAAAAATTCAAATTTAAGTAATTTACTAAAACATACACGCATTTTGTTTTGATTGATGTATTGACGGCCCGTAATTGTAGACAAGATACCAGCTCTGTTCTATTCCTCTATCCTGTAAGTCAGTCTTTCGTTGCACTTTATTTAATTCATTCTTTGTGTTCTTATTTATTTCTTCTACCGCAGTCGTCCCTGATTAGGCTGATAACCTTGCTGTTACTTCACAACGCGCATACGGTGTAACAAGGATCATCTTAATTGGAGCTTAGCTGGTGTCGTCAGCTCCCCCTTGAAATGCTATCGCTGTGCTAGCGTTCAGTGAGCCATCTGATGGTGAACAAGAGTACCACTTACTATAGACTAACAGTAAAGCATTCTTAAATTCAAACCTTCATTATTGGAGAAGTCCAGTTTTACTTCTGAAGACGCGGAGGAAATTTCTCTGCGAAATATTTTCTTGACATGGCAAAAGCCCAAAAGCTAATAAGTTGTATACACGAATTTTACTTTATTCACAAAATTTTAAAACACATAAAGTATATTATTTTCCTTTCGTACGAAACTTGACGTGAGATGTTACTGTCGTCACATCCGTGCTCGGAGAAATGCCTAGTCATCGGCGAAACATGTGTCTTGTTCCTTTCATTTATCATAATATTTCATACCACTACAAAAATGCAGAAAAGGAATAGGACTTTTGATGAGTCTCCGGGTCCGATTATCTTATGTGTGTGTCATATCTCAAATCCCAGATCGAAAGATATAACACATTCTCCTTACAAAAACGCAAGACAAGTACACGGAACCAATGACCAAACGTTCTTGTCTCTAAAGTTAACCAACAGTAGCAACAACCGTACATAATATTATGTAAGAAATATTCTGAAGATTGCATAATAATAATAATAATAATAATAATAATAATAATAATAATAATAATAATAATAATAATAATAATAATAATAATAATAATAATAATAATAATAATAAGCAAAGTCATCTCCATACAGGCCATGAAGACCCTTTGAGGAGTGGAAGGTAAAGGCTCCCACTATCCGTAACCTCGACACTTAATAGGGGTGGAGGGGTTAGCTCTACGCCCAGCCACCTTTGCTCCTAGGAATTAACCTGGTACTCATTTCTGATGTAGGCTGAGTGAACCTCAGGACCATATGCACCTCCGGAAGTGGAAACCTCGTTTCTTAAATTTTTCGACTTCCTGATGGGGAATCGAATCCACGCCCTTCCGGGTGAAACGAACACGCCTTTACCGTCTCGGGTAGGCAGCCCGTAATAATAATAATAATAATAATAATAATAATAATAATAATAATAATAATAATAATAAACGTATGGCCTCAGTTACCTAGTTTCCACCTCCGTAGCGTAACGCCTGGCCGTATTAGCTACCGTCTTCGGAGGCCCGGGTTCGATTACCGGTACTGTCAGAGATTTAAGAATGGCAGGAGGTTTGGTATGTGGATTAAATGATAGGGCCTACGTGCAGCTCACCACAATCTGGGGTGTTCCCGAAAAGAGTTCCACCAGCTCGGGGCGAGGAAAAATGTTTACTCACTGTACTAGTAACCGTCTGCGGTGATTTTGATCCGATGCCATCTAGGCTGCCTGAATGTCAATGTTCACGTTCCGTTTTACTCTACCAGATGGCAGAATATACCGGATGTCCCCATGGGGATCTATAACTGAGTGTTTAGTTATTTATTTCGGCCAAAAAACGTGCGTTACCTGAGATATTTTACATCCCAACATCGTACGACATGGAGTGCCGAATGGAATTTTATTTTCCACCCTTCAAAAATCTGACTACCCCTGCCTGGTTTGAACCCGCGATCTTGTGATCAGGAAATAGACACTCTACTACTGATCCAAGATCAGGTCACCTACTTAGCTTCCAAACGATCTGGTGTTGTTTCTATGACAATTGTAGTTTATGAAAAAAGCTTTTAATCTAATAAAATTACTAATATACTAAGACGGGCTTCGAACATGCAACCCTGATAATCTCGCAAACGCCTAATCAACTGCGATTCTCAGCTGCCTAATTGAATATTCTGAAATTTAACTTGCAAGAACACGAGTTGGGATGAGTTCAGTTTTACTCAGTTTTGTCACTCCAAGAGGTAAGAAGGTAATTGGAATTTCCTCTAATTACTGAGGGTTCTGTCAGAGTATTATCAGTCACTTTTACTAATTATGATACTGTCTTGTACAGCCCTGGATGATATTAATGCGACACACTGTATCAGCAAAGGGAGTTTGTTTGTTTCTTTTAGTAGCCTATGGATTTAATTAAAATAAACACGTGATTAAGTTGAAGGTGTCACAACACATAAATTAACCGGCTATTGCAGCTGTGTGGTCGAGGACCGCCAATGGCAAGTGCTTGGCCGCTTCATCCATCACAAGGTAGGTTTCGATCTTTGATTTCCATTCTCGCTATCTATGTAGATCCACAATATTTAGATAGATAGATAGATAGATAGATAGGGCCAAGACCCAAAATGTTAAGACCCTTATAATGTTGATGATGATGATATTATTATTATTATTATTATTATTATTATTATTATTATTATTATTATTGACCTAAATGATGTTATTGGTCAGTAGCTGTCCTTCAGTTACCTAATAACGGATTCGATTCCGATGGGTGGTAGCGATGTTGATTATTCATTCAAGGGGAAGTACACTCTTAACACTAATCAAAAGATGAAACGGAAGAGGAGTGATACTTGGAAGACTGAAGATATCGGTAAAACAAATGGAAGATAGACTACATGAAAGTCGAAGAATAAAAGATTCGTAAGACCTCGCAAACATAATATTTTCGGGGCTGGAAGAGAACAAAAGATGACCAAGTGCGGTCGGCACTTGAAAATGATAAGTTGCTACGCTCATCCAGAGGCATCGTGGTGGCCAACGAAGTTCAGAGTCCTTAGAGGTAGACATTTTGTTCATTTTAGGCAGAGCGTACATCAATAATCTGGGGATGATTATTATGTGGCAATTGAATGTCAGCGAAGCAAAATTTCGACGGTAACCCAAAACTGTCCCATCTCGGTGAGCAGGAACCGGAGCTGCTTTGGGCTAATAAACTGCCAAGACAAACACTTACGGCCAATCTCTGTTATGACACAGCACTGTAAAGACACAGCTTTACACAGCGTTGTCTTGACGTGTGGAGTCGTGTATTGGTTGGCGTCGCTTCGCGTCATGCCACTTGCTTATTGATTTTCTTTGACTGGCCGCCTGCTTGCCTGAAGACACGAGCTGATGGTTTGAACACATTGTCAAGAACTTTGTGCCCGCCTCCCTAAACGAGCACAGAACAACACCTGCTCGTGTTTCTACACTGATATTGCACCTGATCGTAATGCTTCCACGTATAGCGTGATCCATATCTGTGCGCCAAGAGGCAACTACGTTGCAAAAAGTGAAACAACGTGAAGCTTCTGCTGAATGCAGTAAATTCATGCTATCTCATTGTACTAAACAATCTGGAAAGAACATTGAAAAATAATCTAATAAAATGAGATTGTAATTTGAAGGATTTGATGCATCTGGATTAAATTTCACATATAATTAGATAATGACCTGGAATCACATAAAGGTAGAGGCCGTAGGCGGATATACAAAATATTATCCGCACATCCTTTATCCGTACCCGCATCCCAAATGGTTATCTGCGGATGTGTCCGACTCGCTGGCTGAACGGTCAGCGTACTGGCGTTCGGTTCAGAGGGTCCCGAGTTCGATCCCCGGCCGGGTCGGGGATTTTAACCTTAATTGGTTAATTCCAATGGCACGGGGGCTGGGTGTATGTGTTGTCTTCATCATAATTTCATCCTCATCACGACGCGCAGGTCGCCTATGGGAGTCAAATAGAAAGACTTGCATCTGGCGAGCCGAACCCGTCCCGGGATATCCCGGCACTAAAAGCCATACGACATTTCATTTCATCTGCGGATGTTGTAAAAATTTAAGTAAATTGCAGCCAAGGTATTGAAACGGATAGATCTGTTAACATAACAGAGCAGACTCCCTGCAGTCGCAGGATTATGAGGGATATCCTCTTGCGACTACCGACGTTCTGAACGGTTCTCTTTCGGAACCTTTATTCCTTCCTTGCACTAATTGCGGTCGCAAGCCAGTTAGGCTTAGGTCAGATGTACGGTTTTATGGTCACAAGACTCCTAATATGTCACCGATCTCGTAAGGATCGCCTAAGCACAAGCTAAAATAAGATTGTATCTGAGTGAAAATCAATAAATTTCACTACTTAGAAATTATCTCATCAGCACTGCCATACAGTTTGCATTCGCCAAGACACTTATCCGCGGATAAGACTATATACAATCAGGCTGTTTGCCTCCGTAGCGTAATGGTTAGCACTTTTAGCTGCCGTCATCGGTGGCCCTAGTTCGATTCCTGTACTTCCAGAGATCTAAGTATGGCAGGAGGACCGGTATGTGGTTAAAAATGGTGCATGCAGTTCGTCACCTTTGGGGGCGTGCCTGAGGAGAGCTCCACCACCTCGGGAGGAGGACACGAGTTCATTATTATCATCGGGCTTTCTCTTAACCCTTTAAGTATCCCGTATTTTACTGCGTAATGTCCAACAAAAAGTTTGAAATTTGAGTGCCATTTAATTAGTTATATTATTCTTCTTATGGGTAGGCCTCGTGTAATGTATTTTAAAAAATCTGCCATAGTTTTCGGGAAGTTAATTAATAACGATTTTAAAAAGAAAACCTGTTCGCCTCTGTGGTGTAGTGGTTAGGGTGATTAGCTGCAACCCTCGGAGGTCCAGGTTCGATTCCCGGCTCTGCCACGAAATTTATAAAGTGGGATGAGGAGTGGAACGGGGTCCACTCAGCCTCGGGAGGTCAACTGAGTAAAGGGGGGTTCGATTCCTTCCTCAGCCATCCTCGAAGTGGTTTTTCGTGTTTTTCCACTTCTCCTACAGGCAAACGTCGGGATGGTACCTCCATCTTTCTTGTATATTCCTTTCGATCTCCCGTCCTCTCCCCCCACAAAGCCCCTGTTCATCATACTAGGTGAGGCCGCCTTGGCGGGGTATTTGTCCTCTTCCGAAGTTGTATCCCTGACTGTTGTTTGGCCTCTTGGTACGTTTTTTTGCGGAGATCATCCCCCTCCCAGGAGAACAATAATTCTTGAGAGCCGTACTATAACGAAGAAGAAATGCCTATTGTTCGGAAAGAAAAACAGTACCCGCCTTTACAATGTAGTTCAATAAAATGTTACTGCATGTCACTGATAAAATTAAAGGCGTTGTCTAACTGAACGATGCAGTTTTTGACACTGGCATTACAAAGCAATGGGGACTGTCGAAAATCTCGCCCATTGGGACAAGGAATCATGTAGTGGAATTAACGGGGACGTAAGCGGGAGAAAAACGAACGCCTGGGAGCGTTCAAAGGGAATACGCTGCCTAACTGATCAGTTCTAATAAAATAGAGCCTTCTAATTATTGTGCTTAGAATTATTTTTCCTTCCAAAAACATTATATCCAGCCGGCCCTGTGATGTAGGGGTTGCGTGCCTACCTCTTACCCGAGGCCCCGGTTTTGATTCCGAACCAGGTCAGGGAATTTTGCCTGGACCTGAGGGCTGGTTCGAGGTCCACTCAGCCTATGTGATAAAAATTGAGGAGCTATCTGGCGGTAAGATAGCTGTCCCGGGCTAGAAAGCCAAGAATAACGGCCGAGAGGATTCGCCGTGCTGACAACACGGCACCTGGTAATCTGCAGGGCTTCGGGCTGAGCAGCGGTCGCTTGGTAGGCCAAGGCACTTCAAGGACGTTAAGTGCCGTGGGGTTTGGTTTGGAACATTCATATCCATTTGTTTGTCAATCAATCAATCAATACTGATCTGCATTTAGGGCAGTCGCCCAGGTGGCAGATTCCCTATCTGTTGCTTTCCTAGCCTTTTCCGAAATGATTTCAAAGAAATTGGAAATTTATTGAACATCTCCCTTGGTAAGTTATTCCAATCCCTAACTCCCCTTCCTATAAATGAATATTTGCCCCAGTTTGTCCTCTTGAATTCCAACTTTATCTTCATATTGTGATCTTTCCTACTTTTATAGATGCCATTCAAACCTATTCGTCTACTAATGTCATTCCACGCCATCTCTCCGCTGACAGCTCGGAACATACCACTTAGTCGAGCAGCTCTTCTTCTTTCTCTCAATTCTTCCCAACCCAAACATTGCAACATTTTTGTAACGCTACTCTTTTGTCGGAAATCACCCAGAACAAATCGAGCTGCTTTTCTTTGGATTTTTTCCAGTTCTTGAATCAGGTAATCCTGGTGAGGGTCCCATACACTGGAACCATACTCTAGTTGGGGTCTTACCAGAGACTTATATGCACTCTCCTTTACATCCTTACTACAACCCCTAAACACCCTCATAACCATGTGCAGAGATCGGTACACTTTATTTACAATCCCATTTATGTGATTACCCCAGTGAAGATCTTTCCTTATATTAACACCTAGATACTTACAATGATCACCAAAAGGAACTTTCACCCCATCAACGCAGTAATTAAAACTGAGAGGACTTTTCCTATTTGTGAAACTCACAACCTGACTTTTAGCCCCGTTTATCAACATACCATTGCCTGCTGTCCATCTCACAATATTTTCGAGGTCACGTTGCAGTTGCTCACAATCTTGTAACTTATTTATCACTCTATAGAGAATAACATCATCCGCAAAAAGCCTTACCTCCGATTCCACTCCTTTACTCATATCATTTATATATATAAGAAAACATAAAGGTCCGATAACACTGCCCTGAGGAACTCCCCTCTCAACTATTACAGGGTCAGACAAAGCTTCACCTACTATAACTCTCTGAGATCTATTTTCTAGAAATATAGCAACCCATTCAGTCACTCTTTTGTCTAGTCCAATTGCACTCATTTTTGCCAGTAGTCTCCCATGATCCACCCTATCAAATGCTTTAGACATGTCAATCGCGATACAGTCCATTTGACCTCCAGAATCCAAGATATCTGCTATATCTTGCTGGAATCCTACAAGTTGAGCTTCAGTGGAATAACCTTTCCTAAAACCGAATTGCCTTCTATCGAACCAGTTATTAATTTCACAAACATGTCTAATATAATCAGAAAGAATGCCTTCCCAAAGCTTACATACAATGCATGTCAAACTTACTGGCCTGTAATTTTCAGCTTTATGTCTATCACCCTTTCCTTTATACACAGGGGCTACTATAGCAACTCTCCATTCATCTGGTATAGCTCCTTCGGCCAAACAATAATCAAATAAGTACTTCAGGTATGGTACTATATCCCAACCCATTGTCTTTAGTATATCCCCATCATCAGGCCATAGACAAGTGCGATGTAGCGCTCCGTGTCACCCTATCCTGTGCTAACCTTTTTCATTTCTACGTAACTAGTACATCCTACATCCTACATCTACTCTAATCTGTTCGTCACATTCACACCTTGGTCTACCCCTGCTTTTCTTCTTTACCGCATACGCTTCCCAGACAAGTCCTGGGTGTCTTACGTGTGTCCCCCTATCATTCTATCTATTCTTTTGCTTTCCTACGTTTTAGTGCATGCTTTCTTCATGCGATGAAAACTAAAACGATGGGAACATACACGCAGAATTTGAATTTAACCTTCTTAACAAATACTCGGATGCGTATCTCTTAAGGATTTTCCAGAGAATTGCACTTTTTTACGTGTTAAAGGAGTATTTCGAGCGCTCGCACGTTACGTGCGAAGTCAAGAAAATGTACATAATAATAATAATAATAATAATAATAATAATAATAATAATAATAATAATAATAATAATAATAATAATAATAATAATAATAATAATAATGTCCGCCTGTTTGTGTAGTGGTTAGTGTGATCAGCTTCCACTCCCGGAGGCCCGGGTTCGATTCCCGGCTCTGCCACGAAATTTGAAAAATGCTACGAGGGCTGGAACGGGCTCCACTCAGCCTCGGGACGTCAACTGAGTAGAAGGAGTTCGATTCCCTCCTCAGCCATCCTGGAAGTAATCGTGATTTCCCACTTCTCCTCCAGGCAAATGCCGGGATGTTACCTAACTTAAGGCCACGGCCGCTTCCTTCCCTCTTCCTTGTCTATCCCTTTCAAACTTCCCATCCCCCCCCCCCACAAGGCCCCTGTTCAGCATAGCACGTGAGGCCGCCAGGGCGAGGTACTGGTCATCCTACCCAGTTGTATCCCTCGACCCAGAGTCTGAAGCTCCAGGACACTGTCCTTGAGGCGGGAGATGTGGGATCTCTCGCTGAGTCCGAGGGGAAAGCCGGCGCTGTAGCATTGCCGTTACCAGTAGCAACGCGCTACAATTGGTTAATAACCATTATTGTAATAACACAGGGTGACCCGAAAGTTCGTTAACATTTGACGAGGCAGTAATTCACGGAATGTTGGAGGTAGAGAGGTAATAAATGACACATATGATTGGCAGAAGTAGGCGTCACGGAGGAGGACACACAGGACAGAACAACATGAGGGATGCGTCCGAAAAGCTACCGACCATGCTATGGAACATCTCGGTGGAAGAGCGAGAGAAAAGAATCCAAAGACTTGAGGATCTTTAGCGAGAGTGCAAAGAGAAGGGCATTCGTTCGCATGAAAGCACAGGTAGACTGTGTCAAAATGGCCCTCAGATTATCGAAGAAATGAAATGGCGTATGGCTTTTAATGCCGGGAGTGTCCGAGGACGTGTTCGCCGAGTGAAGTTCTTTTGGATTTGATGCCTGTAGGCCACCTGCGTGTCGTGATGAAGATGAAGGGATGATGAAGACATCACATACACCCAGCCTCCGTGCCAGCGAAATTAAGCAATGATGGTTAAAATTACCGACCCTGGCGGGAATCGAACCCGGGACCGCTGTGACAAAACGCCAGCACGCTAACCATTTAGCCGTGGAGTTGGACATATTATCGATGAAGGAATGAATTTTAAAAGTTACCAAACGTTCAAAATATCCACTCTGAACCCCCCCCCCCCCCTGGGGGCCGTGAGCCACAGCTTGATTAACACTGCTCTTGGGGCCTTGATGCCGTATACGGTGAGTTACAATCGCAGTGGTTTTTTTTTTAGATACACTATAGCTATTGTAAACATTTTTTCTAGTAGAAAGTCTCCTGGTGGAGCTTCACATTTTTCGGTACCAAAATAAAAGGAAACAGGAAAACCCCATGGCGCAACAGCCCCGAAGGACCATGGCCTACCAAGTGACCGCTGCTCAGCCCGAAGGCCTGCAGAGTGTCGTGTGGTCAGCACGACGGATCCTCTCGGCCGTTATTCTTAGCTTTCTAGACCGGGGGCGCCATCTCACCGTCAGATAGCTCCTCAATTGTAATCACGTAGGCTGAGTGGACCTCGAACCAGCCCTCGGATGCAGGTAAAAAATCCCTGAACTGGCCGGGAATCGAATTCGGGGCCTCGGGGTAAGATGCAGGCACGCTAACCTTACACCGCGGGGCCGGCAAGAAAAACCTCTCCTCCGGGGAATGAAACCCCGGTCTTCCTTGCGACAGGCGGGGATACTGAAAACTATACTACTCGGTACCACCTCGAATAATAATCTATGTGGCTCCTGGTAGTAATATCCATTATATTCTAACCTAGTGCAACACTAGTTTTCTCGATATGTTACTCTATTCCACCCTCTTCAACATGCGAAACGACTTGAGTGAAGCCGAACTTAAATACGTGACTTTTTCACATTCATCTAATATTATACCAGCAGGAATAAAGGCCGCAATAATGATATCGTAATTTTAGGTGAAATGCCTTTACGTCATTGATCCACTTACCTAATAAATTCAATAAATAATTCATTTCACATTCTCAAGCAGATAGCGACACTATTATAAATTCTAAACTATAAGATCTTGTTTATGATGGAATTATATAATTTCCATATACACATTCTCTTTTTGTGCAGAAATGATCTCATGATTACAGTATCCGGTAGTGTATAGGTTAACTGCGATTTATTTGTTTCTTTTTGTTTTTTCTAGTGGGGGAGTTTTTTATTTATTTCACGTCGCATCAACACAGACAGGTCTTAATGCGACGATGCTATATGAAAGGCTTAGGATTGCAAAGAAAGCGACCGTTACCTTAATTGAGGTTCAGCCCCAGCATTTGTTCAGTGTGAAAATGGGAGATCATGGAAACCCACATTCAGAGCTGCCAACAGTGGAGTCGGAACCCACCATCTCCCGAATGCAAGCTCACAGCTACGTGGTCAGAACCAAGCACCTAACTCACTCGGTGGATATGTTTTCAATGTGCTCAATGTGCTACATAATTCTGGTTGAATGGGTTGTATTTCTTCGTAAAGGGGGTCAGACTCGTGTCGGTAGATTTACTGGCACGTAAAGAATTTCTGTAGGACATAATTCCACTACTTCGATGTCCCCGAAATCCATACAAATGAGTGGGACGTAAAACAAATGGCTTTTATATGATTATTTCTTCGGTTACAAATATATTATTCTATCCAGCCTCGTAGGTTAGGGATCGCGGGGTTAGATTTCCACCTCTAACTCTGGATTCAGGGCTGGAACTGGGTGTACTCAGCTTTGTCACACCAGCTGAGATGTCTGATGTGAGTTTCAGCGAACCTGGTGAAGAAGGCTAAAGAACATGTCGTTACGCTGACTACGGGACAGTTAGTATCTGCAGGCCATCTTACTGGGCAACAGTAGTGTTGGCAGATCAAAGCTCTATACGTACTTTATGATCCAAAGCTTCCTTGTTTCACGTTTTGTTACAGTTCTTCGGTTATATTTTTTGATCTCTTACTAGGCACAATGAGGAGTGAGGTAGTTTTCCATTGCTTTCCTCACTGGCCACAAAGTGCTATCGCAGCACTGGTGACCCTATAAGGAACGCCTCTTATAATATTCAGTCGCAATGGTCGTGCTCCAAATGTAATTACTCAGCACCACATATATCCTAGCATCTTCCATAGGCTCTACTGTCACAACCAAGGACGAGATTGGGACTACACTTTGGAAGCTACATTTTGTTCTGGCCTGTGCCAAGAAGATCGAGAAATGGCAACATGCGGCTTTTAACAGACGTAATCCCAGTAATTAGAAACGAAAACACGTGTATACACATTAATTAATGTGCTAACTGTACTTAAGCTATCGAATGACTTGTACTTATAATTATATGGATTATTTACATTTATGATAGTGACATTATCCGGCCCGGCGGTGTAAGGAGAAGTGTGCCTGTCTCTTAACCGGAGGCCCTGAGTTCGATTCCTGGTCAGGTCAGGGATTTTTACCTGGATTTGAGGGTTGGTTCGAGGTCCACTAAGCCTACGTGATCACAGTTGAGGGACTCTCTGACGGCGAGATAGCATCACCGGTCTAGGAAACCGACCACATGACAGCTCGTAAACTGGAGACCTTCGGACAGAGTAGCGGTCACTTGGTAGGCCATGGCCCTTGAGGGCTGTTGCGTCGTGGGGTTTGGCTTTGGAGACTGACATGATATGAGTTTAATATACGCAATTCTAAATGTAAAATACTTACCTTTGCATGTCAGTGCAAAAGATCTTGTCAGTTCCCTGTTTGCGTTTCCGTCATCAATGTATTATATAGGCAGGGAGAAATAAAACAACAATGACAACGCTTGTGTAGGACGTTCAAACTGACCATTTCGCAAGACGGAACACATTTCTGGAAATGCATGATTTGACAGCTGTGGGACGTCAACGGCTCGGAAATGAGGAAGGGAGTGCGTTACTCATTTTAGGAAAAAGCCTCCACTTACGCAACATGAACCTCAATAAATGAATGAATGAAAACTGAATGAATGAATGAATGAATGAATGAATGAATCAGTCAACCAATCACTGATCTGCAATTAGGGCTGTCACACAGGTTTTTTCCTAGCCTATTCTTAAATGTTTTCAAGGAACTTGGATATTTATGGAACAGTTGCTATTATAACTTATTCCAATCCCCTAATCCTCGTCCTAAAATGAATATTTGCCCTAATTGTCTACTTGAATTCCAACTTTATCTTCATATTGTACTTTTAAAAGTTCCCCTGAAGCTTCTTCGGTACTAGTGTCATTCCATGCCATCTCTCAAATGACAGCTCGGAACATACTACTTAGTCGAGCAGCTCGTCCCCTTTCTCGGATGTCTTTCCAGCTCAAAGTTTGCAACATTTTCGTAACGCTACTCCATTGCCGGAAATCACTCAGAAAAAAATCGTGCTGCTTTCCTTTGGATCTTTTCCACTTCTTGTATAAAGTAGTCCCGGCGTGGTTCCCATGCACTGGAACTATACTTTAATTGGGGTCTTACGAGAAACTGACATGCCCTCTTCTTTACATCCTTACTACAACTCGTAAATACTCTCATAGCCATGTGAAAGGATCTGTAACCTTCCTTTACAACGTCGTTAATGTGATTACCCTAGCGAAGACCATTCTTTATATTAAAACCTTACTTACAGTGAACTCCCAATCAACACAAACACCCACCCTCCGAGGCAGAAGAATTAATCACAGGAGATTAAGCTCCCCAACCCGGACGGGAATCGAACCTGGGATCCTCTGTACCGAAGGCCTCAACACTGACCACTTAACCAAGAAGTTGAACTATGTTATCCCAACACTCTCCTGGTCATATCCAGACAACATACTACCATCCACTACAGAAACACGCAATAGGCTTGGCGTCAGGAAGGACATCCAGCCGTAAACCAGGGTGAATCCACATGTGCGACAATGCTCGCACCAGCGAGCCCGCATGTATGGAGAAAAGCGGTAGAGGAAGGAGAAACATAATATTTATTAAAATCAGACAATATTATTTATGGGAGGGAAAATTTAAAGGATATTGAGTAAATTTATTTCGGTGTCTTACTAAGACTATGTTGCCTGCTACAATTGGCTGAACGAGACCACACTCAAGGCTGGAACACACAGTTTTAACTCTTTTTGTACCTCCTCACACTAGAGACGGATGCTGCACTTCCACGCTAAAGCTTGAAGTTTTTGCTCATTAGGGAGAAAACTTTTCTCCAGCTGTGATAATTACGATGAAATGTTACATAATGTGTTGACATTTATCACTATCTTGTGCTTTTAATTTTTCATACAAATGATGTACGAAAAACATTGCACTCTTAACAGCAAGCTAAATATAGTGCGGCACTTTGAAACATTGACGAAAACAGTTTGCGCACAAAATATAATATTAATCAGTTAAGACTTATTTGAGCTTGTAGATGCTAACTCCTTCCATTAAGTCATTTTACATTATTCATTATTTTGGTTTCACAATATAACTAACTTCTAGTGGATGACGTGATATTTGAATAAAAATTCCAATATCATGTACATTTTCTGTAAATTTCTATGTGATGGTGTTGTACTCGTATTTACAATGTTATGTGCAATACACATTCACACATATATCCATGTTTATTGGTCTATAGATTTGAACAATGAAGGAAACTATAGCCTAATACTCGTGATATTGTGAAAGATCTCAACTGACAGTTAAGTATGCTGTGACTGCGGAAAAATAGTACTTCCTACTTATTTTGGACGTTTGGTTATTTAAAGGAGAAAAAAAAGTGATGTGTGTCTAGCACGCTAGAATCTCAGTTACTGCCATCTTGAAGTCGGCACAGCTCCTTTTAATAGTTAATACCAGAAAGTACCAAAGCCTACGATTTAGAAAGTGCATTGACCGTTAGGTGAAGGGCTCGAATCAACTACGTTTCAGCTTCTATAATTAATTTGAACTTCACACAAAAATTTGGAGAAAATGTGTTTTGATGAGTTTCACTGACCGTTCAAGTAAACTTGGTAGAACGTATAAAAAATGTTAGTGTTTTAAAATATTAATGTCGTGGATAACCTGAATAATTCATAAAGACAGGAAACTGTAAGAAAATGTAGTATACTATATTACCAGAAATGTTAGTTTTTTTGAGATATTACTGACGCTTATGTGCGTCGATAAAGGACGTGGGTAACCTGAATAATGCATTAAGACAGGAAACTGTACGTAAAGATAGTATAATAAAGTACGATGAAGACCAGATTAATGAGATATGTACTTTCACTTCATAGCGGATGCTGCAACAATATATGCAAGGTGCATTTTTCGTATTGTTATTATTATTATATTATTGTTACTGTAAATAGCAGTGTTACGGTACTGTAAACATTTAATTTGTCTCCTAATTTGTATGTGGTTGCAGTTATGTAGAGGCATGATTTTTTCGCTTTAACGATAAGCGCGATAAAAATATTTTGAAGCGATTTTGAGATATCTTAAAGAATCATATGATTCTGTTACGAAATCAGTGACTTTTTTTCGCGAATTACTGAAAATTAAAGCGACAATGCCAGTTTAAAGCAAAATGCACTTATTTTGCGATAAGTGCGAAAATTCAGCGAAATTCATTGAAAATAGCGACCTCGAAATTGTATGCCAATATCTCGTGTGTGGAGAGAAACAGATGACTGAATAACGACTTCTCAATTCCACAGAAGTATCTCTTCGAATTAATTAAGATTGTAAAATCCCTTACTGGTATGGCCATATACAGTAGAGTGACAGCTGCGGCCATATATAGTGTCAGGGCAATTTGTTATTAATCTTCATTAGGCCTATATTATAGTTCTAATTAAGATTACATAAGCCATGATGAATGATTACACTAGCCAACATGATTTTGCGGTAAAATAGAAAATACGTAATTCTTATGGAAATCGCTGCCCTGGTTCCGAAAATGATGCTTTTTTTTCCTATCACGTCTAGTTTTGACGCAATTCGGTGTTTTAGTATCTGCATGAATTCGTAAGATGTAATGTTGAGAGATGTTCTCGCGCAACATTTTTTAGAATACAATTATGTGATTTGATTTGTTATTGTTTGCATTTTATTATAGGTTTATTGCTGTCTAAATTTTCATTTTGTAGTTGGGGAGTTCCTGGTAAATTCATGACAAACTCCCCCAGATACGCATTAGACCGCGAGGTATGTAGGATTGAAGATTAGACAGTTGAGAGTTTGTCTTTCATCTTAGACCACTTGAATAATCAGACGTGTTAAAAGCCCCAGCCCTTATGCAATGTTTATGATGGATGATAAAGCAGTTTCCTTTCAAAGATAACAGTCCGAAAGTATTATACTCAAAAAGATGAACTGTATTTTGTACGGATGTTTCAAAGAGTATGATCCTAGTAACTGGCGTGTTTTTATTGACTCTTCCAAAATAAGTTTAAAGGCTGTTTTGCTTCATAATACAAATGTTCTGGCAACCGTCCACTTGCACACTCCACAAAAATGTCTGAAACATACGAGACCTCAAAGTTGGTGCTTGAAAAAATTAAATATCACGAGCATGGGTGGCAAATTTGCGGTGATTTGAAGATCATTGGATTGTTGCTGGGACAACAAAAAGGCTATACAAAATTTCCCTGTTTCCTATGCGAATGGGATAGCAGGGCACGGGATAAACATTGGGATACAGTGAATTGGACAGAAAGGAAACAACTACAACCAGAATCCAAAAATGTCTTGAATGTAAGTCTTATTGACCGTGAAAAAATTCTACTTCCACCCTTGCACATCAAATTTGGATTGATGAAACTGTATGTCGAGGCATAAGATAAACGTAGCCTATGCTTCCAGTATTTATCCATTAAATTTCCCTCATTATTAGAAGCAAAAATCAAAGAAGGCGTATTTGATGGACCACAGGTACGTAAACAGATGAAGGATAAAATTTTCACAGACGCGATGACCAAAATTGAGAAAGAGGCATGGAACGCATTCAAAGATGTAGTGACTAAATTCCTTGGCAACATTAAGGACCCTCAACACGAAGAAATAATGTAAGGAAAATGTTGGTAAAGTTTAAGGAACTTGGTTGTAATATGAGCCTTAAGCTTCATTTCTTAGCTTTGCATTTGGATTATTTCCCTCTAAATTTAGGAGCTGTCAGTGAAGAACAAGGTGAAAGGTTTCACCAGGATCTCAAAGATGCAGAACGACGCTATCAGGGACGTTGGGATGTGAATATGACGGCCGATTACTGTTGGTCGATTGCACGAGACGACCCTTCTAGAGATCATTCAAGAACTTCAAAAACCCGGAAATTCCACGGAAAACGAGAAAAGACGGAGGTGTGAATCTAACCTGCACATAATGTAAGTAACAAAACTATATCTGTTTAACCATGTAATTTTTATTCAAGGTACGGTTATATTAATTTAAAAGCAACTGTACAGTCGAAACTAAATAGGCGCTTTATGCTTCAGTTTCACGAATTTCAATATACATTAAAAATATAATACATACTATCTACTTGCTTACAAAGCAGCTTTTATGTGTATTCAATGTATGAAAAATATGATTACGTTTTGCAAGCTGAAATTTACATTAATACATCAAATTTAATCAATACTAAGTATCAACAATTTTAGTAAGAACAAAATAATGTTTTGTAAAATTGCCACCAAACCAGACGTGATTCGCCAAAACTAATTTTTTTCTCGAATTCTGCGTTAAGAAATTCTTAAAACCCACCTAGTTTCGTTTTTACCGCACAAAAAAGTCTTATTTTGCAGGCTAGTGTTATCAATTTTGTTTCTCTTTATTTATCTATCTTTCACATAAATCAAATCTCACGAATTAAACATTTTATGAATAATTTTACGAAACGATTAAAGCGAAATTAAAGTGATGATGTCAGCCCTACTTCGCGAAATAACGTGAAAAATTGTTTTCTTTTCGCGAAATCGAACATAAATTAATGCGAAAAAATCATGTCTCTACAGTTATGTTACATTTCATTTAAGGGAGTATTTTTTAAGTTATTTTCCGAAGGTTTCGTAAGAATTTCTGTGCGATTGATTTTAATTATTTTCTTATAGGCCTATTACTCATAATTAATTTTTAATCATGCATTTCTTTATAATTATCATGTACTTCGTTGTTTCTTGTTTAATGCATTTCTTTTTGTTCTGTATTTCCTTATGTCTTGTATTTATGTATTTGACTTATACTGTCATGTATTAGGACTACTTTGTTCCTTGTTTTAAAGCATTTCTTTTTAATTATCATGTATTTCTTCGTTCCTTATTTCGAAGTATTCTCTTTCTTTTTGTTTTGATATAATTTCTTGTAATATATTGTAATATATTCTTTTGGTGCAATTTTAGCTGTTTATTGTTTTATCATTTGTAAATTTAAGTTTATTATTATACCAGTGTAGGATGGCTTAGACGGTAAAGGCGCTGGCCTTCTGTGTCCATGTTTCCCGGGTACAATCCCATGTTGATCCGGTAGTATCTGAAGGTTTCTACGCTAGCCTTGAGTCGGTAGATTTTCCGCAAAGTAAAATAACTCCTGCTGGACAAAATAATGGAAACTCGGCGTACCTGAAAAATTTACAAGTAGTTAGTGAGACATAAAACCAGAATTATTATGTGATCCAGCCATATAAATGTGGAATGTTTTAAATGAATAGCCCTGTCTTTGAGTCTGTTTCCATAAAAAGCTTCAATTGGCATCATAATAAAGTACTGTAAAACTATACGTTTCGGTTAAACGGGCGTTATGTAAGCCTATCCTTGAGTTTGTCGTTTACAGACCAGTGGCTGTTTTCCTTGGTGCAGGGGTGGCCAAACCGCAAATCCTGGTCCTGTTTATTCTACCTTACTGAGACGATTCAATATAGTTTCGGTTCGGATAGCTCTTTAATTATCTTCTCAAGTCTGGGTTTACACCGATCGAGAATTTTATAACAAAATTCCGCCATGGGTTTAAACCTAGGTTTCGAACTGTGTCTTTTGTTTGAGTCTTTGCTTACTCACGGGATTTAAATGTCGAACAGACTATAACTATCATGGTGGTGCTGATTATATTGTTTGCAGAGAAAGTACAACTAGGCAACTATTCCCTCTTAAACACCATCCAGAGGGGGAAATGGAGGAGTTTTGTTCTTCGGGAGAATAAGGTTACCAGAAAAAGAAAGGCGAAGGTTATGAAGGGGTCTAGGCCTCACAAACCTAATAACGTCGAGTTCGGAAGAGACCAAGAGATGACCAAGAGAGGTCAGATAGGGCCGTTGAAATTGAGCAGCCTGACACAGCTATGATACTAGTATGTTAATAATAATAATAATAATAATAATAATAATAATAATAATAATAATAATAATAATAATAATAATCGCTTTCACTTTCTCCTCTGATTTTGTTAACAGAAACTGAAATTTCGTTGTTTTATCCCCTTTTAACAACAGTGACCGCTTTAGCGAACGGCAAAAGAGCACGTCGGGATCTCTATTTCGTCAGTTCATTAGCTGTGAGCTATACATTACGCATGCTACATCGCATAACGGGGGGAGAGAGATAACATTAAATTACTAGTAGTCGAGAAATAATTATTACTATTTCACCCACAAACTCATGAAAGCTTTTAACACTATCTTTACCTCTTACTGGGATGCAACTATTCTAACAAAGAAAACCACAGTGTTGAATTGTTGACTGTGACCCTGACCTTTGAAAAAGCAACGCTCGGAACCATAAAGCATATCGTCATTTTCATCCGCACGTCATCAGGTGGGGAGAATCTATAGCCGGCACCTAATGAGGAAATGAAGGGTCCAATTTGTGGTAGGATGTGGTTTTGAGAAACATGTAAGCCATCTCCTCGTAAAGCATGGCTTCTTTTGTTTATGTGGTCAGTTCGCAAGTAGAAACTTTCTAGTGTGAGCTTTCGTGTTCTCGAGTGAGAATCAAGAAAACAACACCAGTTCTAGCCTACAATTATAAATTCGTGTTGTACATTGTAAGGACTCAGTTGCACCGCGAAAGTTTTGATGTAGATACAATCATTTAGCACAAGGATAGCCGCATGAGGAAATACTAGCTGTCTGATCCTCAGGCATACCGAAACTTGTAGAAGTAAAGGTGCGCTGGACCTCAGCTTCGGGTGTAATAACTGATGGACTCATATATCAGAGTGAATTCCGTCTAAAGTCTTCAATGAAAAACGTGTAAGAGACGTAAGCAAGTAAAAGAACTGGAAACTAAGTACTCGTCCGCCTCTGTGGTGTAGTGGTTAGTGTGATTAGCTGCCATCCCCGGAGGTCCTGGTTCGATTCCCGGCTCTACCACGAAATTTGAAATGTGGTGCGAGGGCTGGAACGGGGTCCACTCAGCCTCAGGAGGTCAACTGAGTAGAAGTGGGTTCGATTCTCACCTCAGCCATCATGGAAGTGGTTTTCCGTGGTTTCCCACTTCTCTTCGAGGAAAACGCCGGGATGGTACCTAACTTATGGCCACGGTCGCTTCCTTCCCTCTTCCTTCTTTATCCCTTCAAATCTTCCCATCCCCCCGCAAAGCCCCTGTTCATCGTAGCAGGTGAGGCCGCCTGGGCGAGGTACTGTCATCCTCCCCAGTTGTATCCCCCGACCCAGGGTCTGAAGCTCCAGGACACTGCCTTTGAGGCGGTAGAGGTGCGATCCGTCGCTGAGTCCGAGGGAAAACTGACTCTGGAGGGTAAACAGATAAAGAAGAAGAACAAAGTATTCAACATTTTATGCCAAAGGCTATTTTTTCTTGTCGTTTATAACTTTATTTAAATGTATTTCATTTCTATATGCTTGCTATTTGTGTGCTTTGTACATCGCAGCCTTCAGCTGGAGAAAAAAATTAGAAATACATTCCTTCTTTTTCTTCTTTGTAATAAATAATAATGTTATTGTTTTTACGTGACTTTGCTGGCGAGATGTAATGTTTACAGTGCACTATGTCTTCTGGTATGGGCAAGAATAAATTTGTTACTTTCATTGACCTGTCTCAGTCACATCCTTGATTTTGACAATATGAAAGTGACCGAGGTATGAACGATGCTGGTAATACCATTCTTTATGCAGCCAGTCCCTGCTATGAATGGTGTGAAAATATCGCTCATAGGGTCGGTTGGTGCATGCATTTCAGTAGGCTTGGCAGACTGATATGCAACAGCAACTTCTGGCTCTGTGAGGAAAGCAAGGGGAAACTATCTCACTCCTTATTTCCCTAGTATGCCTCTTCATTGACGCCTAGGCTATTTATGACAGCTGTTGGTGGATCTGTGGAGGATCAAACCAGTCTTCAGGCTGAATACCCAGCATACAACAACACACATTGTTTTTACGTCCCATTAACTACTTTTGACGGCTTTCGGAGTGAGGTACCGGAATTTTGTCAAACAGGAGTTCTTTTACGTGGCAGTAAATTTACCAACACGAGGCTGACGAGGATCGAACCTGCCAAGTTGGTGTCAGAAGGCCAGCGTCTCAACAGTCTGAGCCGCTCAGCCCGGCTTCTTCTTTCTTATTATTATTATTGTTATTGTGGATCCTGACACACTTTGTGAGGAAAAGATTTTGTTCCTAGGTGACTGATAGAAATCTGTAAGCAAAAATCCATTTCCATATGAAATGAAATGGCGTATGGCTCTTAGTACCGGGAGTGTCCGAGGACATGCTTGGCTCGCCAGATGCAGGTCTTTTGATTTGACTCCCGTAGGTGACCTGTGTGTCGTGATGAGGATGAAATGGTGATGAAGACAACACATACACCCAGCCCTCGTGTCAGCAAAATTAGTCAATTATGGTTGAAATTCCCGACCCTGGCGGGAATCGAACCCGGGACCCCTGTAATCAAAAGCCAACACGATAACCATTTAGCTTTGAGCCGGACATGGACAAAATGAGCATCGGACAAGGAGATATTAATAATCGAAGCAAATTCAGAAGGAAGGTATTACATTTCAGAGGTTTCCGAAAGTTTGAAGAAGCTTAAATACTTCATACTCTAGGAGTGGATAAATATGCCATGGAAACATACATTCCTACAGTACGGTAGAGTAAGTTTCATTTTCCTTCACTCATGCGCATAGGAGAACGAACTCAACGAAAATTGTTCTGGTGGGCTGCATATCAATATGGTATTGAACTTACATTGCGTGCGGTAGGTGTTAAACAAATATTTCAAAAATCTGTAATCTTCGCCCCAGACTCGAACCTCTCACCTGACATGCAAGCCCGCTCCATCACGTCTTTACCAACTACCGTGACCGGTATTAGGGAAATAACGGATAGAAAGAGCATTGTCATATTCGTGGTTTTGACGAGGCAGCGACGATATGCCAACCGTGTATTACAAACTTTATTTGCAGTGCAATATCACGGACGTAATTTTTATCTCGTCAGAATTCAAGGCTCGCAAGAAACTAAAGTTAAGTAAAAGTGTTGTCCCCACAGTGTAAGCTAAGTAGGAAATAAAAAAGAAAATACATCCTCAAACTGCCGAAAAGAGAACATTTTAGACACTAATAGGACTGAGAGACCTGATTGCTAGGTGGTTAACTGTCCGATTTCCATTCAGCCTGCCAGTGTTTGAAACCTCGTGAATGAGAAGTGTCGTGTCCGATTAATAACCGAGTGTAAATATTCAAACAAAATTCAAACCTCAAACGCGGTACAGGGTTGTACTTGGAAGTTTGTATTCAGGAGATGTCTGCTTCGAACCCCACTATCGGGAGCTGTAAAGAAGGTTTACTGTACTTAACGTTTTCACAAGAGGCAATAGTCATTGTCTTCCTAACCCTAACACTTTCCAATCTCATCTTCGTAGAAAGAATTGTCTGAATTGGTGGGACGTCAAATCACTAGAAGCGAGAATCCTGGCACTTTAAAGAATGAGGCTGTCTGGTAACGAGAGTAAAAGACCAATAACACGATGGAAATAAAAGGTAAACTAGGCTTCGTAAACATAAAACTATTCAGATCTGAAAACAGCGTAAGGTGCCAGAAAGAAAATATGACTTGATTAGTCTCTTAAGAAAGTAGAAGTGATTGAGACTTAAGTGGGACCCCGCGTTTGCTACAAATGTTTCATAAAGTTTGAACTATTAAGGAAGTAGTCTCTAAAATCGGTAAATATAACCCAGTGATAGACTCACAAACATTATATTATTCCATTATTATTATTATTACATTATATTATTATGAAATTTCCTCACTCCAGACCTCTGAACCTACCACAGTGAGGAATTCATTCCAGAGAACCTCTACAGGACAACATTCCAGAAGTTTTCAGATCGAAAGGAAGACAGTCAAAATTAACTTTCCAGTCAATTATGTTAGCCGACAGTACGGAACGCTGAGCACGCGACAGCTATTATATGCTTCACTAACTCTTGTTGCATGTTCTGGGATATGAAGTCAGGTCGACAAAGAGAGAAAAACATTGCAATAATGCCGGAGATGTGTTTTTGAGAATATAAATAAACCTGTTAATGGAGATTAGAACGTCGTTGTTGTTTTTTGATATGCAATGCAGGATAAAATGTGTGTTGCTTACTATAGAGTATTTTTCAGGGAAATAATTCCGGAAGAAAATTATAATGATAGTAAGATGATTGATACTGTGTAGGAACATCAAGCATGAGCACCAAATACAAGCTTCGGGAATTAATTAGAAATCTGCACGTGGAGTAATAAATAATCATGTTATTGACTTTACGACTCACTAACTACTAGTGCTGTTTCCAGAGACATCGAGGTGACAGAATATAGTTCTTCAGGAGTTCATTTATGTACCAGCACGAGGTAGGTGTATTCAAACACCGCCATGTAGGCCTACTTGGATTAAACTCACCATCCGGAATTCAGAAAAGTCTGACTTGTGAGTCCATGTGAGGAAAATCGACAGTAGAATCTGAGTGGTCTCTTTTTTATTTTTATGTGCGTATAGTTCCATTAGTATGTTCGGGAATTCATATTTGACATTATTCATTCAAAAAAATACCACACTGGATTATAAAAATACCTTGAGTCATTTTTTACATAATCTAATGGCAATAATTATCTCCTTCTACATGTCAGTATATTGGGGTCGGCACTTAATATTAATGTCCTTCCTGACATCAAACCAATGTGGAGGAATGTATTCACTTTTGCGTATATCCCTGGTGTGATGTATTCTATGCAGATGAAGAGAAGTATAAGAGAGACATGACCACCCAGACACCGAGCTAGGAGAATTAACTATAGGCGGCTAAAACTCCGGCCGATTATCACATTTAGGACCCTCTGAACAGAAGGCCATTGCGGGGACCATTCAGTCAAGGAACCGGATTTCATTCACTCTCTTGGTTATACTTGCTGTTAATTCTTGTTCAGATATAACGACGTACTGGATATAACGGCGAAATCTAACGGTCCCGTCAAAATCCTGCATAAACACTGTACTTAAAAAAATCGCTTAGTATGATGTCGCTTATAACGACATATCGTATAAAAGGAAGTACTTTTATCACATTTTCGAATGAATGTATCGGCTATAACGTCCAGTGTTGATGTTTGTCTGTTACGTATTTGGGAATTGCTGACAACAATGTTCATAGAATTCAAATCAGTCTGTCTGTTAAATAGTCAAGGCAAGCATCTCTATGGATATGTCACAGAAGTAAAGAAAAGTGTTTACTATTGAAGAAAAGCCACATAACATGGTGATTAGAAAATGGGGAAACAAATGCCAGCTTCTGGAAAGAATTGAGTGTATCACATTGAACGATTTCTACAAATGGAAGGACAAATAGAAAATACAGCCTCTTTTCGAAAAAAATTAGAATATTTACTTAAATAGTTTAAGCAGCAAAGAATATATATATGTATATTTTGCTAGGGGCTTTACGTCGCACCGACACAGATAGGTCTTATGGCGACGGTGGGATAGGAAAGGCCTAGGAGTTGGAAGGAAGCGGCCGTGGCCTTAATTAAGGTACAGCCCCAGCATTTGCCTGGTGTGAAAATGGGAAACCACGGAAAACCATCTTCAGGGCTGCCGATAGTGGGATTCGAACCTACTATCTCCCGGATGCAAGCTCACAGCCGCACGCCTCTACGCGAACGGCCAACTCGCCCGGTCAGCAAAGAACAATCAATGTGCCAACCAGTGGACCTACTCGTCAAGTGAAAGCCAATGAAATTCCTCACTCCCGCTCTACTTATACTCTACTATAAATACAGTACTTGTTTCAGTTACTGGTACGTTTTCTGGAGTTTTAACTTGTTGTTGTTGTTTGAGTCATCAGTTGCTGGGTTGTTTGATGCAGAACTCCATGCCACCCTATCCTGTGCTAACCTCTCCATCTCTACATGACTACTACATCCTATATCTGCTCCAATCTGCTTGTCCTATTCGTATCTTGCTCTACCCCTAACGTTCTTACCACCTACACTTCACTCAAAAAAGAATTGTACGAGACCTGAATGTCTTAAAATGTACCCTATCATTCTATCTCTTATTCCTTAAATTTCTTTCTTTCTTAATCTGCTTACCCTCCAGGCACGGCTTTTCCCTCGGACTCAGCGGGGGATCCCACCTCTACCGTCTCAAGGGCAGTGTCCTGGAGCTTCAGACTCTAGGTCGGGGGATACAGCTGGGGAGGATGACCGGTACCTCGCCCAGGCTACCTGCTATACTGAACGGGGGCCTTGCGGGGGATCGGAAGATTGGATGGGATAGACAAGGAAGAGGGAAGGAAACGGCCGTGGCCTTTAGTTAGGTACCATCCCGGCATTTGCCTGGAGGAGAAGAGGGAAACCACGGAAAACCACTTCCAGGATGGCTGAGGTGAGAATCGAACCCACCTCTACTCAGTTGACACAACAGAGGCTCACTCTTCCTTAACTTTGTTTGTTAATTAACAACAAAAAACCGGTTTCTGCGACTATCGCCCATAACGACCGTTGACTATCGATCCCTTCGAAATCGTTGTAACCGATTTCGACTGTATTTTTCTTCCTTCGGTGAGTATTTGACACTTTGTGCAAATAAAATACTGTGCCGACCTTCGTGGTACAGGTCGATCGCACAAAGTCTTAGCTGGGCACGAAATGAACTAACCCTGTTCCATCCCTGGCGAGAAAATAATGTTTTGGTATAATCTGCGTCTTCTGGTATATGATTTTCATCGATATGAGTCAATGTCATCTTTTGATTTAACACTATGAACGCAACGGAGGTATGCAATTCCTTATGTAGCCAGTCTCTGAGATGAATGGTGTGAAGGTATCACTGGCTGGGTCGCTTGTTAAATACGTATCAGTGGACTTGGCACTCTGACAAACAATGACAGCATCTGAGTCGAATTGAAAAGAGACAAGGAAAGGTAACTACCCAGCTCTTTCTTTTCTTCACTTGCACGCCTCTTCACTGAAGCCTACGGTAGACTCTCTGTTAGTAACAGTAGATGTATTTAGGGTTCCAACTAGTTTTCTGGACGAGTTCTCAACAACCTTAATCGGACAGTTACATTCATGTCTTTGTCTACCTTCGTAATGTGGCATTCAGCTTTCCTAATATTGCTGTCCTCAGAGGCCTGGATTCGTTTTCCGTCCTGTTAGAGATTTAAGATTAGGAAGGAGATTGAAGAACCTCCGTGGTTCAGGCGGCAGCGCGCTGGCCTCTCACCGCTCGTTCCGTGGTTCAAATCCCGGTCATTCTATGTAATATTTGTACTGAACAAAGCGTAGGCGAAAAACCAGGTATTCCGATTTTTCCTGCCATCTTTCATTCCAGCAATACTCTCCAGTATCATTTTATTTCATCTGTCAGTCATTAATCATTGCCTCAGAGGAATGTGACAGGCTTCGGCAGCCGGCACAGCTCCTATCCTCGCCGCTAGTCGGGGGGTGGGGGTTTCTTTCATTCCATTCCTAACCCAGTCGAATGACAGAAACAGGCTGTGGATTATCACTTTTCAAGGGGACTGAATCGGTTCATGCAGCTCACTTTTGTGGTAGGTGTACGTGAAAAGAGCTGCTCCTCTTCAAAGAATGCGAGGGCACGAATTTATATATAAACTTGATTGATTGGTCACCATTAAGGGCTTCCAACCACAAGGTTTTGGTTTCAATTCCCGGCAGAGATGTTTGAGTCATAAGTCCATATACTGGTTTTGGCAGCTCTCCATGCCACCCTATGGCAAGAAAATGGGGGGAAAATGTCAGCATCGGGAAAGAATTGAGTGTATCACACTGAACGATATCTACAAACAGAAGGACAAAGGGAAATTACAGTCTCTTTTCGAAGAAAATTGGCAGAGTTGTGGGATTTAAAACATATATTGTTAATTTATATGGCTCAGAGGCTGTTCTGTTCTGTTCTTAACTTTACTTCATGTCACACAGTGCAGACTACACTGACATATAGTTCATTTCCCAAGGTATTTGCTATCTATCATCATTGGAGATCCTGTCTTACAAGCGTTAGCCCATGTTGTAATAGCCGCAGAGAATTATTATTATTATTATTATTATTATTATTATTATTATTATTATTATTATTATTATTATTATTATTATTATTATTATTATTATTATTATTATCACAACTTTGTGCCCAAACAACGAGTGCGACTTGAATTTAATTAGAAGATGAATTTCGTCATTGCCGGGGCAAAACCTCCTATGTGATAATATTTTTAGAGATATACTGACCCGCAGCACATACGTTATGAAGAACGAGAATGCCTTGACAATATTCAAACAATATTGCACCTTAGATGACAGAACCTTACCGGCCAAAGTTTTGAGCTAAAGTATTTCACATAGAAGGTTTTGTCCCAGCAACGACGATTAGCTTTCTTCCCTTCCCAGAATCTCTTCACCTCTCGCTTTGTTCATTTCTTCCGCTCTTCTCCACGCAGTCGTGCTTCTCATCTTAGTTTCTTCTTCTTCGTCTTCTTCTCCTTCTTAATCTGTTTACCCTCCAGGGTTTGTTTTTCCCTGGGACTCAGCGAGGGATCCCACCTCTAACAACAACAAGGGCAGTGTTCTGGAGTTTGAGACATTGAGTCGGGGATACAACTGGGAAGAATGACCAGTACCTCGCACAGGTGGCCTCACCTGCTGTGCTGAACACGGGCATTGTGGTGGGTACGGAGAGGTTTTTTTTTTTTTTTGCTAGGGGCATTACGTCGCACCGACACAGATAGGTCTTATGGCGACGATGGGGTAGGAAAGGCCTAGGAGTTGGAAGGAAGTGGCCGTGGCTTTAATTAAGGTACAGCCCCAGCATTTGCCTGGTGTGAAAATGGGAAACCACGGAAAACCATTTTCAGGGCTGCCGATAGTGGGATTCGAACCTACTATCTCCCGGATGCAAGCTCACAGCCGCGCGCCTCTACGCGCATGGACAACTCGCCCGGTCGGGGAGGTTGTAAGGGATAGACAAGGATGAGGGAAAGAAGCGGCCAGGGCCTTAAGTTAGGTACCATCTCGGCATTTGCCTGGAGGAAATGTGGGAAATCATGGAAAACCACTTCCAGGATGGCTGAGGTGGGGATCACACCCACCTCTACTCATTTGACCTACCGAAGCTGAGTAGACTCCGTTCCAGCCCTCGTACCACTTTTCAAATTTCGTGGCAGAACCGGGAATAGAACCCGTGCCTCCGGGGGTGGCAGCTAATAATACTAACTACTACACCACAGAGGCGGACCTCATCTTAGTTTCTTCAGCAAAATGATGTTCATTCACGAACGTTCTGTCCCGTATAATTTCACCGGTTATACTGATTTCCTGAAGGTCTTCCTCAATTTCGATTATCCAGTTATTCTTCACTTTTGGTGAAGAGACATAATTAAATATCTTTTTAGTTTCATTGTCCATTCTTTGAATATGGCCGTCGTCTTTTTCTAATAGTATTTGATATTTTCTCAGAATGCTGGTATAATTCAGGAGACTTCCTTTTCATCCACACTCCTTCTCTACATATTGGGCCACAGATTTTCCTGACGATTTTTCTTTCTTGTGCCCGGCCCCATGGCTAAGTGTTTAGCGTGCTGGCCTTTGGTCAGAGGAGTCCCAAGTTCGATTCCCGACAGGGTCGGGAATTTATCCATCATTGGTTAATTTCGCTGGCACGGGGGCTGCGTGTATATGTCTTCACCATCATTTCATCCTCATCACGACGCGCAGGTCACCTACGGACGTCAAATCAAAAAACCTGCACCTGGCGAGCCGAACATGTCCTCGGATATTCCCGGCACTAAAAGCCATACGCCATTTCATTCTTTCTTTCTTTCTTTCTTTTTTTCTTTCTTTCTTTCCTTCTTTCTTGTTTTTCTAATGTTTTATTTGGTGATTATTATTATTTTAATGAATAGAGACATTTTAAAAATAAGATCATTGAGTACGGTAACCTACTACGACAATATCTTGAAAATTTATTCATGGTTTGGGCGTTTTCATGAATATTGTAATTATTGCAAATCTCTTACGATGTCAACAGCGGTAAGTTATCGCAGCCATTTCTAAGCTTATTGAGCTCACCTTTTATTCTTCTAGAAGTAAATAACGTTCCTAATTTTCTTCTATCTTTCCGTGTGTGTAAATTAGTAAACACATCCATACTTCACATTCTTTATTTCCTGAAGGATTAATTAAATAAGATTATCGTCGCCTGTACTGTTAATTTCTGCTTCAGTAATACACAGCCCTGCCAGAGTAAGCGCATCATGAGAGAGGGCTCTAATAAGTAACAAATCCCGAGGATAAGATAGTACTAGATCTGCCTGATACTATTCGTTACATGGCATCACTTTCTATTACGCTGAAAACAAATAGGCGTGAGACATATTTTTTTTATAGACTTCAGTGTCCCTGCGGGGCGCCTCGGCGGTTTGAGATCTCGGCGATGAGACGCCTCGCGCCCGATAGCTTTTCTTCCGTCTGTCGCTTTATATCTGTCGTCTCTAGGGAAGAAACAGCCGGCTAAAGATCAGTATTACTGCCTGTACAAAACATTCGGTAGGACGAAACAGGGACGTCTAACACTCTGCAAGGAGGGAACAATCAGCTGTCATACAGGTAAAATATTTTGTAGTTGATATTTTATAGTACCGGTAAATTTCCAATTAACATTGTGTAAGCAACGGATTAAAATTGCTATCTAAACATCTTATGTAATTGTACACGCGCTTTGTTAGAAAACCATAAAATAATTCATTCTGATATTTTTGGTCTTGCAGGGTGTAATTAGTGTCGCTTAGCTGCTGACTCAGGAAGTCTAGATGTGAATTCCGGTAGATCCCGGAGAGAAAATTTCACTAAAAAATGATGCAGCATCAGGAAAAAACATCCGATATGAGTCCCTTAGCTAAAACTCAAAATGATTCAGCCCAGCGACTCCGAAATACCTTGGATAAATCAAGCGAACTTTTAACCTTTCAACTAGGGCAGTTACACAATTCACGAGCTAAAATTTAGAAAATATTTTTCATACGTAAGCAGCTAGAAAAGCTAAAGTACTACTTCGACAAGATTTTTTCATGCTAACATAAAATCATTAATTACTATTTATAAAATAATGTTTAGACTTTTAAAAAAGTCCTGTAGGAATTACGCGTAAAATGTTCTTCAAATTTGCGCATTCATTATAGAAGCTAAATAGGGTTTTCACTTACAGGTACTGTCCGGCTACTGACTGAGTTATCAGCGTAGTATCGAGGGAGTCCCTTGTACGAATCCTGGCCGGATCTAGCATTTTAAGCAGGGTTAACTCCCATGGCTCAGGAACTGGGTATTTGTGCTGTCCCCAGCATCCTTGCAACTCATTTATCACGCACAACACTATCTGCCAACAAAATGCAGTTTCCGATAAACGACAACAGACCCCCCCCACCTACCAGTCCTTGTGGGAGCTTATGCCTAGCTAGCAGTACCCAACAGAAATAATAATAATAATAATAATAATAATAATAATAATAATAATAATAATAATAATAATAATAATAATAATAATACGGGGTCGGTGATGAGGTGAGATGAAAGTATATGGCATGTCTTACGGCCGGATTAGTTTAGGAATTAATGAAGATGAAATGAATGATGTTGAATAAAATTGGGTAACGGGTAAAAATGATCGGTTAGGCCTATGACCTATATAGCCTATAGGAATTATTCGGCCATTTGCCTGGAAGTGAAAACGTGAAACCACAGAAAACCGAGGAGATCCAACCCACTCGTGTGCAGAGTTTAGCTCCGTATCCGTAGGACGTTAACACACGCGGCCACTCCTCTCCTAATAATAATAATAATAATAATAATAATAATAATAATAATAATAATAATAATAATAATAATAATAATAATAATAATAATAATAATAGGCCTAATAATAATAATAATAATAATAATAATAATAATAATAATAATAATAATAATAATAATAATAATAATAATAATAGGCCTAATAATAATAATAATAATAATAATAGTAATAATAATAAGCTTGCAGGATATCAACAAAAATGTCTGCTTCAAGAAAGAAAATGGACAGTTGGTACTAAACAACCAAGAAAACTGTGAGGAACTCGCCAGATATTTTAAAGAATTGCTGAACTGTCCAGAACCAACACAAAGATTTTCTCCTCAAGAACCTGAAAACACTAATCAAAATGTATTGCCACCACATGAAGAAGAAATCACAAGACAGATCAAAAGACTTCAAAACAATAAAGCATCGGGTGAGGATGGAATCATAGCAGAAGTACTTAAATCAGCAGGCCCAAACACTATAAAATAAATCACAAAAACCATGCAAGACATTTGGAAAAGTGAAAAAATCACAGAAGACTGGAAAAATGCATTAATTCATCCGCTACACAAGAAGGGAGACAGAACAGATGTAAACAACTAAAGAGGAATCTCACTAGTGTCGGTTGCATACAACATTCTGTCCCAATGTCTTTCTGATAGAGTACAAGAACAACTAGAACCACAAATCGGAGAATTTCAGGCAGGATTAAGATCAGGCCGATCGTGTCCAGAGAAAATCTTGAACCTAAGAAATCAGAGAATTTGTAGCAAAAATTGAGTCTGCAAATTTGTTGATTTCAAAAAAGCCTGTGATTCAGTGGATCGCAAATCACTCCTTCAAATATTGAAAGCAACTGTTTTAGACATGAAACTACTTTCGGTCATAAACCAGACACTGACAGAAACGAAGTCCAAGGTTAAATTCATGTGGGAAACCTCAGATCCCTTTGAAATCAAAACGGGAGTAAGACAAGGAGATGGATTCTCACACTTACTCTTCAACTGCGTCCTGGAAAAAGTGATACATTAATGGCGCAAACAGAAATTTGTCCTTAAGAGTCACCAAACAATCACTTTAGGCAGAGGAAAACTAGCGATAGATTGCGCAGCATTTGCGCATGACATAGCAATACTAACCCAGGACATTTCAAAAGCCCAGAGTCAGACTGAACTCCTGAAGGAAATGGCGGAAAAAGTCGGCCTTCAGATATCTTTTGAAAAGATAGAATGCATGACCTGTAGCAAACATGCACCAAAATTCAAGGAAACAAAATATGGAAAAATAAAACGAATATTACAATATAAGTACATTGGTGAAACCATTCAGGTAAATTGATTCGAAACAAAATCCAATTAAATTAGATGCCAAAAAGATGGAAACTGCACATCGACTAACCCAAAATATCTGTAAGAAAAATATATCTCCAAGCATACAAAATTGAGACATTACAATACAATCATTAAACCAGAATGTCTTTATAGATCAGAGACACTAATTTTAGCAGGAAAGCAGACAATGAGAACATTGAGAAAAAGGAACACAAAATCAAAAGAAAAATTCTAGGCCCGAAACTCACCAACAATACCAACTTAGAGGAAGACAGGAAATCAAATAATACAAAAATATTAAAAGTGATATTAAAAACGCAGGCTAAAATTCTATTGTCATATTAAAAAGAATGCATCCAGATAGAGTTACCCAACAAATACTGTAGTCGAATTCTATGATAATAGGAGTAAGCTTAAAAGATATCCCTCCATATAGAGTTGGCATCACGAAGGGCATCCAGTCGTAAAACAGGGCCAAATCCACATGTGCGACGCAGTTCCCACCCGCGATCCCACAGGTGTGGGAAAAAGTGGTAGCAAAAGAGGAGTAAAGCGAAGTGGATTGGTAAAATTAAAACCGATTTGAAACAGGCAGGAATTACACCAGCAGATGTCCTAAACAGGTATTCCTCAGATCCAAAATTCATAAAAGACAAGTTGACAAGTTGAAGACTGGAACAACCTGGTCTGAAGATAGATAGGAGGCTCACAGTAAAAGAATAAAATAAATATGGGCACAGAAGAAGGCAAATGCACGCTTGTAAATACTTTGCGTAGTCTTAATGGGCTTATTCACATAAATAATAATAATAATAATAATAATAATAATAATAATAATAATAATAATAATAATAATAATAATAATCAATGATGGGTTTTTCTAATTATTTTTAAAGGTAAATTACTCATGACAAAGAAAATACCATAACGCACATCTCTTTGTACTTTTATATGGTCATTTTTAACTGCTAACAGTTTCCTTGTAATAAGTGTAATACTGGATACGTTCAAACAGTGCTATATGCTTGAAATATACCTCAATAATTGTATGAATCAATAATACCTGTTTTAGGCCTATTTTAGTTTTATCCTAATATTCGCGTAATTTTTTTTGCAGTTAATGTGTTCTGTAGCTAGAAAATTATAAGACAAACTAAAAATTTAAACAAAATTTGTTGTTGATTGTATACGTAAAGCGTAAATATTTAAATGGGTAGATATATAAACGCGTGAGACATCGTTAACTCAACTCTGTTTTTTCCAATAATACGCAGTAGCGATAAGTTAGATCTCTAAGAGTAGAAAGCATTTTATTGACGATGTCAACAACTTCCCGCATGAACGGGCTCCGAACTGACAGTAATAAATTACATATACTGATACGTCTTTTATGGGAAATAATGGTAAGGTTTATATCATGAAATCAAGCAGATCTGTATAAATAAGATTGGAGTGCGTTCAGAGATCCTCGATTCGCAGCAATGACAATTTTATCGACACTTTCCACAGACAGCTGAAACTCTTTCCAGAATTTTATAAAGAAATTTGGGATGATATCACGTGCTGCACTCTCTTAAAAGTCATCATTATCATATACGTGCTCTGTGATATAAACTGTATGTCAACCCTTACCCCGTTGCTCTACGGGTTCGGATGCCTTCCTGACATCAGCCTCATCAGATAGCTTGCTCCTGTCGGATAGCATCCAGGGGTCTGCTCAAGGCTTAACGTCCCCATCCGACGGACAAATCACTATCAGCAGCGTCATATGCATCACTCCATATGAACACTGCGGGGAGGTTTGGATTTGAATCCAGGATTTTGACGCGAAATCTAGTGATTATAAATTGTATGCAAACCCCTCTTCTCCCTTGCAGGCCAGCATTCTGATGGTGAATTTTTTCGACCAACGGGATTCGAACCAGCTAAGCACGATGTCAGACCATGTCACTGCACCGGCAAATCTTCGTATCCCACAGTGCCTTTCCTGTCCATTATTCTTCTTAAGGCTGGTCACGCCTTCCAGGCCACATATAGATTTGCAGTCCATCAGAACAATTTTCGTTGTGTTTATTTTCGTATGCCAAAGTGTAAAGGAAATTGAGCCTTACTGAACTGCGCTGTAGGAATGTACTGTATGTTTGCATGACGTATTTACACACTCCTATACTATAATGCATTTAAGGTTCATTTTCGTTTACCCGTCACCATAGGAAAATGAACACAGCGAAAATTGTTCTGATGGGCTGCATATCCATATCGTCCC
This sequence comes from Anabrus simplex, assembly GCF_040414725.1. Lineage (NCBI taxonomy): Eukaryota > Metazoa > Arthropoda > Insecta > Orthoptera > Tettigoniidae > Anabrus > Anabrus simplex. The sequence continues at coordinate 88,186,051 of NC_090271.1, forward strand.
TTAAGAAACGATATCGCTTATCTGACAATACTCTTCCTATCCATTATGTTCCATAAGACAGGTCACGCCTCCCAGCCACATATGGATATGCAATCCATCAGAACAATTTTCGTTATATTCATTTTCCTATACCGCCGTTTGAAGGAAAATGAACCTTACCGTTCCATACCGTACCGTATGCTGCCACGTAGTATCTGCGCACTCCTACGGTAGAATGTATTTAAGGTTCATTTTGCTCTATACGTTCGCATAGGAAAATGAGCGCAACGAAAATTGCTCTGATGGACTGCACATCCATGTGTGGCTGAGACACATAACCAGTGTTAAGGAACATAATGGATACGAAGAGTATTGTCAGATACGCGGTTTTGTTTCTTAAGGGACGATATGTGGTTGGGAGACTAATGGTTAGGAAGAGCGTTGTGGGATACGAGGTATTGCCGGTGCAGCGACGATATAGACTTGACGCTAAACGACCATTGCCACTAGGCGCGCTCTTGTCTAATACATAACTAAATTCTTGTACCATAGTTCTTACTGAAATTATATTTCTGTTTCCAATCCCTGTTCATGAATATGAATTCTGAAGGTAATAAGAGAATGTTAAAGCCGAAAGTATACCTTCATGTTCGATGGCTTTTTCCAGTGATGATGGTGAATGTTAATTTATCTTGAATTCTAGTCTCACCATATTAATGCAGGGAATACCGGGAGAGTTGGCCGTGCGGTTAGGAGCGCGCAGCTATGAGCTCGCATCTGGGAGTTAGTGGGTTCGAACCCCCACTGTCGGCAGCCCTGAAGATGGTTTTCCGAGGTTTCCCAGATTCATACCAAGCAAATGCTGGGGCTGTACATTAATTGAGGCCATGGCCGCTTCCTTCCCTTTCCTAGACCTTTCCTGTCCCATCGTCGCCAAAAGAATTATCTGTGTCGGTGCGACATGAAGCAACTAGAAAAAAAATATATATATATACAGGAAATTTGCAGAAACCTAGACTTCCTTCCTATTTCATCATCTGCTGCACCAAACCCACGTCAGCCAGTAACACATGAGGTATCAGATCTGATAAAGGCCAGAAATGCCATAAAGCTTTGAGGATATATAGTACGCTTACTGAGAGGGAATTGTTGCCTAATTATACTTCCCCTTAAATCAATAAGCACCACCACATAGGCAATAGGAAGAATCTGTTATAAGACATTAATTTGTGAAAAAAGAAGTGAATTGATTGAAATTATCAACTGAAAATAATTACTGAACAAGCAGTTTTTAAAGAGAAGTATACAAAAGGAGGCCTTTGAAAGACGACGCAAATGATCTTGAAAGCTCTGACAATACGTTTGAAGAATGTGGTTGACTATGAACGAGTCTTAGCTGGATAATGAACTTGAATACAAGAAAAAAATAGTTTAAAATATTCATATAATACGTGTATTTGTGAAGGTATTGTGGAGAAGTTGAAAGTTACATCAATTCACTGAGTTACGGATACAGTGTTTATTATGTGATAATTATTTTTAAAAGTGATTTTATAATCTATGTTTACCGTTCCTTTAGTTCTTCCATTTGTTGTTGATTTTGAAGGAAGCCAGGTTGTCGGAATGTTGTCCAGCACGAGTTCTTTCAGGTAGTTACAATAACCGTATCGTCCAAGTTAATACCTGCAGGCATGTTAATTAGACGCCATCTGGTTGTCTGCCCGTCAGTTTCGTCGTTCCGTTGTACTCTAGGCCTACTATGCAGAGTAAACCGAAACTCTATCACGCGCCCTCCACCAGGTTTGAACCTAGCATCCTGGAATCCAGACACCGACACTTTAGCACTTCAGTACGGGTGATTTTGACTGGTCTCCCCCATCGGCTGTCTTGGGAATGGTTTTCAGTGGTTTTTCATTCTCCTACACTAAGGCAAATATCGGGACAAATCCTAATACACGCAACGGCCCCCAACCCCGCCACCTTCTCCATACATCACCTTCACCCCTCCAAATATCCGGCTCCATGGCCAAATGCTTAGCGTGCTGGCCTTTGGTAACAGGGGTCCCGGGTTCGATTCCCGGCAGGGTCGGGAATTTTAACCAACATTGGTTCATTTCGCTGGCTCGGGGATGGGTGTATGTGTTGTCTTCATCATCATTTCATCCTCATCACAATGCGCAGGTCGCCTACGGCCGTCAAATCGAAAGACCTGCACCTGACGAGCCGAACATGTCCTCGGACACTCCCGGCACTAAAAGCCATACGCCATTTCATTTCATTACCCCTCCAAATCTCATGGCCTGAGAAAAGGTGTCACTTTCTAAGAGGTCCACCGTACCCCTGAATGAAAACATTTTGTAGTAGTAGTGCGCCAGTAAGTTTGTCATTCATAATTTGAAAGTAAATTAAAATACATATTTCATCGTGAAATAACATAGCAGTATATCATAATCAGTGATACCGAAAATAATGAGAAGTTACTCTGTAGGCTAATGATTTTTAGGGAAGACAGGTCTTTAAATGGCCAAAGGTCACATCTCTACATTTTTACGACACATCGTGTCTTAAAACTATGCCGGATTGAATGACTCAGACAGTAGAGCGGTGACTTTCTGAGCTCAAAATTATGGGTTCAGTCCTGGCTCAGACTGATGATAAATACGCCAGCCTTGTGTTGGTAGATTTACTGGCATGTAAAAGAACTCATACAGGACAAAATTCCAACATCTCTGTGTCCCCGAATGTCGTAGAAGTAGTCATTGGACCATAGAACCAAGAACATTATTATTCATGAAAATGTGTAATCGCTGAAGAGATTATAGAAGTTTGTTATCCTTAGATACAACCGCGTGTAACAAAATATTGAAGGAGTGAGTGAACTCCGACATACTCGAGTCTCTAAAAACGTCACTGTAGAAACTAATTGCAAGTTATAAATGAGCCTAGGTTAGATTCCTGGCGGCTTCGGTTAATTCCATTGGACAGGAAGTAGGGTGTTAGCACTGGCCCAATATCGCTGCACCTGACACATCGTATACAACGCTGTCCTCTACTACAATACCACGCAGTACCCTATACACGGCAGATGTCGCCTACCCTCGTCGGCGGGTGAAATAGCCACACGAAGTGACTATATTATTATTAATAATAATAATAATAATAATAATAATAATAATAATAATAATAATAATAATAATAATAATAATAATAACACACCGATAATGACAACTATTACCATCACTGATGAAAATAATAATAATTAGGGCCCGGACGTTCATAACATATTTTTTCTTTAAATTATACCCATGGAAAATACAAGCTAAGCGTAATTTTATGTACGGTGACAAAATTATGCGATTTTAACGGGTCATATAAAGTCATATTTTGACTCTTTTAACGTTTCTTCTCATTTTCCGGTAATTGATGATATTATGGCAATATATCCCCGTGAACTTTCGTGTTTTTGTTATATTTTTATTCCTTTTCCGCATACCTGCTTTCAGGTCTCAGCAAGGATTTTTCACACCTTCTAATTGTTGTCTGTAATTTCTTACATATCTCTCTTAGAAATATACATATTGATGGGAATTATGAGAGAAGCTGTATAGAAAAATAGACAGATGATGAGTAGAAACCGACACCAAGATGAGCCTCAGTTGAATTCTAATGATTTGACGTGTTTCAAATTTGGCCCAATAACATCCTGCACTGCTGAGTGTCTTTTTCCCGTTACAAGTCAATGTTGCGTGAAAACAGAAGGTCGTTCTTATTTTAAAACTTTAAGATATATGTAATATCCTAATGAAATTGTTTCTGATCGCTCATCAAAATGGGGCATTTATTTCATTCTGTGCAGAGTTGAGAGTTACCTTTGGAATGAGTAATTAAATAAATTCAAAATATTATGAAATTAATTTTATTAATTATTTATTATTATTGAACGTTCTACATTTTAAAAGTAAATTTTCAATATAGTGTTCATTTAAACAGCGGAAAAATTATGAAGATTTAGAAAATGTGACCAAAATTTTTAAAGTCATATTTATTGTCTTATTTAAATACATTATAGGACATAAATGCTTATAAATGCTTGCATATTTCTAACATTCATTGATCATAAACATCCGGGTCCTAATAATAATAGTAATACCACTAATACTACTAATAGTAAATCATTGCAATATCCAGTGCAGATGATCAGGCTAGTGAAGACAAAGCAGTCACAACAGGAAGATAGGAGTATTTGGAATGTAGCAAAAAAAGTGCGCATCATATAAAGTGTGATTACGAATTGTTTGTTGTTGCTGAGGAACTCAAACGTGAACTTCTAAAAGGAATCTCAATTCAGTTCTTAAGAAAGACATAACATCGTGAAATATCTTAGAGCCTCGTTTACGATTAATGAAAGATTCATACGGACCGTAAAAAGCATGACATTGAAATAAATACTCATCCTTTCCCGAGTACAAGAAATAATGTTTTATGATCAATATGGCAGTGTCTCGTGCTATCATGTGCTGCCGCCAGAGAGCATTAGCGTCTACTCTAATCGGGCATAAAGTGCGTTGACAACACGTATTAAGCTGGCATGCAATCAGTACCAACAAAACATCCACGAGCTAGCCAGTCCGATAATAAGCTAGCCATGCTGTTCTTCCACTGCCGTATTCAGGCATTGATGGATTAAGGCTAAATAATAATGTCAGCACCTTACCTTTGCTGCACCGGGCGAGTTGGCCGTGCGCGTAGAGGCGCGCGGCTGTGAGCTTGCATCCGGGAGATAGTAGGTTCGAATCCCACTATCGGCAGCCCTGAAAATGGTTTTCCGTGGTTTCCCATTTTCACACCAGGCAAATGCTGGGGCTGTACCTTAATTAAGGCCACGGCCGCTTCCTTCCAACTCCTAGGCCTTTCCTATCCCATCGTCGCCATAAGACCTATCTGTGTCGGCGCGACGTAAAGCCCTAGCTACCTTTGCTGCGTTATGCTTTCCTTTACATAGTAATTACTTATTTCATAACTCAACAGTGAAATTAAAAAGTACAAATTACTATATAACATACATTTACTAATGTGTTCGTTAGGTTATTTTTCGCCCTTACGAATGAACATGTTTGACAAACGTAAGTTATTAGCCTACATTGATTAGTTAGTACAAAAGCTTCTTCCGTGGTTTTCCATTTTCACACCAGGCAGATGCTGGGGATGAACCTTAATTAAGGCCACGGCCGATTCCTTCCCACTCCTAGCCCTTTCTATCCCATCGTCGCCATTAGACCTATCTGTGTCGGTGCGACGTAAAACAAGTTGTAAAAAAACAATGACTTCTTCTTCATTGGTCCTAATTTACTGGGGTCAGAATTTGAGGTGGATGTGTCGCAGTTGTACGGATGGATACTCTTCCTGACCACAACCATATTGCGTATTTCCATGGTATTTGGAAGTGTAATGCATTATGAAGATAAATATATTAAGGCGAAAACAATCACTCACTTTCCGAGACCGATGAATTAACTATATATAGATAAATCCCTAGCCTGGCGTGGAAACGAACCTGGGGACCTCTGAACCGAAAGCCAAGCCGTTGGCCATTCTGTCAATGAGTCGGACTATTTAGTACTTGAGCAATGGTAAGTAAGTTATTTTCAATCTGAAGAATTTTATTATTCGCTGTATTCAGAGTATAATATATTATTATTCCAAAAATCCATCAAAGTCACCTTTAAAGACTCTTGAAGGATTAGAAGTTAAGAGTTTCTACCAACCGTAATCTTGACACTAACTTGTAAGTGGAATAGAATGGTTAGCCCTGTACCCGGAAGATTTTGCCCCGGGAATTCAGAAAATGAAATCTCGTTTCTAATAATATCTGCACTTCCGGCAGGTAATCGTACCCACGTCCTTCCGTGTGAAGCATGCATTTATTTACTGCTTCGACTAGGAAGAACCCATTAAATATTGTCCTTTTCTTAATTTTGCAGACATTCTAGGGTTCAAATTAATTGTCTGTGGATTATTTCAAAGGAATGCTTAATATTTTTTAATGTAACTATGAACTGAAAACTATTCTTGTGACCAAAAAAGAGAAACAATTTCTCCCTGCCTTAAATTCTTCGTAATCTATAATTCCAGGATTTCCCTTTCAATCGCTCGTCCAAGATAATTTATTAAAGTTTCCCGTACAGCAAAACATCAGTCTAATTAATCTTTACTACTGATTGATATACGAAATATGCAACGTAGGGAATATCGGCAGAGTTAATAAAATTAATATCATCAAACAGTGTGATTGGCATCCGAAGAATAAAGATGATCATCTTAAAAGTGAGACAGAGGGAACAATATACAAAATATCCCATTATAATATATAAGACATAAACAGATCGGGTAACTGTGTCGGACGACGAATAGCTATCGAACTACTGGCATAGATGTAATATAAAATGTAGGTTCCTGCGCAATAATCACACATCCTTTGTGAGTGAACTCGTGACGCGTCAGTGCTCTAGCTGCAGGAGTGTGGTAGTGACGACTCTTTGTTGTTGTTCCCGCGTAGTGATTTGTGACAATGGAAAAAAACTGAGATTCGAGCAGTGATTAAATACTTTGTAAAGAAAGGTATGAAAGCAAAGGAAATTCATACTGACTTTCAAAACACACTGGGGGACTCTGCTCCTTCATTTTCAACTGCTGCCAAGTGGACCAGCGAGTTTAAATTTGATCGGGAGGGCTTGGATGATGATCCGCGTAGTGGACGGCCAAAAAGTGTTACGACCCCAGAATTTATCACAAAAGTGCATAAAATGGTCATGGAGGATCGTCGACTGAAAGTGCGGGAGATTTCTGAAGCTGTAGAGATGTCTTCTGAACGGGTATATTATATTTTAACCGAAGAATTGGGTATGAAAAAATTATCCGCAAAATGGGTGCCGCGGCTCTTGACATTGGACAATAAACGCACCAGATTGGAAATGTCCGAACAAAGTCTGGCCCGTTTGCAGTGCAACCAACAAGATTTTTTGCGCCGGTTTGTGACTACAGATGAAACTTGGGTCCACTACTATACCCCAGAGACAAAACAGCAGTCAAAGCAGTGGAAACATGCTGATTCACCACCACCAAAGAAAGCAAAGGCAGTGGGTTCGACCGGAAATGTCATGGCCCCAGTTTTCGGGGATGCAAAAGGCATTCTGCTGATAGATTATCTTCATACTGGCCAGACAATTACGGGGTAATACTATGCAAAACTCCTAGACCAACTACAGGAAAAGATACGCGAAACAAGGCTTGGTTTGGCAAGGAAAAATGTCATCTTTCATCAGGACAACGCTCTGCCGCACACAAGTGTTATTCCCATGGCAAAACTTCATGAACTGGGGTACGAATTGTTGCCACGTCCACCTTATTCACCTGATTTGACACCATCAGATTTTCATCTATTCCCCAAGCTGAAAATTTTCCTCAGTGGACGGAGATTTTCTACAAGGGAAGAACTGACAGCCGAATTAGAGAGGTATTTTGCAGGCCTGGAGGAATCTCATTTTCGAGATGGGATCAAGGCATTAGAACATCGCTGGACCAAATACATTAGTCTACAGGGAGATTATGTTGAAAAATAAAAGCAGTTCCACCGAAGCAAGATTCTTAATTCTGGTACATTCCGAGAACTTTTCAAACCACCTACGTACACCTATAGGGAATTCATTTTAAATGCGTGCATATTTTAGCAAATTTCTTTCGTATTTTTATTTTCAGAAAAGGCAGAAGAAAGTGAAAAGGGATGCTTATGACATAACATGCAAGCACACATAGTTAAATATTCATTATAGACGGGTATGCCTTTTAGCGTTCAGTCTTCTAGCCTTTGTGAATTAACTATAAGCCTCCACTATCCTATTACCCGCAACGAACCCTGTAGTTTCGTTTTGTTTTAGTGCTACGCCTCTTATCATTAAATCATTAAATCCGAGTCGGTCTATATTTCTTACCCTCCATGTCCGAGATTATTGTCCTCCTAGATAAGCTACCCACCACCACTGAACCCGGCTTATGTGTACGGTTTCATCCGTCGAGTTTATTCCCAACTTACTCTTCATCTCCACCTTCCGAGTACCCACCCACCATTGTTCTCATGTATTTGTACCAGCAATCATTCATTTCTATTACTTCCAATTTATGAATAAGAAAGGCAATTGCTCAGAAGAACAGTGGGGGATTAAAGGTAAGGAAGGAGAGGTCGCGGAAGACCCAAACAGGTCTTGGATAGAAAGATTTAATGGATATGGGACAACTTTAGCGTACCACCGAGGATGCACAGGACAGGGTGCTATGGAAACGTTGCTGTCGTATCGCCGACCCCACGTAAGAGACAAGGCTTGGAAGAAGAAGAAGAAGAAGATACCCTGACTCCGTCCAATTTCTCTCCCGTTCAGCAAAGATAGCCTGAAAATAAGCCGATATATATCGATGGCCTAGTTCTAATACCTCGTATCTCTCAATGCTCTTCCAATCCATGACTTTCCTTAAGACTGATCACGCCTCCCAGCCACATTATGGATATGCAGTCCATAAGAACAATTTTCGTTGCGTTCATTTTTCTATGCATAAGTGTAAAGATAAATGAACATTAAATACATTATACTGTAGGAGTGTGTAATTATGTCAATATGGTCGTATAGAACGGTACAGCAAGGTTCATTTCCCTTTAAACGTTAGTATAGTAACATGAATACAATGTAAATTGTTCCGATGGACTGCATATCCGTATGTGGCTGGGAGGCGTGACCAGTCTTAAGGAACATAATGGACAGGAAGAGCATTGTCAGATACATGGTAAGCCTATTAGAACTTTTTTTTATTTTTTTTGCTAGCTGCTTTACGTCGCACCGACACAGATAGGTCTTATGGCGACGATGGGACAAGGAAAGGCTAGGAGTGGGAAGGAAACGGCCGTGGCCTTAATTAAGGTACAGCCCCAGCATTTGCCTGGTGTGAAAATGGGAAACCACGGAAAACCGTTTTCAGGACTGCCGACAGTGGGGTTCGAACCTACTATCTCCCGAATACTGGATACCGGCCGCACTTAAGCGACTGCAGCTATCGAGCTCGGTCCTACTAGAACTAGGCCACCAATATAACAGCACTGTTCGCAAGAGAGCTGACTTCTTTCCTACCGTTTATCGCAATTGCAAGGTCGTTACATTAGCTTGGCTGCATCTTGATTCTGTTTCTTTCAGTATAATACTTCAGTAGAAAAAAAAATTCTGGACTTTTTCTGTGTTTACTTAAGTCAACTTAAGTGTTGATATCTTCTAGTAATCAGTATCATCTTCCAACGTGTCAACAAATAAATTTATCTGATAGCGTTCAATCAGCTCATTAAGCAGTTAACTGATCTAGCAGGCAATTAGAGAGTCATACAATCGATCGACCAATCTATCAAATCAACTTATAAATATGTTTATTGATTAAAGGATCAGTAATTAAAGCCTTTTTATCCCCATGTCTTGATATTCACCTTCCATCCTGTCAATGGTTTCTCCATCCAGTTACGTTCGCCATTTTTTCATCTCCCAAAAGTAAGTGCTAATGTTTACTTATCTCAATTACGGTATTCACTACCGCTGTTAATTTGCGTCTAACACATCTTGATGGTAAGGGACGTAATTGAATGGCTAAGGAGTGGGTTAAATCCCAAGGTCGACAGGTACATGTTCTGGAGCCACTATTAACTCCTGAGTGCTTGAGAATATTCAGTGAGAAATACCAAGGCAAACGGAAATAAATTAATTGAAACCATTATCTTATACTCATTATCTGTACGGAGGCAATTTAAGTTCCCAATGCCACTGGAGTGTTTCTTAAGATAGGCTCGTAAGGATGGGTCAGTGATTAGAGTCATTTTTATAATAATGATGGGGAAGAAAAAGGAAATATTTCTGTTGTACGCGACCTCTCACCTTATTTGTTGGTCTCCGGCGACAAGGATGATAATCATTATGGCCCGGATGTTGAGGACATGTCATCTATTTAAGGAATGGTCAGGCACAATGCTCCAATATATAAAAATTCTGTTCATCGCACCTCGATTACAAATACATACTTCTTATTTTGCATTATTTGCATTTTTGTATTTTTATAGTCTTTAGGTCATTTTGCCCAGTATTTCAGTATAATAAACATTAAGTAGTCTTATTCTTGTCCTTTCGAGTCTTTGTTTCTAAATCATATTTATATTTTAATTTTTGTCAAAAGTAATTTCTTAAGTTGTCTCATAATTTTTTAATTATTTCGAGTTCTTTTCAAACTGTTTCTTTTTCAACCAGGATTTATTGTATTGTGTGCTCTCTGCCTTCCAGCAACCTCCAAATAAAAGGTCTTTGTAACTTTTGTCTAACCTATTATTTTCTGAAGGGTTTTTAAACTTTAATTTTTAACATGATTTTTAATATTTTTATGTTGCATGTTTTTAATTTTAGGGTATTTAATAAAGCCATCTTTAACATTCTAAGTGAATTTTAAAAATAGTTTTATTAAACAGTTATAATTAAACTGTGAATAACTAACTAACTCACTCACTAACTACTGTAAAATAAATAAATACGGGGGTTGAGGTACAAGTTATGACAACTTCTTCTTTCGCACGATTGCGACATCTATCAGACAAATTGAGATACGGTATACAAATGGAGTGGGGAGTGTAAGGTGCTATGGAATGTATCAATAATGCCGAGTAGGTTTACCAGGTGTAGGATATATAGCGAGGAAACAGTCAGCCATGAAATCCTTGTGCCACATAATATTTATCCTCAGAGAGTTCAGTAATTTGTCCACCTCTGTGGTGTAGTGGTTAGTGTGATTAGTTACCCCCCCCCCCCCGGAGACCGGGGTTCAATTCCCAGCTCTGCCACGAAATTTGAAATGTGGCCATCCTCGAAGTGGTTTTCCGTGGTTTCCCACTTCTCCTCCAGGCAAATGCCGGGATGGTACCTAACCTCAGGCCACGGCCGCTTCCTTCCCTCTTCCTTGTCTATCACTTCCAATCTTCCCATCCCCCCGCAAGGCCCCTGTTCAGCATAGCACATGAAGCAGCCTGGGCGAGGTACTGGTCATCCTCCCCAGTTTCATCCCGACCCAGAGTCTGAAGCTTTAGGACACTGCCTTTGAGGCGGTAGAGGTGGGATCCCTCGCTGAGTCCGAAGGAAAAAGCGACCCTGGAGGGTAAACAGATAAAGAAGAAGAATACAGTAACTTTTACGGTAAATCCTTTTACGGTAGACAACACGTTGTCAACAATGTGTAAGACGTCGAATACCAATCGTCTCACGATGTGTGTATTTTGTTGTCTCATGTTTCACAGTGTTGGCAATGTCCTCCTGTGTCCCAAACCGTCTACCACGCAATGGTTCTTTCACTTTTTGGAATGAGGGCGAAATCGTACGGAGACAGGTCCGGTAAGTATGGCGACTGTACCAGTACTTGCCCCCGTCACATCTACTCTGAACGTAGCCTGCCTCAGTACTACAGTCCCATCGCCCTGTTCGTGGTATCAGTCCAATGCACCGCCATCTCGTGCTGTGTCCATGTACTGTGAGTGTCATGTACTGCATTCCAGGACCTATGACCAATGACAGGTGTATGGTAGCACCGTGCAAATATGAGGTGAAAAAGTCATTGCAGTGACTTATGCTATATCGGCATTCTGAATGATTTCAGAAACTTTAAAGAAAAAATATTATTAATAATAATAATAATAATAATAATAATAATAATAATAATAATAATAATAATAACAATGTTACTGGCTTTACGTTCCACTAATTACTGTTACTGTTTTCGCAGTCGCCGAGGTGCCGGAATTTAGTCCAGCAAGAGTTCTCTTACGTGTCAGTAAATCTACCGACACGAGGATGGCGTATTTGAACACCTTCAGGTACTACTGGACTGAGTCAGGATCGGATCTGCCAAGTTGGGGTCAGAAGTCCAGCGCCTTAACCGTCTGAGCCACTCAGCCCAGCACCAAGGTTTAAAAAAAACAATTGAAAGTCTATGGCCAGTATCTGAGAATGTAAATAAAAATTTAAGGTTCTATATTTCTCTGAACGAAAACATTTATTATTGGAAGCTCAGGCTTCTTTATTGAACCAAAGGTGTCTATAAAGACTAAAAAGTCTCGTCAAGTAGGAGCTCCTTCTCCGCTGCTAATGGTTAAGCTCTAAAGCCTGATTTTCTAATTTACCCTGATACATATTTATTCTTATTTTATCCCTTGTTAGATATTGTTATTGTTGTTGCCTTGGTAAGATACTAGGAACAAAAAACAATAATTTTGGGTATTCATCCAAAATTTGAAGTTTTTGTGTGTTTTTTCCTTTTCCAGTCGTCTAGGCCCTGCCGCTTCCTACCCCTGTCCTGCTATTGTTGGAATAATATCAACACATAAGGAAAATTTTGAGACCGGTTTGTACAGGGTGAATCAGGATGATAAAGAAATCTAATGACTTGTACCAACGCTCACAAAAAATCTCAGACATTCAGGAAAAGATGTTTGAAATATTATGGACATATTCTGAGAATGAGTAATCGGGGATTGACCAAAAGAATTCTGAACCTCGCACTCTCAATGAAGGCAAAAAAAAAAAAAAAATTGGCTGCTCGAAGTTGGAAAAGATCTTAAGGAACTAGGCATCACGGATGACATTGTATTAGACAGATCTAAGTTCAGAAAATTAGTCGACAATCACCGCTTTACACACCATCCAAGCACTACCACCAATAAAATCTGATTGCATGTTGGGGAGAAAAGCCACAGCCAGAGGATAAAGAGATTTTGGGAAAAGAAAAAGGCAGCAACATCAGCTGAATAAGTTCACTCGCACTCCTTAGTTGGGCATAATGAAGAAAGAAGGAGAATAATAAGAAGAATCATAATCATAGTCCAAGGTCTTTAATAGATTTTTTACTCATACTATTCACATTTATGGCATTTTAGTAATCTGATGTAGGCTATACTCAAAACAATATTATCTTTTACTTGTTAACTCCTGGAGTTCAGATAATGTACATCCTTGTTCACCCCTTTACTTTACACTGACTCAATGTTGCCAATCCTAGGAAATTTTTGTTCTTTTTCTCGTAATGTTGGGTCGTAGGGATGGTTTTATTAATACATCTCAAAATGAAGGGATTTTTGAGCCAATATTAACACCAGACACAATGAAATAAACAATAACTACGATGAACTGTGCAAGTCCATCCACATACTGTATTTGTGAGGTTAAGTAGATTGGAAAGACCGAAGGTTCTTTACACAACTAGAGTGTAACAGTGATAATCGGAGAAAAAACAGAAATGCCAAGAATGTGAAGAGGTATAAGACAGGTTGTTGTGTCTCAAATCCTATTCAATATATTATGTGTAAAAAGGCTGATAGAAGAGTCCTCGGAAAGCATCAGTGGGACAGTAGTTGTAGCGGAAAATAAAGGTCATCAAGTACGCAGATGATCAAGCAGTATTGGCGAAAAGTAAAGAAGAATTACAGGAAATAGTGAGCGGGCTAAAAGGAACTATCGAGTGGTACGTAATGAAGATTAGCATCACTAAAAAACGTGATGAAAATCGCAAATCAACCTGAAATAACTTCGTCTTTTAACTGCCAGGGAGGTGTTGTGGCATAACATGAAAACTGTACAGAAAATATAAAGAAGAGGATAACACAAGAAAAACTCGTGCATGGGAAAGTGTAAGAATTTTCAACGACAAATAATTTGAAAAACGTTTTTTGATGGTGTCACAGAAACGTGGATTTTGAGAAATACCTGAGTTTGGAAGTCTATGACAAAGAATGGAGAGAATAAAATGGGTATGTGAGACAAGAAATGAGGAAGTTCTCAAGCAGCTGTATGTTGAGTATTCGGCCCGAAGGCTTCTTTGATCTTCACCAGCTCCGCCATCAGCTTTCCTAAGCGTCATGACGAAGAAAGAGGCATACCGAAGTCAATATGAATAGATAGCACGCATACCGAGAAGAGGATGTATACGAAAAAATATTATAGAGGAGAAGGTAAATTGTAAGAGTAGTAGAGGACCAAGAAGGAAAAGCGGCCGAATATACGCTTAGTGGAAAGAAGACGCTCAATAAGAGCTTGGAGAGCGCAATTCCATTGATATCTGCACTGAGAATGATCATCAAGCCTCAAGTTTTTCCCTCATTATTGGGAATACACTATGTATGAGGATGAATTGGTATCTAATGTTAAATATACAGTAACATTGTTATTAGTGTGTACGTGGGTTATAAACATTTTCTTTTTTTCTTTCTTTTAAATGCTATTTCTTCGGGGCGTCGACCCTTGTGGATCTTTTGCCCCTGCGTGTAATTTTAATGGCGGAAGTGTAGAGTGTTGTATGTGAGGAAAGGAACATTAAGGACGATACAAACACCCAGTCACCAGGCCAGGGATATTAATAATTACAATTAAAAAACCTTGACCCACCCGGGAATCGAACCTGGGGCCGCCGGGTGACAGGCGGACGCGCTGCCCCCTACAGTGCGGGGCCGGACGGGTTATAACCACAATTTTATATTAACTCCCTCTTTATGACAGTGCCGAGTAAAGTCAGCCAAACGAATGTTCAGAGAGAGATTAATATTCATTCCTCCAGAAGACCGTCTGGTATCAACATTTCTCACTTTGCCGCATTCAGTCAATAACAACTGAGCCTATAACTCACGGGTTTGTCATTATGTTGTCTCACGCGCGCCCTTTATTCATTTGTCGCACGTAGCTCTCGTAGTTGATCCACTTTTCCACTCACTTTCTGCAGCCACGCCTACAAAATTTCCCTCACAAGACAGAAAACTTGTCAAGTGTCGCCTGTCGTTATCGGAAGGCGCTCCTTTGTCATTAGGAACGAAGGGGAAGAAAACGTCCAAGTGGACAACCCTCTTTCTTTTTCCGGTATGGAGAACTCGACACTCGGGTATTGATTGACTGCGAATGTGTTATGATAAATGTTCAGTGGATGAAGCCTTCAGTTCTCTGTCGCGAAAAGACATTTGTCTCCCAAACAGACAAGTCTGAATAATTCATAAAAAGCTTTATAAAGTGTAAAATATGTATGATTGAACAGGTTCCCTGCGTGGTGAAGAAACGATGTCTCCTACCTACTATGGAATACGGAGCTGGAGATAAGCAGGCTTAAGGTCTGTCTCTTAGTAGTATCCTCCTCCAAGGAAGCATTTCACTTTAATATTTAATCCGGGATTATTATTATTATTATTATTATTATTATTATTATTATTATTATTATTATTATTATTATTATTATTATTATTATTATTATTATTATTCTCTAGGCCACACTGTCAGGGTCGTAAAAGAACAAGAATTGACCAAGGTATTTCCAAAAGGAAAGATGAAGGTGAGGTGACTGACACACAATTTTCGTAGACGTTGGTGTGCCGGAATTTTGTCCTACAGGAATTTTTCAACCTGCCGGCACAAAGCTGATATATTCGACCAAATTCATATACTAACGGACCGAGCTGCGATCGATCCCGCCAGCTATGGCTCTACCGCCTCAGCCATTCGGTCCGACAGAGTTAAGAGATGATTTTTGCGAAGCTACACTTCCTCTTAAAACAATTATCTTCACCACCATCGCCTTGACGGGAAGTCAAACCCACGTTCCACCGGGTAACATGAACACGTCTTTACTTTTTCTGCTAGTTAGTCTCCAAATATTGGTTATAATATTTTCTTTCTCAATCCTTTTACCCTCCAGGGTTAGTTTTTCCGTCGGACTCAGCGAGGGATCCTACCTCGAACGTCTCAAGGGCAGTGTCCTGGAGCGTGAGACTTTGGGTTGGAGGGATACAACTGGTGAGGACGACCATCTTCTCGCCCAGGGACCTTGAGGGTGATGGGAAGATTGGAAAGGATTGACAAGGGAGCGGTCGTGGTCTTAAGTTAGGTACCATATCCCGACATTTGCTTGGAGGAGAAGTGGGAAACCACGGAAACACACTCTAGGATGGTTGAGGTGGAAATCGAACCCCTTCAGCTCAGTTGACGTACTGAGGCTGAGTGGTCCCCGTTCTAGTCCTCATACCACTTTTCAAATTTCGTGGCAGAGCCGGGAATCGAACCCGGCCCTCCAGGGGTGGCAGTTAACCACACTAACCACTACACCACAGAGGCGGACTGGTTATAGTATAATACTGCAAACAGAATTCAGTAAGATATTTACAAGAAATGTTTTGAGTTATCGGGATGTTAGGATTAAAATGTTTACGTTGGTTAAATGCAATTATTTCAGCAACCAGTTCACAATGCAAAAAGAAATTTAAAACATTTTCGCTTAGAACAGTAGAGGAATCATAAAACTGTCCTACCTGCCGGATTTTGTGATGATCATCTCGGTGCCCAGTTCATGGAACTTATCCCAGAGTTCCTTGGTCTCTAAGTGGCACACAACATGTCTAAGCTCCTCACAATTGCATCGTTCTTGTAGCAGCGGGTTTTTGGGTGGAGGAGGTGACGTCGGTGGCGACTTTTTGCTTCGTGAGTTCCCCGCAACGTCTGAGGTGGACGACGAGATCTCGGGCGGCGTCTCACGTCCCTCATCGTCTAAGTCGTCTTCTGCGCCACACTTCATTGGCCGCGGTGGCGTCGGCGTTGGTTCCGGAGAGCTACTTGCTACTGACGGCGACGTCGTAGTCGTCTCCACAAATTTTTCTGGAATTAGAAACAAAACTATAGATTAACACATAATACCGTAAGTGAAAATAATTTTTATAGATATATTGTGTACTCAACCGCACAAAGTTTGGCCGCCATAGGAGAGGACATTATTTCTTTTCTTTTTTCCTAGTTTCTCCTAGTTACACAGATAGGTCTTATGGCGACGATGGGACAAGGAAGGGCTAGGGCTGGGAAGGAAGCGGCCGTGGCCTTAATTAAGGTACAGCCCCAGCATTTGCCTGGTGTGAAAATGGGAAACCACGGAAAACCATTTTCAGGGCTGTCGACAGTGGGGTTCGAACCTACTATCTTCCGAATGACATTATTTCTAAATTCTCTTATTTGAAATAGGATGAACATATTCTGCAGGTTGCAGGGTTCCAAGTATAATTTCTTCGGACAACGACTATCCACATTTTACCGGGCGAGTTTTCCGTGCGGTTAGGGTTTATCCACATTTTACGAATATCCTCAAGTTTAGTGAATGTATACAATTAAATACATCTTTGCCGGACAATTTTTGTGAGTTTGAGTGTACATATAGGGGATGAAAATGTATTGGAAGCTCTATTTTAATTATTATGCAGTGGCCGAGCCAGCAGATATGAAAGGATGAAAATAAAATCGGGAAGTGACTTTTGATATTGCAGCAGTGGATGAGCGAGGTTTTGACGTTGCTCAAACAGGGCAGGTGTGATGTCTAAGAATCGTCGGACTGAGTGGCTCAGACAGCTGAGGCGCTGGCCTTCTGACCCCAACTTGGCAGATTCGATCCTGGCTCAGTTCGGAGGGTTTTTGAAGGTGGTGAAATACGTCAGCCTCGTGTCGGTAGATTTGCTGGCAATCAAAGAACATCTGCGGGACTAAATTCCGGAAACTCGGCGTCTCCGAAAACCATAAATTTCTTATTTATAATTTTTGAAATGATAAATGCTTTTCAAGCATCTTTAAATACAATATACTTTCACAGTATGGAAATTAGTTTGTTGCTACCAATTCTCGTTAGTGAAATGAAAGGTGCAACAGCAGTATTAACGGATTATTAACGAAATACCGCTATGTGACAATGTTGAGGAGAGATATACTGACCCGCAGCACATGCACTGTATCACAAAATGAAAATTCGTTGATACAGTTCAAGCAATACTGAACCTTAGATGACAGAACCTTTCTGGTCAGAGTTCTAAAATGAAATGATAGGCCTATCACATAGTGGTTTTTCTAGGCCCAGTGACGATATACCTTTTATCTCTGTATGTTGTTTAAACATCTCAAGTCGAGTTTAATAACAGCTTCATCTGAAGATATTCCAGGCACGGAATGTCAGCTTGATGTCAACTATTACGTATTCGGTGCGGTACAAATCTCCAAGATGACCTGAAGCTCATTAAGTAATAGAAAATGTAGGAAGATTAATGAATGAGGGCCTGTTAAAATGTCGAATTAAATTTCAAGGTAACTGTGACGGAAGAACTGGGCAAAAGTGTATAAATTGTAAATACAAATTATGAATGCCGAACTGATCGTATTCCATTTGGTATGTTGTTTGAGATGTTTCTTTAAATGTATAAATTTTTCCGAGTTTGTTTGTTTACCGATTCTTCGTTGAGAAATTCTGGTGGCAAACTGTTCCTCAATTCCGCTGTTTTCATTGGTTGTTAGGTAATGCCCAGAAGAATACCAGATTTCCATTCAAGGTACGATAAATTACGTACGTAAGACTTTTATTTACTCTTCTACTATTATTATTTAAATTATTTAAAACCCAATTTGGTTAGGGCTAACTCAGGCAGCCATTTTCCCGGATTTGCAGATTATTATTATTATCATTATTAATGTGTAGGGCAAGTACCGGTATATTATTTTAATTAGCATCCCACGTTGTGTGCCCATTGTAACATCTCAATGTCTACCATTATTTTTTTTTTTTGTCCCGCGATGGTTTTCTAGACCAGGGCCGCTATGTCACTGTCACGTGGCTCCTCAACGTTCTCAAGGGGGCAGAGGGAATCTCGAACCAGCCCTCAGATCCGGATAAAAATATCACACCTAACTGATAATCGAACCCGGATTCTCTCACTAAAAGGAGGTTCGATAGTTCTAGAACACGATGCCGGTGATCCTGATGTTAAACTCCTTACGTATAATTATAAACCAGCTATCAGCAGAGTTCCTTTCACCATTCTATCAACAGCATTACGTTCCGTTAATTTACTACGGTTCTCGAAAAAGGGAGGAGTTTCTGTTGCCATCCGTCACTTTGTATCTGTCTAGTGAAGCAATGACGCATGTTTTCCAGTCGTCCATCACGCTCTTTGTATTATTGGTTTGATAGCTCTTTGAGGTGGCAAGGTGCGGGCGCCCGAGGGAAACATTTACCTGTGAGGGTACTTCCCTCGAGCACAAACCACCGATATCCGATACTACAGGGAAGGGGAGGGCAGTGGAGTTCGCACCTTGTAATTAGTGGTGCAGATGGTGTTTCTCAGACACGATAAAAACACCCCCAATATCAACCTCTAACACCTTGCCGGACTGTTTTAGCACGCTAAGAATGTCGGTTCATCCAGACTACTTGTTTGGAAAGAACAAATATACTTTAAAAATGATTTTGTAGTTTACTAACGTACTTCTGAGTTCTACTTACTCATTTTCTCTATTTGACGTCCAGGAATCCAAAACCAGAAAAGCGCAGGAATTTTCGGAGAATCTCACAACTACTGTTAGAGGGATACGAAGAACTTGGGTCTCTTGCTTCATGAAAGAACATAGGACGTACTGAACCAATAGACCAACCAAAACTACTCGACCCATTAACTAATTTACCACTTCGCTAATAAATGAATTAATAATTGAATTAATTAATAGGCCTAGACACAACAATTAGTGTGCCGTTTGACAAAACTACCGTACAGGTTTACCTTTATTTAGGCCTTTAATCAACCTATCAACTTATTTATTAATTGAGTAATCGGCTAACTTATAGACCAATCATTAATCGAAAGATCAAGTAACTTATCGATAGAACAATTAATTAATCGACCGATCCGGTAAACTACCATATATTATGTAAAACAATGAACTAAGCAACCGATCAACTATTTTATTCGTAGGGCAATGAAAGACCTAATAAAACTCTAGTGACCGATGTATTAATCGATTGATCGAACGATCGGCAAAGTAACGCTAAGAGACCGGTTAATAAACAGTGTTTTCACTCAATTACTAACCGAGAAACAAGCACTTAAGTGTCAAATAAACTAATTAATTGACAAATCGATAAATCTACTGATCGAGTAATCTAATCGTACGACGATGCTATTAATCGCTCGATTAAAATGATGCATGTTTTGAGATTTGAGATTACTTTTTCATTTTGTCATACGTTATTTTCTGTCACGAATGTACTTCAATAGGCATTTATGCTTGTGTACTGCCATGCTAATGTGCGGTCCTCTGGGGCATTGATGAATAACTGACTGATGAAATGAAATGATATTGGAGAGTGTCGCTGGAATGAAATCGGTGTACCCGGAGAAAAACCTGTTCGGCCTCCAATTTGTCCAGCACAAATCTCACATGGAATGACAGAAATTTGTACCACGGAGTCCAGCAGTTAGAGGCCGGCGCGCTGCCGTCTGAGCCACGGATGCTCTTTCAGCAAATAAATAAAGAAATGAAATATATAAGTTAAATGATATGTAAATACATATTCTGTATTGTACAAGAAATTAATTAACCGATTTGCCAATAGACGCTGCCGCTGGTCTTCTGATACCGTTAATAATTGGTTAATTATTAGAAATATAAAGGAACGTTAAAAACAAGCAACATGCCATGTTGTCTCAAAATTGTGAAATGGAACAGTGAAATGAGAGACCACGTGTGTCTAAATCTTTAATTTCCGCCGAGCCGATTACCTTCTTTCTCACTCTTACGAGTATAACAACTTCGCCGTTATCTCTTCCACAATTGCTTTTTGTAATCCATCTTATTATTCTGCCTCTTCTTCTTCTTTGACATGATTAGTCCCGCTGATACACGGAGTCGCTTATGCGGATCCGCGTCCTGCATTCATTTCTATTGAACACTAGGTCCTCCTACAATTCCAATTCTTTGAGGACCGTGATGACAGAGTCCTTCCATCTCCTACGGGGTCTGCCTCTTTTTCATTTCCCTGAAAGAGGCATATCCAAATGGCTTCTTCACATATAATCATTTTCTCTCTTCATGACGTCTCAGTCTTTACTCCTAGATATTTTAACATCAGCCCAGTCCCGTACAGCTTCATTTTCTGATTCTACCTTTCCTTGACACACCGCGTGTCCATCTCAGCATTCTGCTACCTCCAGATTTCTTTTAGAGGTTTTTTGTCTTTGGTATCGTTTCCAAACCATATCTTAATGAATGACGAATCACACTTTTATAAATAAAATCCTTGAAGTTTGGTGTGTCCTCTTGTCACACAGAACTCCCGTAGCTGTTTGTTTTTCAAATCACTGAGACGAATCAAATGAGATTTCAAGCAACGTGCCAGGGTCCAGAATAACACCAATCGTTAGCCATGCAATGCGGCGATTTTAGTATCTCAGGATGATGGTGCTACTGTATCACCCGATGATGTCACAGGTACACTGGACTTTACTCTTTGAAATGATAAACTGAACATCGTTGTCATGTGTTTTGTCTAGAAATTATTTGGAATTAAATCTTTCATACACTAATATCCAAAAGTTAGGCATGACTAAGATCAATATATTTAATGAATGAACTACCAGCATTGCTCATACTACGATGAATATTAATGACAAGATTCTATAATATACTACAGAGTGAAATTGGATGAATCAAACAATTGTTTTCTATTGCAAAGACACACAACCGAAATAAGCAAAATACGCATCCTTCTTCAACAAAGAGAAAATAGTTTAATATGGCGTATGACTACAGACGTTATATACTCTCTATGAGATGGTTCAAGAGTTTTACTGGGAGGTAGTTCCATTCCTCACGAACATGAGTGAGGAGTACTGGAAGTATTCTTGGAGGAGGCTGGCGGGCTATAACTTGTCTCCTTAATGCATCTTAAGCATACTCTATAGGGTTCATGTTTGGAGATCTCGGTGGTTAGTCCATGCGGTGGATATCTTTACCTTCGAGAAAACCATCAACCAGATTGGATTTTTGCAAGCGTGCATTGTCGTTCATGAAGATGAAGTCTGAGTCGACTGCGGCTATGAAAATTCTTAGATGTCGTCCGAGTATCACGTTTCTGTACCTCTGGCCTTTAACCGTACCCCCAGCGGAGATGTGGAGCTCTGTATGTGCAGTGAACATGATGCCTACCCACACCAATATGTCACTACCATCAAACTTCCACGATATTCCTGGAATTGAATCGTGCTCCAGGCTCCCTCCAGATGATTACACGATGAGAGTCGTCGACCAAAGTGTATCTGGACTCATTTTTGGAGAGCACTTTTCTCCATTTCTTTAGGGTCTAATTTTGATGATACTGAGCCCACATATTCGGACCCTTCTGTGGTTTCGAGTTAGTGGGACACACAGTACTACAGGTCGGACAACGAGGGCACCCCTTATGTGCCTCAAATGCACAGCCTGCCAAGAAACTCGAACTCAAACGGCAGCTGCAAGCTCTGCGGAGAGGAGTTGTCTTGCAAGCACCATCTGGTTTCGACGTGCAGTTAATGACAGATATAGGTCCTGTTTTGGATTTGTCATTCATGGACGGCCATGTACTGGCCTACGATTAAAATCTTCTGTGTCTTGGAAACGCCGCCAAAGCCTAGAAATGACACGTGTGTAAATGGGAAACCATGGACTGCCGATGGTGAGGTTCGAACCCACTATCTCCCGGATGCATGTTCACAGCTGTGCCCCCCTAACCGCACGGCCAACTCGCCCGCTAATTCGTACTTTTAAAAAGGCTCAAAACATAGCACAAATCGTACCTTCTGAATACAGTGAGAGGCAAATACAGAATGAGTTACTCTTGGTTGAATGCTCCGTAATTTGTGTACTGTCCAATCAGGGGCCTATGTGATGTTCACAGCTCGCTTGGCTATGAAATGAAGGAGAGTTACACTCCGTGGAACATATTTACGGTGGTCGTGCAAAGTTCATCCTTCCATTTTTCCAGTTTCCATATTATGTTTAACTTTTGGATACTACTGTATTTTAGTAACACTCGGCGTCCCAGGCGCAGTTCCGTAACTATGGACGTATCCTACGTCAAAGGCTGGATATTTTCATCAGGTCCCTTAATCAAGATATTAGGAATAGGCCCTAACTTTCAGAAGATTAGTTGCAATTTAGAGAGAAAAAATGCCACTTTGTAAATTGTTTACTCGCTCTTTCTGTGTTTTTTGACAGGAGTACTGGGTTAAATCTGATTTTTCTGTAAGGCCCAAAAGAAAGATGCACCACCAGTCAATAGGGTACTTTTTGTTTTAACTGCCTTGGTAGCAGAGCGTTGAGAAAGTCATTACAACCTCCCTTCTGCCATGCCTCATCTCCGAGCTAGCAGGTCCAGCAATAAATCAAAGCCAGTCCCTTTTTTTTTTAACAATTCACCTCGAAAGTGGAAACCTGGGCGGGCGTCAGGCCTCAGATGAAACCCTTAACGTTGGCAATAGAATCTGGGTTAATTTAACCCGCACGCGAAGTAGTATGGTGGTCGCTTAATATCTCTTAAAACCCTAAAGTTTAACAGCAAGTTAAGGTTATCTGGAAGTTAAGATCAAAACAGTGAATACTTGAAAAGATCTATTTTTATTAGTGTGACCTGTTCTACAGTGGGAACAGTTGTACGGATGTCCGGTTCATCCGGAATTATTATGTAAACATATGAATCAGTTTGTTACGTTAGTCCATGAAATACGTATAAACATCTCTGGCGCAAAAATTATACTCAAAAGCACATATTTCAGAATGAAACGAAGCTCTCCGTTACTTCAGAATCTTTATTTCCAAAGTCTATTCTTCGTCTCTCTTTTTCTCCTTTTCGTGCCATCACATTTGCCTTGCTATTCTCCACAATAATTCTCATTCACCAACATACCATTTAATGCATCAGGTTGTCTTGGACTTCTCACTCCTCCCTTCCTCAAACCATGTTTTCACCATCAAAGTGATTCACGATTAGTTCCTTGCTCGGTCATTTATGATACCATTCCGCACAACTGTAAACAATAAATGTGATCGTAATTGGCTACCTGGCCGAGGCAGTAAACGTGTGCTCCGTTCACTCGAAAGAATGTGGGTTCGTATCCCCGTCAGGTTGCCGAAAATTTTAAGATTCAAGATTCCACCTGCGGAGCTACACATAGCTCAAAGTTTCACTCAGACTACACCAAATATGAGTATCAGGTTAATTCCTGGGGGGGGGGGGGGGCAAAGGTAGCCGGGCGTAGAGCTAACTACTCTACCCCATCACGTGCCGGAGTTATGGATAATGGAAGCCTTTGCCTTCCACCCTCTAAGAGCTTCTACAGAGATAACTTCGCTTTCTGCTTTTGTTTTAAATGTGACCGTATATTTTCCATCTGCTTGGATAAATATCCAGCGTAGTGGCCTTCGATTCAGAGAGCCCTGGTTTCCATTCTCGGCCGGGTCGGGTACGTTCACAGTATGTTTAATTCCTTTAATTTATCTAACTAGTTTACTTAACGTTTGTCTTCGTCTTAACTGCATTTACATAGGATAAAACACATGTATACACAACCAAGCACCACAGAAATACACAATGTTGAATACATCTCTTCACATAGAGTTGGCGTCAGGTAGGGCATTCGGCCATGAAACTGGACAAAATCTTCAGAAGTGCGACTCCAAGAAATTCGAGAAAGGCTAGGAAGAAGAAGCTGGCCTCGTGGTGTAGGTGTAGAGTGCCTACCTCTTGCTTGGACGCCATGCTTTCGATTCCTGGGCAGATGAGGAATTTTTACCTGGATCTGAGGGCTGGTTCGAGGTCTACTAAGTTTAGGTGATCACAATTGAGGAGCTATCTGAAGGTGAGACAGTGGCCCCAGTATAGAAAGGTAAGAATAGCGGTCGAGATGATTCGTCGAGCTAACCACATGACACCTTGTAATCTTCAGGCACTCGAGCTGAGCAGCGGTAATGGCCCTCGGGGGCTGTTGTGCATGGGGAGGGGGGCGGGTAAGAATTGACCCTTAAACACATCATATAGAAGGAGTGCGTAAATATGTCATGGAAACATACATTTGTACAGTATGGCAGGAAAAATTTTCATCTTCCTTTACACATCAGCACAGGAAAACGAACCCAATGAAAGTTGTTCGGATGGACTGCGTATCGACATGTGGTTGGGAAGCGTGACCGGTGTTAAGGCAATTAATGGATAGGATGCGAACTGTCACATTTTGCGCTTTTGACTCCACAGCATCAACATGTAACTTTTATAAAAGATTCAAAAATCGATTTTGTCAGTGACAACTGTACGTTGTTTAAAGACAGTAAATCTATTCTATGAGTTCTGGAGAATTGTGTAAGTCGGCCTGGCAATATGTCACCCGGTCGATGGCAGAATTACTTCTGGTCGATCGCTGAACGTTTTGTCCAATTTCTTTCTTCCCCAATGAGACACGATTTAGACACAAAGGAAATCAGACTGAGTATCAGTATGGCCTCCCGAGAGAAATATAACAATATTATAAAAATGGAGTGCAATGCTGTATTCTTGATTTGAATGAACATATTCGTGTGAATCTACAATTTCATACTTCAAAGACAAAACTTTGTTCCTGTAAAATGGATCTACATTTGGATATTTTTGAGACAGTATAGGCCTATGCCTTTTTGAAAGCCTGGGAGGTAATAAATTCCTGTGGCTATTTCTAGCCGGGTGCAGCCCTTGTAAGGCAGACCCTCCGATGAAGGCGGGCGCCATCTATCATATGTAGGTAACTGCGTGTTATTGTAGTGGAGGATAGTACTATGTGTGGTGTGTGGGTTGCAGGGATGTTTGGGACAGCACAAACACCCAGTTCCCGAGCCAAGAGAATTAACCATTTAAGGTTAAAATCTCCGACCCGGTCTAGAATTTAACCCGGGACCCCTGTGACCAAACGCCAGCACGGTAACCATTCATCCATCGGGCCGGACAGCTCGGAAGGTGACAAGAAAACGCAATATTCTGATTAACTCTTTTCTTCTTGTCCTTTCCCCAATATCTTGGATCGGCATATTCCGCAAATTTAGCCGAGTTCTACGGCCGGATGTTTTTCCTAACGTCAACCTTGTGTGGAGGAATGTATTCATAACTGTGTGTGTCTGTGGTGCTTTGTCGAGTGGTGTGCTGTGTGAATTTAAAAATGTGTGCTGAGGCGAACACAAACACAAAATTTCTGAGTTAGAGGAATTAACCAGACGCTTTTAAAATCCCCAGACAGATCGGGAATTGAACCCAAGGCCCTCTGTTCGCTGACCATTCAGACAAAGCGCTGGACTTGGTATCTAAATTAAATGCTGGTAATAGCGTAAATCAGTTAAAGGGGGATATATTCGTATTACAGGTAAGCTCGTGATTGATCTTTCAACAATAAGTTCCATCGACTTCCCTACTGCAGACTAAGCATTTTAACTTTACTACTAATTTCCTGAGTTCTCAATAGATGTCTCTAGCTACTTGCATTGGTCTTCCTCACTCTAGCGGACACATAATACTTATCAAAGATGTATCACGAACATACCTCCCATTACGCTAGTTTTAATTACTTTTTGGTACTACAATATATATCATAAACTTACTTTGAAAATATTCCGAAGCATTCAAAAATAGAAACAATGCATTTATTTTTAATTCTCGCACTTCAAATCAAGTAATCCTCTCTCGTTCCCAAAAATCTCCTACGAGGTACCTAATATGTCTCTCATTCAATGCTTTCTTTGGTACCCTACCTTCAAATTCATGCAAAATAATTACACAGCACTCCACCTTAGACCTAAAGCTGCGTTTACACTAAGCGCAATTGCCTCGCGAAAAGCGCAATTCCCTCGCGAAATTATTTCGCGGGGGAATTGAGCCTAGTGTAGACGCTCCCTCACCCCTGAATAATTACGGAGTGAGGGCCCTCGCTGCGAGTCGGAGCCTTGTCGATTTTTGTCCGCGCATCAAACGGTTTCGCTCATCGAATTTCGCTCAGTGTAGGCTAAACATGGTTCCCAAATTTGCGCGAGGGATGAATCAAGAACAGTGCTTGCAGGTCATCGAGCTCTATAAAAATCGAGATTTTATGTGGAATCCGAAAAACAAAAACTATTTCAATCGCAATAAAAGAGAGGATGAGTGGAAGGAAATTAGTTCTCAACTAAACTTTCCTATTTCTACAGTGAAAGCGAAGATGAAAGCGCTGCAGGGATCATATCGAAGTGAAAGATCGAAATAAAATAAGAGCAGAGTCACTGGATCAGGTAAGCAATTACTGTTGGTTTATAATGCAAAACTGTGTCACTTCATTACTTTTTTGAACCTACCGGTACCTATTTTGAAGCATTCTTGGGTCATTGTGAATAACTTATACTGGCTGGCACGAAGAACGCAACGCTTCCATTTCTTACAAAACTGAAATTTATTTTAAATTTATGACACTTTTATGACACTAATGTACTATATGATGATGATGAAATAATGTAGACGCTGGAGGGACAAAACATTTTTCCATGTTGGCTGAAAAACTTTCAAAGCTTTCAGGCTTATCGAAGGCGGCTCGCCCCACTCACGCAATTTTTCGATCTGAATTGCGCTCTGGTTTGGGTAGTGCGAAATTTCACTCGAAGCGAGTAAGTTTCGCCCGAGCGACTTTCGCGAGGGAGTTTCGCTAGTGTAAACGCAGCTTTATGTGAGGTGTGTGTCTGGTTCCACCTATATCCAAGAGCTGGAAACGGGAAATATTTTGCTAGGTTACTGAAGTTATTACGTCAGCTATAGCCGGTGAGTGAAAATGTTTTTTTTTGTAGAAATGTGTGTTTCCAGTGATAATACTATTTTTGTCGTACATACTGAACTCATGGACCACCGAGCTCGATAGCTGCAGTCGCTTAAGTGCGGCCAGTATCCAGTATTCGGGAGATAGTAGGTTCGAATCCCACTGTCGGCAGCCCTGAAAATGGTTTTCCGTGGTTTCCCATGGTTTCCCATTTTCACGCCAGGCAAATGCTGGGGCTGTACCTTAATTAAGGCCACGGCCGCTTCCTTCCCACTCCTAGCCCTTTCCTGTCCCATCGTCGCCATAAGACCTATCTGTGTCGCTGCGACGTAAAGCAACTAGCAAAAAAAAAAAACCCATGGACCAAAGGATTCAATACAGTAGACTTATATTATCTTCTTGAAAAATTAAGAGACGTCATAATGGAACCCTCTCAATTTCCAAATTAACATTCTCCTTGCGCGTGCGAAAACCGCTATGTAACAATAAATATTTTAGGATAAATATCGACCCGCAGTACATAAATTACGTAGAGCGAGAATTCCTTGACAATTTTCACACAATATTGAATCTTAGATAACTGAACTTACAGGCCAAAGTTCCAAGATGAAATATTTCGCTTAGTAATTGTTTTAGGGCGCAACAGCGATTTAGGCCTACTCTTTTTTTTTTTTAGAAAAATGCGATTGAATGTTTTGAATGCATACAAAATTTATAATTATTGTTGCTTTGAAATAGAAATGTGCGCACGACAGAATGAAGTAACTTACTAATTGTTCTTATGTAATCACTACAGTTATGAGTTACGCGCAATGACAGTTTTCAACTCTGCCGCCATACATCACTCTCAGTGGGCGTTTCAGATCCCTACTTGTACTTCACCTAATGACAGCTCTTACGCAAACCTATACATTAAGATAACATCTTAAATTCATTCAGCAACAAGTAGCATAATGCGACCATCGTCTCAAGGAAGAACGGAAGAAGCTCTCCTCGAAGTAATGACAAAATAATTACACGTCTTTAAAGCTTATCTAATCAGAACAAAAGCTCAGAGCATTAATGAGCTTGTTTTCAATTAATTTAGAAATTAATTAACCTTGAATATTAGGATATAATTATGTGCTGCATTGTCTCATTACTCCTAATTTAGTCTAATGTATTAATTAGTAGAAATACTATCATGACATACTGCGGTGTGATAATTCCTATCTAAATGATGAAGAGCGCCCTCTGGTTTATAGACCTAAGGATAGAACTAGTACTTATCAGACGTGCGATACACTGAGGTCTCGTGGGTCACTTCTACTGAAGATATATGGGCCGGCATTTTAGAACCCATTTCTGTCATTTAGGAAGAGACAATGGTCAAATATTACTTGCAACCTAGTGTGATAGAATCCACCACGAACTGCAACGTTTGAATAGGACACTCCATGAGTTGTAAGAGATTAATCATGAGAATTTAATCTAGAAAACTAATTAGGTATCTTCATTTCCTTACGATAAAACTGGATTAAGAGAGATTTATTTACTTTTTCATACATCCTCATCGCCTAGTTTAGAAATTAATTAATGTGTTTGCTTACAAGGGAAGAGTCTCTCACGAAAAATTCGAACCACCATGAAACTCCTATATATCGATGGCGTTCTTTTAAAACCTCATATGTTCCAATGCTCTTCCTACCCATTATATCCCTTAACACTGATCACGCATTTCCTATGCTAAAGTGTAAAGGAAATTAAAAAATGGCGTATGACTTTTAGTTCCGGGAGTGTCCGAGGACATATTCGGCTCGCCAGGCGCAGGTCCTTTGATTTGAATCCCGTAGGCGACCTGCGCGTCGTGATAAGGATGAAATGATGATGAAGACGACACATACACCCAGTCCCCGTGTCAGAGAAATTAACCAATGATGATTCAAATTCCCAACCCTGCCAGGAATCGAACCCGGGACTCCTGTGACCAGAGGCCAGCGCGCTAAACATTTAGGCATGGATCCGGACAGTGTAAGGGAAATTAACCTTAAATATATCATACTGAAAGAGTGCATAAAATGTTCATTTTCTTTTACACGTTAGGTCAGAAAAATGAACACAACGACAATTATTCTGATGGACTGCATATAAATATGTGGCTAGGAAGCGTCTTAAGGAATATGACGCGTAGGAAGAGCATTGGGACATACGAGGTTTTAAAAGAAATCCATCGATATTCGTATCTTTAAAGAAAATGAATTCTACATTACTGAATTTCAAATCACTAGTTAGATTATAGGACGTCGAAGGTTTTCGAGAATTTCGTCTTCACTCATAGCCCATTCACTTCCATTTATAATAATTTAATGTGGTTATTTGTAGCCAGGTACAGCCCTTGTAAGGCAGACCCTCCGATAATGGTGGGCGGCATTTCTTATGTACAAGGAAACTGCGTGTTATTGTAGTGGGGGTTGTGTTCTATTGGATGTGTGAGTTGCAGGGATATTGGGGACTTTATAAACACCCAGTACCGAGCCGCGGGAATTAATAATTTAAGGTTAAAATCTCCAACCCGGCCGGGAATCGAATCCGGGCCCCTCTGAACCGTAGACCGTTAGGTTGACCATTCAATCAAGGAGCCCGAATCCAGCCACTTAAACCACAGTATTTTCAAAGGAACTACCTGACCCGCTCCCGGCTTTGAAAGGGTGGCCTTACATATTAAATATCTGCCACATATACTACGTTACGTGACTATCTGGGGCCAACCCAAATATATTTTCTTTGGAAGTAAGACGTGACAGGGCCACAGAGTTTACCATGAGAAAAATATTCAACGCTCAGGTCTAGACCTGTAACGTTTAGAGTTTGTTCCTGTGCTTTATTAATGGCCATACTAGAACATACTTTTACTGGGAACTGGAGCCTTTTAAACTAAAATGGTAGGTCGGTGGTTATCATTGGTATTTGAAGGATTAGAACAGTTTCATGGGCTACACACCCAGTGAGGATTGTGTAATCAAGGAGATATTTTTTTAATGATCAGCAAACTTGTGTCAATGCATAATTTTGGTGTGTTTAGGTTGCTGAGCAGTAATACCTAGGTATAGAGGAACCTACCTTTAAAAGCAGCTTCTGGAGTGTAGTTTCAGGAGGAGTCAAAGAATTTAACAATTCAGTTGGATAATGTACCGCCTCTTCTATAGGACATTATAAACTGAACGGTTAGAATGTTTAGCGATGAATTACGATTTAACCATAGATTAAACAGTAATCAGAATTACGTGTTTTAATCACATTATGATATTGTTGTGCATGCCTGGTGCGATCTCTGAGCATACGCTGTTCTCTATCAACAGACGTTTCTCTATCGCTTTGGGACCTGTGTCTTTCACAATCTTGAGATAATCGTTTTGTTCCAGGAAAGTTGCCCTATCACTCCGCAAAGACTGGTTTGCCCTTTTAGTCTCTAAACTGTCCTCTCTCCCTCCCTCTCTCTCTCTCTCTCTCTCTCTCTCTCTAATCATAACTTTCATTTTTGCGTAGTAGCGTAATACGCGTATTCTTTTAGTAGTTGCCGATTTGTATCCTATATTAGCACGTCGTCGAGGTATGATGAAACTGCAAAGGAAACAAGACCAACGACTTTATCACTATCTATATTTTTGCTCAGCTCGACCATTGACTGTAAGGAACAACACTATACGACTTACTTGACGTAAAGCGTGACTTTCAGTCTCTCTAATCGGTCTTCTCTTTCATCATAACTTTCATTCCTGCATTAGCACAATTAAAAAGAAACAAAACCAATGACTTTATCACAATCTACATTATCCGTCTAGTGACCCTCGTTACATATGTGTAACACTGGGAATTTAGTATTTTCCTGTCGCTATGAAACATCTCTGCCGCTAATGCGCATTGTGACAGATCAGTAACAATACATACCATTAAGTTTTCAATTATGCGTAGAATATTTATAGAACAATCATATAAATATCATTCTGAATGAAGATAATTGTTTTCCTATGGAGACCTATTCTGGGCACTAGAGGGATTGCTCAGCGCGGCCATTTACTGCAAGATACGAAGCTCACATGGTGCGATCTCGTCTTGTACGCAGCGCCACTGGTCAAATTCTGAACTATACGACTTGCTTGCTCGAGATAAATCGTGACTTTCAGTCTTATAGGCAGCGCCTGAGGTCAATATAGGCAGCACCAGCGGAAGTATCCTAGTTAACGCCATGCAGAATAAACATATTGTCCGTCTTAAAGATGGCTAACAGTATGGGTAGGATCTGTGACCTAAGCAACGCCGTCAATAGAAAGTAGAGTGCACGTCACCTTCGTGGTTTCCATGGTGGTGATGGCAAAACAAACTGCGGGTCCGTATTAATTATTTAATGAATATATTCCCGTTGACTTCTCAAGAAAAGCAAGATTTTTCCTGTACTATTGATACGATTTGGAGGATTTTGTTTCATACCACACACCTTTTCACTCCCTTTGGTTTAAGAGCATGAGTTGTGTGAGACATACACGTTAGCATTTTATGTATTTAGATAACTCCAAATACAGCTATTATATTGAGAAGGTTCCACTACATTCTGTTACCGAAGCAGGGTAAGATACCTTAGACTATGCAATTATTTTTTTGGTGTTTATCGTTAGATCACACGAAGCAAAATCAACAATTAAGCGCTGAAAACTGCTTGAGAGACACTGATTGTTGTGGTGTAGGGGTAGCGTGCCTGCCTCTTACCCGGAGGCCCCGGGTTCGATTCCCGGCCAGGACATGAGGGCTGGTTCGAGGTCCACTCAGCCTACGTGATTAGAATTGAGGAGCTATCTGACGGTGAGATAGCGGCCCCGGTCTAGAAAGCCAAGAATAACGGCTGACGACACGACACCTCGTAATCTGCAGGCCTTCGGGCTGAGCAGCGGTCGCTTGGTAGGCCAAGGCCCTTCAAGGGCTGTAGTGCAATGGGATTTTGGGGGGGTAAGTTAGTATAAGACAGCTGATGTCATAAGAGGACACATTGTTCAAAAGTACGCATAGATATGAAAGGAAAATACAAGGAAATAAATATTTTATTTAAACAACACAACATTTTTTGTTACAGTGTTAACAGATGTACGTTTTTGCTCTAAGACTGATTCCGGCACATTCGAAATGATTCCATTGTAGGCAAATCAAGCACTGAATCCTATGTTCTCGAGAAATTGAAGACGATAATGCAATAGGTGTATATACATGCTGGGTAGCGATCACCACAATCGTTGTAATACTACAATTCTTAGCAAAGGGAATAATTTCGAAATTGCTATTGTAATTAAACGGTCTTAGCAGTCTTTGGACTGGAGTAATTTATTCAAAGTCCAAAAATGTCGAAATCAATGACATGGACTTGTAGCATTAAGGTGCGCTTAAATTTCACCGACTACAACTAGGCTCGAACCCACAATCTTCGAAAGGAAAAGATTGTGATTAATCAACTGCGTCACTGAGGTCGTATATAATAATGCAGAACCAAGAAAAATGACTTAGAAGTAATAAATTAATAAAAATAATTACTAAGAACGACAAACTAAAAACTAAACCAAACCCCAGAGTGCATCAGCTCCTAAGAGCTATGATCTATCAAGGGACATCCGCTCATCACGAAAGTCTCCAGATGAAGGTGTCGTGTGGTCAGCACGGAAAATCCTCCCGGCCGTTATTCTTGGCCTTCTAGATCGGTATCGTCATTTCAATGTCAGATAGCTCATCAAATTTGATCATGTAGGCTGGACCTCGAACGAGCCCTCAGATCCAGGTAAAAATACCTGACCTCGCCGCGAAACGAACCCGGGGTCTCCGGGTAAGAGAAATGTAGGCTACTCTTACACTGAGGGACCGGCAAAGATGACAAACTAATCACCCAAAATTTAAAAGAATAACCTAAGAATAAAATGCCAAGGAATGAAGATAAAATGAAATGGCGTATGGCTTTTAGTGCCGGGAGTGTCCGAGGATATGTTCGGCTCGCCAGATGCAGGCCTTTTGATGTGACACCCGTAGCGACCTGTGCGTCGTGATGAGGTTGAAATGATGATGAAGACGACACATACATCCAGCCCCTGTGCCAGCGAAATTAACTAATGATGGTTAAAATTCCCGACCCTGCCGGAAATCGAACCCGCGACCCCTGTGACCAAAGGCCAGCACGCTAACCATTTAGCCATGGAGCAGGACAAAAATGAAGATAAAAGTGATACATTTGTGTAATCTGACTCTATGAGGAGGGTTTACCCGTTTATAAGTTAGGAATATCTAGGATGCACAATTTAAATAATCACACATGAACAAACAAATCACTCACTCCCTCCTCCTCTCAGTTTCCACCAGCGGTTCATAAAGAGTGATTATAGACCCACGTGATTACATGATCCCCAATTTAAACGCCCACCCTAGTCTATACCTATCCCTAAGCCTATGAAATGAAATGTCGTATGGCTTTTAGTGCCGGGATATCCTAGGACGGGTTCGGCTCGCCAGGTGCAGGTCCTTCTATTTGACACCAGTAGGCGACCTGCGCGTCATGATAGGGATGAAATGATGATGAAGACAACACATACACCCAGCCCCCGTGCCATTTGAATTAACCAATTAAGGTTAAAATCCCCGACCCGGTCGGGAATCGAACCCGGGACCCTCTGAACCGAAGGCCAGTACGCTGACCGTTCAGCCAACGAGTCGGACCCTAAGCCTATGCCTATGGTTCTTTTTTCCTCTTATTCCTCATCAGAAGTTTCAGTGCTCAGCCCGGATAGTTTCAGTTTATGCGCTACAAGAACGTTCTGCCAGACAATCGACGTTTTTTGTGTATGGCCACCGTCATCTACTGCAGTGGAGAATGAGGTAAATTATGATCTATGCGCGTGATGTAGGCTATATCGTTCTCGTTTGACAACACGTCTGATTAGCGAATAGCGAAGATTTTCTTTCTCCTTTCAGATATCCATTTATGAGTTGCTTAATTTCTTAATGACAGTATGCAGATGCTGAGTTATTTTGCTAATAAAATTTTTATCTATATATTAGGTTGGTAATGACATGTCGCTGCTGTGCTAAAGCCACGAATGTGATAGTGCTCTTCCTATCCATTATTTCTCTAAAGACTGGTCACACTTCCCTGCCTCATATTGATATGCAGTCCATCAAAACAATTTTCGTGGCCGATGACCTTAGATGTTAGGCCCCTTTAAACAACAAGCATCGTCATCATCAAAACAATTGTCGTTGATTTAATTTTCCTGTGCGGGTGTGTAAGGGTAAATGAACCTCTAATACATCATACTCTATGAATGGGTAAAATATGTCATGCAAGCATACATTCCTATATACTAGACTTAACTAAAGTTGGCGTCTGACAGGTAAGGTTGGAGGGAGGAGCACTGCACGTGCCATTTCACGATGTTGCCACATTCCAGCATTCCTTTCTACATACTCTTACCCCTCGCTTCCGGCTCACTTGTTCTCTCCTTCATTCTGACCGCTGTGATCTGTCGAGGACTACACCTACCTGGCCAGGCGGTGTCGTCCCATTTGCGATCACTCTTATACAAACAATCGTGTTCTTATCAGTGACAGGGAGAGGTTTGGCAACTCTCAGAAAGACGAGCTGCCCTGAAGTTTTATCTCCATGGCAACCACAGTCGCCCCACCCTCGTTTCCATGGCAACCACACAGCCACTCCCTTTATCCCACCTCGGCAGGCAGTAAACGGACCTCCCTCTAAGAAATGTCAGACGCCAACTCTTATTATTAGCAGTATAGTAAGGTACAGTGTCAACCTACTTTGCCCTCTTGTGTGCTTCTAGTGACATGAATGAGAAGTCACTTACCTCCCACAAAAACGTGAGCAGACCACCCCATCTCTACAAGATCACATTACATTCGGTAAGCCCACCTGTCCATTTTTCACCCAATCATAGCAAATTATACAAACGGACACTATTTCTGACCTCCTCTTTATTCTACACCAGGGCAAAACATCGTTCATTGGTTTATTTTCATTTCTCCCGATTTACTTCAAACCAGTCATAGAGGGAGGCGGTAAGGGCTTGGTGAATTAAGTGTGGGAACCTTATGGAAGGAAAAACACTATTGAGAACTACGAGAATGAGTCAAATTTTCTGCTCACAAGTGTACAAGAAGGTGGTGGAAGACATTAGACGTTTTCTGGCATCAAGAGCTGTCGTAAAATGTTTGCAGATAATTTTCATTTGAAAGGTAATGTTTGGTCTTTCCTTTTTGAAGGTCATTCGTTAATTTTCCAGCACGTATATATGGTCATCAAAATTCAAGCCCTAGTCAGAATATGTGGGACATTGCGAACACAAAGCACAACCTTAACAAATACATATATTGAGGACAAAACAAATGTTACGTATTTTTCTGGGAAAACATGTTTAATCAGAAAACATACAAGTTGAGTTCGTTCTCAATCTTTCCAGCGCGTTTAGGATGTCCATAATCAGTGTCGGGAAGGGAACCTTGGATTTCTCAACCTCCTCAGATTAACACTCTTCCTTATAGAGGTCGTAATGAGAGAAGGATATTCACTTACTCTATTACAGAGTCTGGCTTGTTCGGAGAACAAATCGTATACAAATCCTACTCCCCTAAGCGATTACAATTGAGATAATGGGCTTTGTTGCCTCCGCCCCAAGAGACTGTTGGGAAATGACACTTGTAATTCACACGGGTGCGATTTCATTAAGTGTGCCCTCTAACTCAGTTAGTTTTGTTTACTCGCGCTCCAAATGATGATTAATGGATCTGCGAGAGAGAGAAAGAATGACTGCAAAGGAATGAGAGAAGAAAAGAGAAGCGAAGAGGCAGCTGTTAGCACAACACTTAACTGACTCGTGCGTAATGACACTCAGGCTAGGAAAGCTCTTTTATACCACTCTCAGTACTGATTCAAAGGGAAATGCCTGCGTTATAGCCGAATTTTCACAATAAGATCGAGAAACTATACCGTTTGCATATCCAAGTTACAAATGTTGGTATTGAGAGCGATAATCCTCAGCTGGCTGTTATCTACGCCACTGATTTGGCACGAACCCTACTTAACGACAACCAATTAGGACCCGATCTGTTACCTAATTCTACAGTGTGGAGATTTTGTCTCAGTCTGTTAACTAATTCGGCATCGTGGAGATCACTAATTCTGTCTAAATCTGTTAACAAATTCGGCCCCAATCTGTTAGCTAATTCGGCACTGTGGACATCACTAATTCGGTCGCAGTCTGTTGAGTAATTCGGCACCGTGGAGATAACCAACTCGGAGTCATTCTGTTAACTAATTCGACACCATCGAGATCACTAACTCGTTGTCAATATGTTAACTAATTCGGCACCATGGAGATCACTAATTCTCAGCCCAATAACTAAATCGGCACCGTGGGGACTACCAATTCAGTTACAATCTGTTAACTAATTCGGCACCATGGAGATCACTAATTCGGTCTCAAACTACTAACTAATTCGGCACAGTGCAGATCACTAATTCATCGGGCTGAGTGATTTAGTCCGGTGATATTTAAATGT
The DNA here is from genome assembly GCF_040414725.1 of Anabrus simplex. Classification (NCBI taxonomy): domain Eukaryota; kingdom Metazoa; phylum Arthropoda; class Insecta; order Orthoptera; family Tettigoniidae; genus Anabrus; species Anabrus simplex. Next base: position 88,223,324 of record NC_090271.1, read on the forward strand.
GCTCAGATACTTCAGCCTCGTGTCAGTAGGTTTATTGGCACGTGAAAGAACTCGTGTGGGAGTAAATTCGGGCACCTCGGCGTCTCCGTAAACCGTAAAAGTAGTTAGCGGGACGGAAAACCAATAACATTATTACGATCACTAATGCGGTCACATTATGTTAACTAATTCGACACCATGGAGATCACACATTCGGTCGCAATATGTTAACTAAATCGGCATAATGCGAATAATCAATTCTGCTCCATTAGCAGGTACTATTTTCCTTCCCACTTTATACAGACGTCGGACTAAATATTGTTCATTGATGGGAAGACACTGCACAATTCGAACATAGTCATACCGGATGATGGTGCCGTTTCGCAATTTTTGCATTACAGGCCTATGCATTAAACATACTTCTTCAGTTTTCCTTGTGATTATTTTTATATCTCTCAGTTTCGTGTATGTTTGACGCAGAATAATTTTCACAATTTCAGAAACTTTAGATTTGTGGTGAAGAAGAGAATAAAACATGATGAAAAAATGAAATGGCGTATGGCTTTCAGTGCCGGGAGTGTCCGAGGACATGTTCGGCTCGCCAGGTGCAGGTCCTTTGAATTGACTCCCGTAGGCAACCTGCGCGTCGTGATGAGGATGAAATGATGATGAAGACAACACATACACCCAGCCCCCTTGCCAGCAAAATTAACCAATGATGGTTAACATTCCCGACCCTGCTGGGAATCGAACCCGGGACCTCTGTGGCCAAAGGCCAGCACGCTAACCATTTAGCCATGGAGCCGAACAAAACATGATGATGAGTTTGGAACGAAAGGATTTGCAGTTGTTTGTGGTGTGCCTAAGTGCTTGCAGCTTAATATGCCCACATGGTTAGAGAAAAGGGGACTGCAATCAACTACCTCACAGGCATCGATCTAACTGATAACTATCACTTGTCTTCCGGGTAGTATAACGCGAACTACTGTTAAAATTTGTCAGCATAGCCAGGGTCGAGTTAGTAAAGGTATTGGGGCCGAGTTAGGATATTCATTTCCAACCATTCTCGAAACGGCCGAACTGGTATGCAGCCCTTTGAATTCACGATATCTAGGTCCAATGATAAGTGATGAAATGAAATGGCGTATGGCTTTTAGTGCCGGGAGTGTCCGAGGACAAGTTCGGCTGGCCACATGCAGGTCTTTTGATTTGACTCCCATAGGCGACCTGCGCGTCATGATGAGGATGAACTGATGATGAAGATGACACATACACCCAGCCCCCATGCCAGTGAAATTAACCAATTATGGTTAAAATTCCCGACCCTGCCGGGAATCGAACCCGGGCCCCTTGTGACCAAAGGCCAGCACGCTAACCATTTAGCCATGGAGCATGATAAGTGATTAACAACTCTAATGAAAGAAAATACGAATTATCAAAGATGCTATTTAAACTCTTTACATAAATATCATATCGCATAAATCTCTACATGATTTGAGAGATCTGAAATGGGCATCTATAAGGATACACTTGCAGCTTACATTCAGATGAAATTTACCGTATTTTCTCATGTATATAGATTTTAGGAAACGTTTTTGGATTTTTCTATTATTTTGATACCTTCATTGTTACATGGGTTCCATATAACAGTAGCGTATTCAAGTCTAGAGCGTACTAATGAATGTAGAGTGTAATAATTGTTGCTGTTCTGTTGAAAACATCTCTATTCTGTCCTTCAGTTGCTGTGAGGACCAAGAAAGACTGCTCTTTGGCTCTGAATCGCAGCGGCTTATCATCACAACAAGCCACGTAAGTACAGTACAGTAACCAGACAGCGGTTGCAGCTGATAAAATTATCAGGTTAGTATTTTTCAGACCCCTGTCAGTAAAAGTTGTCAGATCAGTTTCCTTACACAAATTCTTAATCTATTCAATTTATATGCCCCAAAGAAAGAAGAGCCTCTAGATTTGGACTCTGATAATAATAAAAAATACGACCGTGCATTCATGAATACTGGACACTTGTTTAGACCTGAATAGAGCAACATTAATCACTCAAACGTTTTAAACCTCAATACATAGCACAAAGCACTTCCTTGTTACTATCACCTTAATAACTTGCAAATAAGATGTTTTTGTCGTCTAGTATGAACGCCATGATATGTAAAACTTCCTTTTTATCCATACAGGAAATGTTTTAATTACCAGCATACAGTGTTTAAATTAACAAGGGACACGCTTTTTGTACAGAAAGCTAACCTTCTTGAATCACAAATGAAACCGGAGACCTCTCCACTGTATATTAGTATTCCTATACAATTTAGTCATTAATAACAGTTTGATACATTGTTTTGTATGTGTATCATAATTTATGATATTGTGTAGCCCACGTTTAGTCCACAGAATATTGGAGTAGTGCATCAATATGTCAAGGTGGTGTTCAAATTAATTCGGACAGAGTAACGTAGATCAAAGGTGATTTCACCGCTGGAATGAGTTTCTCAATATAAGCAATACATTATAATACAAGTCCATTGAGGGAGCGTGACATAACATATCTTCTCAAGTGGTCCACGAATAATTAATGTAACAGCATAATTGTTATTTTAATTCGCTCATTGTTGACACGATAGATAAGAATGATTTCTATGATGGTTTAAAAATATATCCAGTGATGTATGAGTTTTCAATTGTTGAACACCACGATGTTGTAAGGAACATAATCGTCTACACAAATACAATTATAATTATGTTCGTGCACGTCACATTTTGGCTTCATACTTGGTTTTATATCGGACTACCTAAAGTAACCACCCTTCGCATGGATTTATGCGCAAGGGTTAAAGTACTTAAATTAAGGTGGGTCCGCCTCTGTGGTGTAGTTGTTAGTGTGATTAGCTGCCACCCGCGGAGGCCGGGTACGATTCCCGGTTCTGCCACGAAATTTGAAAGGTGGTACGAGTACTAGAACGGGACCCACTCAGCCTCGAGAGGTCAACCGAGCAGGGAGGGGGGGGGGGGGGCTCGATTCCAAACTCAGTCATCCTCAAAGAGGTTTTCTGTGGTTTCCCACTTCTCCTCCAGGCAAATGCCGGGATGGTACCTAACTTAAGGCTACGGACACTTCCTTCCCTCCTTCCTTGCCTATTCCTTCCCATATTCCCATCCTCCACAATGCCCCTCATCAGCATAGAAGATGAGACCACCTGGGCGATGTACTGGTCCTCCTCCGCAGTTATATACTCGACCCAAAGTTTCAATCAAAAGGACACTTCCCTTGTGGCGGTAGAGGTGGGATCTCTCGCTGAATCCGAGGGAAACCCGACCCTGGACGGTAAACGGAATAAGGACAGAAATGAAGGTTGTCGGCAAGTGTAGGCCTGTGTGTGCCTTACAAACGCTCTTGTGGACAATGTCGAGTACATAAATATATAGGCTATGTCCACTCGGCACTCGAGATGACGTCACATATAGCTGGCCGGGACTAAAGCACTGGTTCTCTAGATAATGACGCTAAATGAATTGTGAATTATAAATCCACTAAATATGAATCCTAAGCCTACGCAATATTAAAAAGATAGAAAGTCGGTATACATATAATACGATGACGTTGATGATTTTTTTAAATTTCGTGTGGCTATTTCTAGCCGGTTGCAGCCCTTGTAAGGCAGACCTTCCGATGAGGGTGGGCGGCATCTGCCATGTGTAGGTAACTGCGTGTTATTGTGATGGAGGATAGTGTTATGTGTGGTGTGTGAGTTGCAGGGATGTTGGGGACAGCACAAACACCCAGCCCCCCGAGCCATTGGAATTAACCAAAGAAGGTTAAAATCCCCGACCCGGCCGGGAATCGAACCCGGGACCCTCTGAACCGAAGGCCAGTACGCAGACCATTCAGCCAACGAGTCGGACTACGTTGATGAAAATGGCTGAATATAAGTTATAAGCTACAGCCTAACAGCCTCCGTGGCTAGGCGGCAGCGCGGTTCAAATCCCGGTTAGTCAGTGTGTGATTTATGCTGGACAAAGCGGTGGCGGGACAGATTTTTCTCCGGCTACTCCGGTTTTCCCTATCATCTTTCATTCCAGCATCGCTCTCCAGTATCAATTCATTTCATCTGTCAGTCATCAATCATTGCCCCAGAGGAGTGCGACAGGCTTCTGCAACCGGCACAATTTCAATCCTCGCCGCTAGGTGGGGGCTTCATTCAACCCATTCCCGACGCGGTTGAATGTCTGGAAACAGGCTGTGGATTTTCATTTCACATACCCTACAGCCCACATCAGTTCTCAAAATACGGATAAGCACGCTTAGGACGCTGAACAATACGAGTGTAGAATCCAAACACAGAAGGAAAGCAAAACTCAGCAAATAAAATAAAATAAAATAAAATACAATTGTAAAAAATAAATAAATTAAATTAAATAAAATGAAATTCGAAGTATCAAAGAAAGAAAGAAAGAAAGAAAAAGTAAAAGTCATAATGAATAACAAGTAACATACAAACTGAAATATATAAGCCAATGCATAAGCATATGACGTTCCTTGTAGAAAATCTAACTTCAAGGCCATACGGTGCACTGTATTTTTCAAAAACGCCAACCGTTTACCCGTAATTTTAGTTGATGTAGGGCAAATATTTCTCAGATTTCGGACATACGCCTGTAAAATTGTCCACGAATTCAACAGTATCCCTTGAATAACTCGGGATTTCAAGCTTTGTCGTTACCAAATTTCAGCTCAGTCGGTTTTTTAGTCTCCAAAGAAACAAACAAACAAACAAACAAACAAACAAACAAATAAAAAAACAGACAGACAGACAACCGAGCAAACAAACAAACAACCAATTAAACAAGCAAACACCATCTCATTTTGATTAATTGTATAGATTGTATTGTATGGTACAGATTATATATATCATCTAGAGTTGAAAATGCTATTCAGTTTGTGTCTGTCTGCCTGTTTCTTTGCTACATCGCGTAAAAATGGTTCAACAGAATTTCTCGAAGTAAGCTATTTAAGTTTATGCATAGCAAGGTTATGCATGAGGCTATTTAATGATGTATTTGATTAGTTTACAGAAGCGTAGCAAAATTAAAACCGGGAATGTCAAAATTTTCCCTTAATATTACCTGTAACGAAAAATTGTACATCACTAACGGCGTAAAAGATGCTGTTTCTGATCTTTAATGCCCCAATACACTTTTATACCATACGAGCTATATACTGATATATAAATACGGTAATTGTTTCTATTACATGGTAACGGGTTAGCCACAGTCTATGTCAAATGGAGGATGTTTTGGCTTCAAGAGGCTACTCAAAAGGTGTTAAGCCAAGTGGCTCCTAATGTTGTTGAAAATGTTTTCAGAAACAAGCTGCGATAACTCCTCCTGACGCTCCATCTATATCATGATATTGACAGATCTTTTCTTTCAGGCTGTACCTGTGTTGATAGCAATATCGCTTAACTTCCAAACTTACATTGCATACTGATGTTCTAATTATTGTCATCTTCACGCTAACCGCCACCGATAATGAGAGAATTAGTGATACGTATCACAACCAGGGAGAAATAATTCGCGAAAAGAAGGGTCAACGTTCTTGGGTTTCAATGGCAGTCAGTTATGCGGTTGATATAATTTTCCTCTCACAAAACGTGTGTTAGACGGATTGTTTATGGTTGCTTGCGTCTGTCAATTTTCTGGAAGAATGCTTCCAATGCGCTTCCCATATTTTTCATTCTTTTAGATGACGCAAATGAAACAGTTAAATGTACCGGTCACGCAGTTTACTTTGGAGGAACTGAGAAGCAAGTGTGCATAGGAACAACTCTTTAGTCTTGTGTTTAAAGTGCTAAAAACGTTTCTGTGAGGTTTTGTGGTCTCAAGCATGTTTAATTTTCTTTGAAGACATGAAAGGAATTGGAATTGCTTCAAGTTTAGGTCATTGCTTCCCTTGATGATGATGCTTGTTGTTTAAAGGGGCCTAACATTTAAGGTCATCGGTCCCATAGCTTCCCTTGGTGTGATCTGAAACTATTCTCATTTTGTTAAGAATCATAACGTAGTTTTTTAAACTAAAAAAAATGATACGGAAGTAATGACGCAAACAAAGTTGACCATACTACCTTAGCAGATGAGTTGCTTAGTATGTTCAACTAAAAGGATATATCAATAATTGCAAGTTTAATGAGGAATTTCTATTTTCATTTGAGCCTAAACTGGTCACAATACTGGTCAAAGTGGTGGGAAGTGTTCAAAAATAAAGAGCCCCTAGACCAGTGGTATGTCCGGTCCCGCGGTGTAGGGGTTCGATTCCCGGTTGGGTCAGGCGTTTTTAATTATAAATGATTAATATCCCTGGCCTGGGGACTGGGTGTTTGTGCTGTCTTTAACGTTCCTTTTCTCACATTCAACACTCTACACTTCCTCCATTCCAATTACACGCAGGTTCACATCACTTGGTGCAAGTAGGGGCAAAAGATCCCTGTAGGTCGACGCCCCGAACAAATAGTATTTTAAAAAAAAGACCATTGATGTTCAAAGTGTGGTGCGGGTACCACTAGGTGTATCAACGGGTACACAAATTTGTCGTAGCTTTCTAACTGTTCTCAGTAAGCAGATCAGAAGATAGTTGATTCTGTGCATCTTCAATAAAATCCTGTTTTGATTTAGTGTTTTTGTCTTCCACTCCCTTTACGAACTAAAATATGTGTCAGTTTTTACCGCCCACTGACTAGGTAAATAAAAATGCTTACTTACGCTGCATTACTCTTTTTTAATTGTTTAATTTTTAAATTTAAATGTTTAATTTTTTTGCTTCGAAATCCACACATTCACTTCAATTTTTTCAGTAGCGGTATATATAGTACAATAGTAATTGTTGCGTGACCGCCTATGTGGTGTAGTGGTTAGTGTGATTAGCTGCCACCCCGGAGGCCAGGGTTCGATTCCCGGCTCTGCCACGAAATTTGAAAAGTGGTTCGAGGGCTGGAACGGGATCCTTTCAGCCTCGGGAGGTCAACTGAGTAGAGGGGTTCGATTCCCACTTCAGTCATCATCGGAATGATTTTCCGTGGTTTCCCACTTCTCCTCCAGGCAAATGCCGGGATGGTACTTAACTTAAGGCCACGGCCGCTTCCTTCCTTCTTCCTCCATTCCAATTACACGCAGGTTCATATCACATGGTGCAAGTAGGGGCAAAAGATCACTATAGGTCGACGCCCCGAACAAACATTCTTCCCATCCCCCGACAAGGCTACTGTTCAGCATAGCAGGTGAGACCGCCTGGGCGAGGTACTGGTCATTTTACCCGGTTGTATCCCCCGACCCAAAGTCTCACGCTACAGGATAATGCCTTTGAGGCGGTAGAGGTGGGATCCCTCGCTGAGTCCGAGGGAAAAACCAACCCTGATGAGTAAACAGATAAACTTATTACGAAGAAGAAGTAATTGTTGCGTTAATAATACTTGTATATATAGTGTCGCTAGACAATGAAAAACTCGTAATTTCACTGAAGAGAAAACGACGTTTCTCCATCTGACTTGTGAAGGCTTGCCGCGTTGCCTGAAAAGGGAACAGGAGACTGCAATGGTCGAATACTTGGGCTATTATTAAGCAATGGAAATGCAGTTCGCTTTTGGACTTCTTCTGTAAACTTTACTCCGAACGAGTTACTTGGTTTCTATGCCTATTGCCGATTAGTGTATATACAATAATATAATAATAAAAATAATTTTGCGTGGCAATTTCTAGCCGGGTGCAGCCCTTCCATGTGCTAGATATATTTTCTTAATTGTAAGAGCTCATCTTTAATTTACTTTTGAACAGTAATCATGTTATTTGATAACATTATTTCAAACCACCCATCAATTGCCAGTTTGTGGCAAGCGAGACCTAAGCAGCTTTATGATATCAGAACAGCTGACTTCAAATTTTACACAGATTTCAATAATATGACCTTAATTCACTGAGACTTGACCGTATCCCACTTTGACTGATATCCGTGAACTAAAATTCATGTCATTTGAAGTATTTAGGTTCAGTACAGCACACAGAGAGAATTGGGAATGTCACTGGCTTCGCATCAAGTTGGGCGTGGATCTCATTCTGGCCAATGTACGTTGGACTTATGAAATGGCAAATCATGTTTCTATGATTATGATTCCAGGTAAACCTGGCGTCACTTAAAATCTAGACTTAAGATTGCCTTTCGAAATTAGAAGGAAATTCTAAACAAACGGAAAGCTGGTATTCCTATCTTACGATTAATGAAATAGTATAGTGAGTCTCTGCCGATCAGTGAAATCAGACATAAACCTATGCAGCAGCTTAAGGTATTGACTGAAATAGCTCACCGTCCATTTGACGACTCTGGAATTCAGACCTGACAAAACGAACTAATAGCCAGAACATAAAATTGTTTTCTGAATGTATCATTATCTTAACTGCCCTTTGGCGTGATAACCTGATAACATAAGATTCAAGAAAACTGTATTGTGATAATAAACTTTACAAGGTTACAAGGCTAAATGGTTAGCGTGTTGGCCTTTGGTCACAGAGGTCCCGGTTTCGATTTCCGGCAGGGTCGGGAACTTTAACCATAATTGGTTAATTTCGCTCATCACGACGCGCAGGTCGTCTAAGGGAGTTAAATCAAAAGACCTGCATTTGGCGAGCCGAACTTGTCCTCGGACACTCCCGGCACCTTACAAGGTACCAAGCGAAGTTCTCTGTGTGGTAATCAAAACAGCCTATGTGACTGAAAACCAACGTTTTTAGATATTATAAAATCTTGGGTTGATTTTCCTCGATTGCGGATCAGAAACCTTATGACTGAGGTAATTGATAATCTACCTGAATTATTCGCTTTGTGTCTGTGTCATCAATACATTCACAAAACATTTATCGCCGTCTTCCGTAAAATACACATTCAGTCGTATTGGAAGTTTTTAATCAGCAATGTGTTAACAAAACCGCAATGCTTAAATATTCACTTGGAAGAAAGGATATCAGGGGGTGAGTTCAAAATAGAACTGTAATTTAAAGCGAGTTGATAATTCTCGGCACGAATTCATCATTTTCAGAATGCAACGCGTCTGATGTAATTGTTATGAAGAATGATAACAATAAAGGTTTTATCGATACACGTCTAGTGGCCGGAAGTGTACGCCTTCGTGTCGTCACGCAAAGATGGCGACGGCCAACCACACCATCGCCTGCCATCTCACGGGAGCTGTCAAGAGTTTGCGTATCACGTGACACACATGTTGACTTTCCATTTCCATGGTCTAGCTAAGGGTTAGCATTCCTGTTCTACCCTTCCACGCCCTTCAACTTCCCTGACGACTTATTACAGTATTCCTCTTAGTTTTAAATGTTTCCAATTTAAAACCACCCTCGAAATCACTTATAGACTGCACCTTAAGATTCTTCTTACATTATTCGCTTATCATTGAAATATATTTCGGCATCTTCTCCCATTCATTTCATTCTCATACTAGCAGTTTACCGCTGGCTCCGCCCGCAATGTACAAAGTATGGTGTTGTTCGTTACTATCCCCACGGATGTATTTGCAAAGTTTCGAGTTAATGAAATAAAGCACATGATCTGATGTGGAAATAGAATGTAATATTATGTTAACAAAACACTTGAAAATACATCACACAAAGAAATTAAATTAAACATTCCTTGGAACAACACTACGCGCCGAACTGTTAAAAAGTCCTTCAAAGATCTTCGTCATGGAGACAAATGTACTCATAACTTTTCTCAGAATCTATCAATTTAAGTAGTTATTACCTCAAAAGAAATCGCTTGATCCACTGAGTGTTTTTGTACCAAAACGAACTCGTACCTCAATTAGAACGAAATATATGATTGCTTCAATGAGAAAAAATGTTGAAGAAATGAGACGTCAAATTGAATGTGCACTCATAACTTTCCTCGGAATCAACCAATTTGAATAATTAAGAGCTGAAATAAGAGAGCCTGATCCACTGAGTGTTCGTAGGCCACAATGAACTCCGTACCTCAATTAGAACCAAAGATATGATTGCTTCAAAAGGACAAAAAATTCAAAAATCAAATAATTTGGGGAAGGCGGAAGTTAAGTGATTTATAGTACCAGATGACAAATCTGTGCATGAATACCTTTCAGTTAAAAAAGAATGAAGGAAATCGACCGAATAAATGGCCGGACTGACTGACTTTAGTTTTCATATTTTTTAAAAATATATATAGGCTACTAGTCGGCAGAATACTTTGTAAATTGTGTTTAGATTTTAGTTGCTTTGTAATTTTATTTGTAAGTATTTAACACGTAGGGCCTACATTTCAAATTCACTAGAAATATTAGAAATCGTCGTAACTCCCTCGAAAACGGTTATTTGATAATATTTTTGGATAAATACTGCCTCGCAGCACATATATTATGAAGAGCGAGAATTCTTCGACAACTGTCGCATAATATTGAACCTTAGATGACATAACCTAACCTGGCAATGTTCCAACCAAAAATATTTCAAATGGCCATTTTCCAGACGCAACGGCGAAATGATGAGCTCTGAGAAAAGTCCTTGATAAGTCCAAAAATACGGATATTTTAACCACCCAGCGTAATTAGAAGGCCCAGTTAGAGGAGTTTATAATCAGTTTTTTAAATGTGGAGTAGCTGGACATAAATGCATTAAAGTCTAGCTGCATTTTAACACTGAAAGGTACATAGCTCACTCATAGTGTATGGGCAAATTTCTATTACTGGTGAAGTGCGAGATAGTACTACGCTATAAACGAGTGTGTCTCAATATGCCGACAGAACTCCATAGTTTAGTATTAGTATGACTATATGAATGACCGAGCGAGTTGGCCATGCGGTTAGGGGTGCGCGGCTGTGAGCTTGCACTTGGGAAAAAGTGGGTTCCTATCCCATCGTCACCATACGACCTATCTTTGTCGGTGCGACGATAAGCAACAGAGCTATATGAATGAACGTCTTCCACAATCCAAACTGGTTGTATAAGCTTAGAAAGAAATGTTCAGGCACCTATCATCAAAACGAATACTGTAACGTTCTAAACATTTCAATATAAAATCACATTCTCTCCGACATATTAATTTTGGACAAAACACTTGCTCCTTTCAACAAAATTATTTATATAGCACATTCATTATAAGCATCAAACAGTAGGTAACTAAATACTATAAATGCACATCTCCAGTCATAGAGCGTTTCTTATGCCTAATCCTCGCAAAGTGTTCCATCACTTAACCTGTCAAGCTTATGAATTAGATTTGACCTCTTCCTCCTGTTCGGTATTACAACAGCAGATGTCAGCGGTGTGGGCGTCATTTAGAGGTGACAGTTGGAGTTACTACAAGAACAATTTGTCAGTTCGACGAGGATAATTGGTGCATTGTTCCGTAGGCGATGGGATGCCCATTACGTTGTTTTTTGCCACCATCTGGTTGTCGTTTGATATTTGGCGACAGAAACAAACAGGATGTCTTGTTTCATATTAGACCTATCAAAAGATTATGATCGTTATTAAATTACAGGAAATCACACATTTTAACTTAACAAAAAGTTTGAAGCTGTTCCTATTATGAAGTCGGCATGTTGCATACAGCACATTTCTGGTGATGTCTCCTACGTTATTTTCCTTTGTTTCTGACGAAATGACATGTGTTATTAAATGACTTTATACAACTTTATTTGGTGAAATTATCCCTGCAGTTATCTTCTCCTCATCGGACAGCTATCTTTATTACTGAAGTGATGGAAGAGAATTGTACTGATGCCACCGAAATTAAATGCTCTTGGAAAGGGAAGTCTCAGACGGGATTGTAACGCTATAAACATGTTTCCTTATTTCTACTGCTCTTGTCAACGATATATTGTTCTACGGTAGAACCTCATTAATCCGAACTAATTGAGATTCTAGGTTGTCCGAATGAATGAATGAATGAATGAATGAATGTCCGGAGTAAACAAAATAACTCATGAAATGAGTCATGGCACACATTAAAACTCTCTGTTCAGTAAAAACGAACGTGTGCCTTACAGTATTTTAAATTTGAGAAATAGGAAAGGCCAACGAAACTCCAGGTTTTTTGAAATGCTGATCGGACACAGAATTGAATGATTTAGTATTCAAGATATAATGAAGTACAGTATTAGGCCCTACAAAATATGGAATAACTATTGTAGTACAGAATTAAAAAATGGCAATCAAAACACAACTTCACTGACCACAATTGACATGCTTACTTGTTTGAAGAAACTGCTGATCTTTTGTTGTCTTCCTTTGACATTAATATTTTTAATAATTAACTCACGCAGATGCCTCAAATGTTCATGCAGCTATGAGCTTGCACTTGAGAGATAGCGGGTTCGAACCCCCATGTCAGAAACCTTGAAGATGGTTTTCAGTAGTTTCCCGTTTTTACACCATGCACTGCCACTTCCTTCCCACTTTTAGCTTTATAATATAATCGTTGTTACATTCAACGTATTCAATGACAATGCTTAGATGGGTTAACAATATTAATAATATTACCTACCGAGCTCGATAGCTGAAGTCGCTTTAGTGCGGCCAGTATCCAGTATTCGGGAGATAGTGGGTTCGAAGCCCACTGTCGGCAGCCCTGAAGATGGTTTTCTGTGGATTCCCATTTTCATACCAGGCAAATGCTGGGGCTGTACCTTCATTAAGGCCACGGCCGCCTCCTTCCCACTCCTAGCTCTTTCCTGTCCCATCGTCGCTATAAGATCTATCTGTGTCGGTGCGACGTAAAGCAACTAGCAAAAAAAATATCTATCACCTGTTTCATCCATTTTAGAACTTTCTGCATGGATCACACTTTCAACGATATCCTTCTGCGCAGCTTACAATATTGCGTTCGTAACTAAGCTTTATACTGCAAGTGAATTTTTGCACAGTCCGACTCGTTGGCTGAACGGTCAGCGTACTGGCCTTCGGTTCAGAGGGTCCCGGGTTCGATTCCCGGCCGGGTGGGGGATTTTAACCTTAATTGGTTAATTCCAATGGCACGGGGGCTGGGTGTATGTGTTTTCATCATAATTTCATCCTCATCACGACGCGTAGGTCGCCTACGGGAGTCACATAAAAAGACCTGCACCTGGCGAGCCGAACCCGTCCCAGGATCTCCCGGCGCTAAAAGCCATACGCCATTTCATTTTCTGTATTATTTTTAAACAATGTCGGACTAACGGAGCCCAGATTAATGAGGTTCCACTGTATTTATGTTTTAAGTCGTTGGTGTGTTCCTAAAAACCGTTCTGTATACGCCATTTCGTCCAAGAAATGGGATTCATTTTTAAGACTGATTCAATACCAATTTACTGGTAGTTTAATTACGGTTACCACTACTTCCTTCGTGACTTTGGATACAAGTATAAAGCAATAACTGAGAAGTAACTGGTGTGTTGTACAGTACGCGTAAGTATTTTCAAACAGTTTGGGTTACTTGCATAAGAATGCTTTGAGTGTCAACTGCTGCAGTGTCAAAGTCGCGAATGTGAAAATGCTCTTCCTCTTCATTATTTCTCTTAAGGCTGGTCATGCCTGCCAGGCACATATTGTTATGCAATCTATTAGAACAACTTTCGCTGAGCTCATTTACCTATGCGCGTGTGTAAAGGAAAATGAACCTTATTGTACAGTACTGTAGGAATGTATGTTTGCACGACATTTTTTTATTTACGCACTCCTAAAATATGATGTATTTAAGGTTCATTCGTTTGTCTAGTATGTCCAGACCGATGATCTATATGTTAGGCCCCTTTAAACAAGTATCACCATCAACATCATCTACTTTATCGGTAAAGAGTCTTGGTATCAAACATGGCGTCAACACATAAAAACCTTCTACCCGTTATGACCAGTTTTATGAAATCGTTGACGATATAACTACCTCTACGACCAGTCTGACTCATTTAGACTATCAGATTGAGGTTAATTTTCCAGAAAAATGCAGTGAAGTACCAACGAAGAGCTTAGCCTGTACCTCTGAATGAGGTTTGACCACATTCCTTCCTATTCTAAGATCCATACTTTTCGTGTGTCCAGTCTATTCCTTAAGACCTTTGGTATCAAGAAAAGCGTCAACACAAAAACCATCTACCCGTATATCACATATCGTCGCTGCTGTATAAAAACCGCGAATGCGATAATGCTTTTTCTATCCATTGTTTCCCTTAAGACGGGTCACGCCTCCCAGCCACATATTGATAGGAAAATGAACTCAACGAACATTGTTCTGATGGACTGCATATCAATATGTGGCTGGAAGGCGTCACCAGTCTGAAAGGAAATAATGGATAGGAAGATCATTATCACATTCGCGATTTTGACACGGCAGTGAAGATGTCATAACCAATATTATACTAAATCTTTGACGATATAACTGCCTCTAGGTTATGACCCGTCCGTGTGCTTCATGAGGCTTGGTGGAAATTATAGTTCTGTTCAGTGGAGTGGTGCAGATTTGTATAACGAACGAACGAACGAACGAACGAACGAACGAACGAACGAACGAACGAACGAACGAACGAACGAACGAACGAACGAACGAACGAACACACAAACAAATAAACAAACAAACAAACAAACATTTCTTGATTTTATAGATATAGATTTCGTCCAAATCATGCCTTATAGAAACAAATGGATTTTATTAGGGTGATCAGTGACACCATTATTATGATTCTTCCCCCCCATGTTTCACAGTAAAGGGAATAAAGTTGAACATTTGTAACGTAGTGTCGAGCATCCGTGGCTCAGGTGGCAGCGCGTCGGCCTCTCACCGCTGGGTTCCGTGATTAAAATTCCGGTCAATCCATGTGAGATTTGTGCTGGAGAAAGCGGAGGCGGGAAAGGTTTTTCTCCGGGTACTCCGCATTTCCTGTCATCTTTCATTCCAGCAACACTCTCCATTATAATTTCATTTCATCTGTCAGTCATTAATCATTGCCCCAGAGGAGTGCGACAGGCGTCGGCAGCCGGCACGATTCCTATCCTCGCCGCAGTATAGGGGCTTCATTCATTCCATCCCTGTCCTGGTCAATGACTGTAAAACAGGTTCTGGGTTTTCATTTCATTTGTAACATAGTGTAAAGTCAGCGAATGCAGATTCAGCTTCGGCCGTACCGGTGACCACGGCTTTGCATTCCGACCTACCCATCGAGCAGAGTGAACTTTGGCTTACCGGTGACCACGGTTTTGTATTCCGAACGACAAGTCGAGCAAAGTGAACTTTGGCTTACCGGTAAGCACGGCTTTGCATTCCGACCGACCAGTCGAGCAGAGTGAACTGTGGAGTACCGGTGACCACGGTTTTGCATTCCGACCTACCCATTGAGCAGAGTGAACTTTGGCTTACCGGTGACCACGGTTTTGTATTCCGACCGACAAGTCGAGCAAAGTGAACTTTGGCTTACCGGTGACCACGGCTTTGCATTCCGACCGACCAGTCGAGCAGAGTTAACTTTGGAGTACCGGTAACCACGGCTTTGCATGCCGACCGACCAGTCGAGCAGAGTGAACTTTGGAGTACCGGTAACCACGGCTTTGCATGCCGACCGACCAGTCGAGCAGAGTGAACTTTGGAGTACCGGTAACCACGGCTTTGCATGCCGACCGACCAGTCGAGCAGAGTTAACTTTGGAGTACCGGTAACCACGGCTTTGCATGCCGACCGACCAGTCGAGCAGAGTGAACTTTGGAGTACCGGTAACCACGGCTTTGCATTGCGACCGACCAAACGAGCAGAGTGAACTTTGGCTTACCGGTAGCCACGGCTTTGCATGCCGACCGACAAGTCGATCAAAGTGAACTTTGGCTTACCGGTAACCACGGCTTTGCATTCCGACCGACCAAACGAGCAGGGTAGACTTTGGCTTACCGGTGACCATGGCTTTGCGTTCCGACTGACCAATCGAGCAGAGGGAACTGTGGAGTACCAGTGACCACGGCTTTGTATTCCGACCGACAAGTAGAGCAAAGTGAACTTTGGCTTACCGGTAACCACGGCTCTAACATGGCTCTATAGCTCTACAATCGGGTGATGAAGAGGGGTTAGTATCCACCATCGGCTGTCCTGAGAATGTTTTTCTGTGGTTTTCAGTTCCCTTGCAGTAAGGCAAATGTCAGTACAACTCCTAGTACAGGCCACGGCTGCCAGACCTCTCACCTCCTGCGAACCTTGGCCTGAGAGACTACTTTACCGTCTAGGAGCCCCCATCCCCTTCAGGGACGGAATGAAAACCTGTGTAGTAGCACGTAGTGTAATGCATCGGAAGACTGCTTCTAGAAACAGGGTGATTGCTGGAAATAAAAGACTGTGGGATAAATAAGGCGTTGTTTACGCAGATACCACAACAAACAGGATTGTTGCGTGCGTGGCGAGGCAGGACTGGTTTTGTCACACCTCACGTTCAAACCTTCTCACCGCCAGGAGAGCTGCTAGTTAAGCCAATTAATCGTTAGAAACGTAATGAGACGGCGTCATAGTTAACAAGTGCCTCTGCTCGTATGGCGCCAATAAGGAAAACAATATTCAGACGTCTACAAATTGCGAGAAAAAGCCATATTTCTCAGTTCTTTCATTGTTTAAGATTACTTTTAATAATTGCTGAGGGGCTCCCTAGTCGAGACGGTAAATACGTGCTCGGTTCATTAAGAAGAATGTGATACTATACGCCATCAAGAAGATGAAAGATTTAGAAACGTAATACCTACTCAGATGTTTCGCTTTATTTGAGAAAATAGCTCATTAAGTGCGTGTAAAACATCCTCTCTATTGCCAAATTTATCCTTGAATGTTTCAGTGCACATAGTTAATTATTTTTAACTTCAAAATCATCGGGATGAATACACTTGATCTGAATGTGATTGTATCTACCTTAATATGATTAACATCCAGGCATACAACAAGAAAGGCACGTTATACTTTATCATATTAGATTTAAAACCAAATTTCAATAAGAATATCACTACCCCAACATTTCTTAATGAAATGAAAGCAACAGAAATTACTGATGCTTGTCGGTCTGAGTGGCTCAGACGGTTCAGGTGTTGGTCTTCTGACCCCAACTTGGCAGATTCGATCCTGGCTCAGTCCGGTGGTATTTGAAGGTGCTCAAATACGCCAGCCTCCTGTCAGTAGATTTAATGGAACGTAAAAGAACACCCACAGGGTTAAACTGCGCCTTTTCAGCGTTTCCGAAAACCGTAAAAGTAGCTAGTGGGACGTAAAATAAATGCCATTGTCGAACTTATGCTTCACACATACTCATATTTACGTTCATTAATAATTTGCTGACTTTTCTCTCTTGATACCAGGTCTACCATAATTTTTGTCTAAAACGTGCCAACTGCCATAGTTTTCCCCTACAGCAATAACCGAAAATATGAAGAAAATACGCAAATGGTATATGCGAATCACAAACAATGAGGTTCGATCTAATACCAGCAGAATATTTAACAAAGTAATTCGTTTCACTTTTTGCAGCGGCGACTCGTGTATAAGAGCACAAGTGCATGTGAACACCCTGAATTTGGAACTGGGACCCATAATATCCTTTAATTAATCGATACCTAACTCACTAATTAGAATTTTTTGATCTTCCACACTTCAAATTTACCGGGTGCTTCGCTTCAAACTTGCAGCATCACATACGTACATGAGAACATCCGTCTTGTGTTCTCGCTGTGGGAGATTTCGCGCATGCGCGAGTGATGGTGACATCACACCTTACGGAACTCTTACTCGATAGGAAGTGCACAACATCCAATGTGCTCCTGTAAGTTACTGGGTGGTGCTGCCATCTCTGTGGATTTTGTACTAAATCATTCTTCTTAGAAAAGCAATAGTCTTTGTTTTAGTCTTCAGTATCCCACGATATCATACACTTCGATATCCCGCGGTCTTTAATCTGATGAAGGCTGGTTTAAGTCACTGTTACTGTGTAGTGTATAATTGTTTGTGTTGGATTCGAAACAGTACAGAGTAATCGTGTGTGAATTGAAATTTCATATAGATTTATTTGTTTATTTATTTATTTATTTATTTATTTATTTATTTATTTATTTATTTATTTTGATTATGCAAGGCAATCATGAACTCGATAGATTCAGTATTAAAAGTGATTTATTTACATACAAACAGTGCAGTTAGGCGAGTGAAAGCAGTTTACTTAACACGAACTACGTTATTATTACTGTTACATTTTGGGAACACCCAATTTTCTCTTTGACGATCCGCCATGATTTTAAGACAGGTAGAACAGTATCGAACCATGAAAAAACTCGTCAGTTAGGAGGGTGGACAAATAAATCTGCGGGAACCTACTACAGGAGGACATGTCTTTCCACCTGAAAAATATTTCGGGCTTTTGAGACAGCTCCTCAGAAGATGAGGGTTAATCTCCTTCTCGATCTTCCTCAGCATTCTGGGCCACCTTGAAGTAGAACACCCTATATCCTCTGTTTGTCCTGCTCTGCCGTGCGTAGGCTAATGATTTCTCGGTAATTGTTGCAGTGTGAAGTGTATTGTTGTTGAGGAACAGTCGGTTTCCGGTTGCTGGCGAGGTGAGATTGACTGACGAACTGACGGACAGAAAGCTCATTATCGACACGAAGGTTTCGGCCGCACCGGAAACACTGGGTTTGGCCGCTCTTCCGCCTCCCTTACCCTCTCCCGTCATGCACACAAACACACTCACACATGTATGTGTGTTAGTTTCCTTTTAACACACAGACCTCGAGACAGCTCCTGAAATTCGAATTTAACGCACTAGATGTCATCTTAACATGCGCTATGCCTCTTGACTTTTACCATACTTTGCACGACAATGCATTTTATGCTTCTTGTACTCGGAGTTGGGTTGTTTTCTGCAGTAACTTCACGATGGAATAATAACGTGTTCTTAGACATTGTAAATGTTATCTGTGTGAGTAACTGTAGAGAGTGAAGGCCCTTAACGTTGAATGTCTAACACATGCTGACATTTTAACCAACTCGTGCACACATAATCGCTTCGAAGACAAATTAATGTCAAACAAGTACCATAACATTTTTCAGGAAAAGGACAGGTCCATTTTATTTGACAATTGTTAGAGCCTCTAATGAGACCCCCTAAATTTTTCGATAAAATAATGCTAATAAGTTGTAGGCAAGATAAATGATAGTAGTATCATTGGAAATAACTTGTTTTTACACCAAACAAAACATTTTATCCGCCGATTGCAGTTACTAAGTGGACATATTAACTTCGGTAACTTAGCATGTGTGACACATGTAATATGATAATAATAATAATAATAATAATAATAATAATAATAATAATAATAATAATAATAATAATATAATATCTATAATTTACTGGATATGTAGTGAATTAGTAAAATACAAATTTCTTTGGCGAACTTCAATTATTTCATCTATGTCGCTCTACGGTTATGTAGAAAGAGTTGCATATAATGCAGGGGTCCTCACGTTTATGCAAAATTTATTGTAAAAATACGGCCAGATTCTTATCTATTATAACACAGGTGTTCGGGGTAAAATAATGCATCTCTTTCCTTGATATTTTCCAATAACTTGGAGTCAACGCAATATGCGAACTAAGCCCGGATGATCTTCCGGGTGTTTCAGAGGACACCAAGAACGATTCCTGATCAGTATTGGGATTTTATGCTGTGTCTGGTTAATTTTTTTAGCTGGGGTTTGGGGGGTTATGCTCACCTTAATGCACACATCTTCATTTATATGCAACACACCACACTACCAACCACCACAGATTTATGCAATAACGAATTCTCCCCTCCGTATAGGGCCGGCGTCAGAAAAGACTTCCAGCCGTAACAAACTGGAGTTAATGTGCTTGTAATGCTGATATCGAGTAACTGGGAGAAGGCCAGGAAAGAAATAATAATAATAATAATAATAATAATAATAATAATAATAATAATAATAATAATAATAATAATAATAATAATAATAATAATAATAATAATAATAATACCGAGGGAGTTGGCTGAGCAGTTAGTGTTGAGTAGCTAAGAGCTTGTATTCCGAAGATGATATGATGAGTTCGAAACCCATCGTCAGCAGCCATAAAAATAGTTTTCCTTGGTTTTCCATTTTTACACCATGCAAATGTTGGGACTGGACCTTAATAAGGCCACGTTTGCACCGAAAACCTTCAATGAGTAAGTGCACGTTAAACCATTAGCAATAATAATAATAATAATAATAATAATAATAATAATAATAATAATAATAATAGTAATAATAATAATAATAATAATAATAATAATAATAATAATGTTTTATGTCCTACGACTTAATTTTCCGATTTTCGAAGATGCCGAGGTGCCGGAATTTTGTGTAAAAATTATGTTCATTTTCAATTCTACATGCTTTAGGTCTATATCATTTTCGTTCACATATTTGTCTGTGGATATCTGCTTTCATTGTAGTATTTTAATAGGTGTGCCACTTCCACATCATTAAATCTATAGACACGAAGCTGGAATCTTTGAGTACCTTCAAATACCACTGGTCGGAGTTGGAACGAACCCTCTAATTGCAGCTCAGAAGACTATCATCAGAGCTATTCAGCCCGATATTTTAGATTTTAGTGATAGGCTTTATTCAACTAAGTAGAATGGGGTTCGATTCCCACCTCAGCCATCCTGGAAGTGGTTATCCGTGGTTTCCCACTTCTCCTCCAGACAAATGCCGAGATGGTACCTAACTTACGGCCACGGCCGCTTCCTTCTCTCTTCCTTGTATATCCCTTCCAATCTTCCCATCTCCCGACAATGCCCCTGTTCAGCATAGCAGGTGAGGCCGCCTGGGCGAGGTACTGGTCATTCTCTCCAGATGTATCCCCCGACCGAAAGTCTCAAGCTCTAGGACACTGCCCTTGAGGAGGTAGAGGTGGGTTCCCTCGCTGAGTCCTGGGGAAAAACCGACCCTGGAGGGTAAACAGATAAAGAAGAAGAAGAAAAATTGATAGTCTTTAGTCTGGATGGCCTTCCTGACGTCACATGCTATTTCGGGTGAAAATTTGACGTTTTGATCCATCTGTACTTGAACGATGGCTGTCTGAGATGAACGGAAGTAGCAAACCCACTATACTAATCAAATAAAACCAAACAAAAGCAAACACTATGGCGCAACAACCCCGAAGGGCCATGGCCTACCAAGCGACCGCTGCTCATCTCGAAAATCTGCAGAATACGAGGTGACGTTTGTCGGCACGGCGAATCTCCTTGGCTGTTATTCTTGCCTTTCTAGACCGGGACCACTATTTCATCGTCAGATACCTCCTCAATTCCAATCACGTAGGCTGAGTAGACCTCCAACCAGTCCTCCGATCCAGGTAAAAATTCTTGACCTGGCCGGGAATCTAACCCGGGGTCTCCGGGTAAGAGGCTGGCACGCTAGCCCTAGACCGCTGTACCGCACATTAGTAATCACACCATCAAAAATGTTTGAATTACATTCTTTGTGAACCGTAAAACATTTGTTTCTCTTGGTATTTATTTTTACTTTTAGAATACAGTACACTTCTCTTTCAGTAATTGGGAAGAGAGTATTCATTTATTGTAATCATGATATAATAAATGCAGTTAGTTTTTTACAATATTCAATATTAAAGGTAATCCAATTATACGAATTTAGCGTTTGAGATACTCCAAATACGTATTCGTACTAATAGGTGCATGAATGTTGCCTGTTTTCATCCTCTTTCATTTCTTTTCGCACATTCCTTTCATAATATTAAACCGTTTTCCTGTTCTCCCTGGTGTCTTACATTCGCTGTTTAATAACTTAATAAGAATGTGAAGTGCAGGTATTTTCAGTTTTACCTAACCTCTTCTCATCTACAGTCTATACAGGATGGTCGGCAACAACGTGAACCGGCTATATGAACGCTAGAGGGTTGTTCATACTGATAAATAATTTGAAAAAATTAATTCCATATCTCGCGCCGTTGTCATTTTTCCGGCTGCTGAAATTAGCCAATCAGATCGTTTTCTGGGCGAATTCAAATGGGCTTTGCGATGCGGTGTTGCTAAGTCTGCACTGACTGAAGACCGGCTTGTTTGAGAGGAGTAGGCTACGTGCCGATACCGGGTTTTACCCTCTCCCTCCCTCATTATTATCATTATCCCACAGCCAGACAGGCAGGTCACCTATGGGTGTTAAATACATAGATCTGCACCCGGCTAGCCGAACATGTCCTCGGACACTCCCGGCACTAAAAGCCGTACTATAAATCAAATAAATCCTTATTCTCTTAGTAGGTGAGCCACTTCCATACCTTTATTGCATAAAACGCATCGGCGTTCTTCATTTTTGTCTTATAGTTTTATTCTTACATAATCCCATCACCTACCAATTTATCCCTCTTGTTTCACCTTTTGCGAACATTTCAATCCTCTTGATGTCAATCCAAGAACTCCTATAGCTCCGGTTGAAATTTCAGATTCCTCCAAAGAATAAACTCCTCGTCAAGTATCAACAATCTACGGCTGCATTTTCTCAGTTTTTATTGGATGATCTTCCCTTGAAATTAGAGTCGTTAATAGTTTCCTTAGTAGAAATACAGTAGATTTCGTTTATGATTTAGTAGTTAAATATGACCCTAAACCTTTGTATATTTGCAGTATCGTGACATTTCCTACACAGCTCCCCTGTTGCTAATCAGATGTCGATAGCCATGTCTTCGAAATGTCAACTTGCTGGTTACAAGAACAGTACAATAGAGAGTTCACGGACCACCTGCGTCATGTCGTCAAGACAAACTTTATGAACAAAGAAATGTGCTTGGTAACCGAAGTGCAATGTTAAATTGATTTCAGCGGTAGGACGATGAAATCAAGTGGTATAACATCTTGTAAACAGACGATATCCTTTTTTTCTTTCGTGGTGCTTATTCCTTAAAGTTGAGCTTCAATCTTGAACCTACATGCTTCTTGTTCCTGGTGGTTTTGGAGCAAGCATATCGGGTCTGGTGTGAACGATGATCAAACTCTTCGGAGATTTCTGTTCGGCCCTCCTTATTTGCGGTTCGATTTTGAACGTATATTACCGGTGCTGAAATTCAACTCCTCTGCCATTTACAGTCAAGTGATCTTTTCTATCTGTAGCAAGTACAGAGCTGATGTGAGTTGTCAATACTACATGTTATTTTACAAAAGTTATAGCAGTTATTAAAAAATAATTTTTGATTTCATGCTTTTAAGATGGATTGTTGCCAGTATTGCCGGTCAGACTAGTTCAGACGGTAGGGCATTGGATTCAATCCCAGCTCATTCTAGTGGTCAAGGTGCTGAAATACATCAGCCTAATTGACGTAGATTTACTAGAAAGTGAAAGAATTTCTTCGGGACAAAACTCCGATACATCGGCATTAGTAAAACTCGTAAAAGTTGTTAATGGGACATAAACAATGTATTATTATTATTATTATTATTATTATTATTATTATTATTATTATTATTATTATTATTATTATTATTATTATTATTATACTGCTAGAGGTTTAAGGGGGAATCAAGGATGAGAAAGGGCTAGGGTCGGAAGGTAGCAGCCATACCTTTAAGTAAGGTACAGTCCCAGCATTTGCCCCGTGTGAGTATGGGAAATCATTAAATAGCATTTTCAAAGCTGGCGACGGTGGGATTCGAACCAACTGTCTCCAGAATGTCAGCTCGCACCTACAAGACCCGAAACCGGTAGCTAATTCACTCGTCAGCATTATTATTATTATTATTATTATTATTATTATTATTATTATTATTATTATTATTATTATTATTATTATTATTATTATTATTATTATTATTATTAAATAGAAGAATGAATGAATGCCCCCTGCGACCAGGAGTAGATATCTTCGCGAGTAAGTTGCTGGACAGTAACCAAAGGGGCAACCGATGTAATAATGGGTTGATACGCTACATAAGCACATTAAAAGTGTAAATCTCAATCCTGACATAGCCCATGACAGGAAGAAAATGGATCGACATAGCGGACCCTGCCACTAAATGTTATTTCCGCATGAGCGATGTGAAGACCCTTGGATTATTAAAATTTCTCTAATCATATCCTTGACACTATGGATACACTGGTTAGCTCTATTTTGGCCGCCTTAGTTACCTGGTATTAACCGATAGTCATTTTCAGAAGGCTGAGTGAACCTCTGGGAAATATGAAGAAGTAGAAGTCCCTTTTGTAAATTTTCGAATTCCGGACAGGCAATCGAACTCATATCCTTCCAGGTGAAGTGTACACTCCCTTACCGTCTAGAGTATTGAATTGCATGGAGCTTACGAGTTCTGTGTAGAGGATTACTGTGTTCGTGATTTTTTGAGCTGAGACTTCATTTCACATTGTGACGAACGCCAACATTTGTTTTAAAATGTCATGGTATGTGTTAAGTTTACTCATATGCTTCTAATTTTTCGTCTCAAAAATTCCGTTCTCTCATTCATAGATTCTAGATATCGACGATTTAAGTTATCTATCTCTCACAGGGTGTCAAATGGTATTGCGCTCATCAAGACGAAGAAAATTGCCTTGCAATCTATTTTGACATAAATAAGTCTTAGAGTTGGTGGAGGAGGGCGTCATATGAAAATTTGTGTAATGAAATAACCAAATAGTGTCATGTAACAAAATGTGAGTCGCGATGTTACCTAGAAACAGTACCTTGAGAGCTGTACAGGCCATGGATCAGTCTAAAGCGAGCTGCATAGGCCCTGTACCTGTATAAAGAAAGCTGCACAGGCCATGGATCTATGGAGAACTGCATATGTCGTGGATCTGTATAAAGTCGGCTGAACAGGCCGTGGATAAGAAGAGCTGCATAGGCCATGGATCTGTGTAAAGCGAGATGCATAGGCCCTGGATCTCTATAAAGCTGCACAGGCCATAGATCTATGTAAAGAGAACTGCATATGTCGTGGATCTGTATAAACAGAGCTGCGTAGGCCGTGGATCTGTACAAAGACGGCTGAACAGACCGTGGATAAGAAGAGCTGCATAGGCCATGGATCTGTGTAAAGCGAGATGCATAGGCCCTGGATCTGTATAAAGCTGCACAGGCCATAGATCTATGTAAAGAGAACTGCATATGTCGTGGATCTGTATAAAGAGAGCTGCGTAGGCCGTGGATCTGTATAAAGACGGCTGAACAGGCCGTGGATAAGGAGAGAACCACAGGCCCTGGATCTGTATAAAGAAAGCTGCACAGACCATGGAACTATGTAAAGAGAACTGCATAGGTCGTGGATCTGTATAAAGAAAGCTGCATAGCCTCCGGATCTGTATAAAGAAAGCTGCACATGCCATGGAGCTATTTAAAGGGAACTGCATAGGTCGTGGATCTGTATAAGGAGAGCTACATAGGCCGTGAATCTGTATGCCATGGCCATCCATCAATATTTCACATCACAGCCTGCAAGGTTGCTAGGTAACATCACATCACAAATTTTATTGAAATTCATGTATATTTATGATCATTTTCATTTGCCAAAGGGAAATGTTTATATTAAACATAACTTAGTCTACGCTGTTGTACGTACTGGTAATTAATTGTAGCTAAGATTCCTAAAGGTGCTACCTAGTACAGAAAATATAATCTGTGGAATTTTAGGAATGAAATGAAATGAAGTAGAAGGTCTCCTGGCTGTGATTGTAATAACATCACGTAAAAGCTACAGGCATAAGCCTCTTGATCTCTTTTTCAGCCCTACTTTACTACAGGCACGGATAACCTCGATGAGGTCGACATTACAAGTCGTGAAACAAAACTCATAATCGGAAAAACGCCTTAAAAGTCTACGGGTCGTAGTTGTCGGGCTAGTTTTCGTTAATTTTGGGTCTTCATTTTAACAGTACTCGATTTGGTTTTGGCCTTGAATTATGGATATAGAGTACATAAAATAATCATTATATTCTATAATAGTGATATTCCCCCTATTTTACTTCATTGCTGCAGATAGCAAATATTCACTTGGAATATGGCCGAAATACTTAAGTTCGGTAGAATATACGAGTACCACTAATTGGGGCGAATATATTCACAGTAGAATGAATGGGCTGTTTTACGCTCCTCGCCACGATATATTCCAATTAAAAATGTCCTCAAGGAAATTCAATGCGATACTTAAGCCAATATTAAATTAAGTAACAAAGATAAATCCAGGACTAAAGAAACATTTAAAAAAGATATGTTTTTCAGAAATGAATTGAAAGATTTAGAAAGAAAGTGTAACCAGATGACCATTCTCGCAACACGTCCGTTTTAAATCATTGCATGTTTTATAGCTTTTTAATGAACGATTAACTTGTACTACCTCACACTAGGGAATTAACCCTTAAATGCACAGCGTTGTATATGTGCAAAGGAGAATCTACTTGCTAGTTATACCTGTTGTATGATTCCACAAGTGTGCATTTACTTCTACTTTGCAGGCGAACTCGCTAGGTGTCGCTACTGTAGTAAAAAAAACAGTATTTTTATGATAAATAAATAAAATGTTGTTTACCTACCTCAGAGAAATCGGGATCAGGGACATCTCTAAGATTGAAGTGTGGTAGAGCTACAGTAATCATACAGCTTTGCATATCGTTGTTGCGCCTAGAAGTACCGCTATGCGACAATGTTGAGGGGAGAAATACTGACCCGCAGCACAGGTATCACTTACGACGAAAATAGTTGGTACAGTTCATGCAATACTGAACCTTAGATGACAGAGCCTTTCTGGTCAGAGTTCTATGATGAAATATTATCACATAGTGGTTTTTCTAGAAGCGACGACGATATACAGGAACGTAAGGCATTCAAAACTCTCGCATATGTAGATGAGGCTCTCTTTTACGGACAGATGCCCTTCCCGATGCCAACCCTACATGGAGGGATGTAATCACTATTGCGTATTTATATGTTGGTTGGTTGTGAGGAGGAAAGTGTTGATAAAAACACAAACATGGAGTCCCCGAGCCAGACGAGCTAATCAAATGCGATTAATACCCCCGACGCGGGACCTTCTGAACCGAAGGTCTCAAGGCAGACCATTCAGCCAAGGAGTCGGACTCTTAACATTTTGACTGGTCCAAATAATGAAATATATTTATTTTCACAAATAATGTTTTTAATATGTTTCTCATAATAATGTACTACTTTTGGAATGAGACACATACCATATTTAAAAGAAAATTGCGCACTTCACTATACCTGACGTAGTAGCACTCATTTGTTAAAAAATGGGCAGGAAAATGCAGTTTACTGGGAAACCATCCCTCCCAGGAGGCTGTCCAGCTTGGTGGAGTAATATTTCATGATTTGTGTTTCTCATATCGTCGGTGAAGAAACAGTACCTCGTATGACACAATGCTCTTCCCATCCATTATTTTCCTTAAGACTTAACACACCGGTTCGGTTCCCGGCCAGGTCAGGGATTTTCAACAGTCGGAAAACCAATACAAGCGTCTCCTCGAAAACCGTTGGAAACCAGCTAAAAGACTTGATTTTGAGACAGGTTAATAGAATGTTGACACCAATTTTGAATGAAACTTTTACTTATTCGTTACTTCCTTAGCGGTCTGTAAAAGTAAAGTTAGAAATTATCTATTTCTCCCTGTCTACTTCTATTTTACTTTGAGGTTCAATTTCCGATAGGTGATGTAATTAAACATAGAGCTTAAAACAGATACGTTACAATATTTCTTCCAGTACTATCCACAAAGCCATTCTAGCAAAAGCTACGTTAATTAAGATTTTAGTTTGAAACAAGCATTGAGAGAGAATTGGAGGCGGAGGAAGATGAAGTTTGTATGAAACCTAGATATTTTCCATGAAATCATCTAATTTCTTCTCCAACATAACTGCGTTGATTTGATCTTGGAAAGCATGGTGCTCTTATTTAAACGTCTAGTCTTCAAATTGTTGTTATTGCTGTTCTATCGTCAGCTTTACTGCTACAGAACATTCATTTCGTAGTTGAAGCCTTGGATATAACATGAGGACCCCAGAATTTCAATAAAACATTAAGCATGTTCATAAACACGCGAATAATATACGAATCTGTCATCGCTCAACTGTGCTTACGTAACAGCTGTCAAACTAACAAAAGGGGTAGTCATGTGAAATACCAGCGGATCATTCCATACATTGTAGCATTGCTGCGAACGGCCTATTTGTGGACGGTCTAGATGACTATCTGATTGCCTCTGTCATTATTGGATACGTGAACCATCCACTGTATCTTTATGCATAATTCACGATGAAAATTATTTGCCTGTAATGAACATAGTGTTATAAGCTCAGTCACTCATTGCACCATCACTAGATTTTAGTACTAAATTACGCTACGAATGATGAAGAAGGAAATTTCTTCTTCTTCTTCTACATCTGGTATATTCTCTCCTCCCAGGAGGCTGTCCAGCTTGGTGGAGTAATATTTCATGATTTGTGTTTCTCACATCGTCGGTGAAGAAACAGTACCTCGTATGACACAATGCTCTTCCCATCCATTATTTTCCTTAAGATTTAACACACCGGTTCGGTTCCCGGCCAGGTCAGGGATTTTACCTAGATCTGAGGCCTGTATTGAGGTCCACTCAGCCTACGTGATTACAACTGAGGAGCCATCTGACGGTTAGTTTGAGGCCCCGGTCTAGAAAGCCAAGAATAACGGCCGAGAGGATTTGTCGTGGCGACCACACGGCACCTCGTAATCTGCACGTCTTTGGACTGAGCAGTGGTCGCCTGGTAGTCCATGGCCCTTGTGGGCTGTTGCGCTATGGCGTTTGGTTTATGTTTGGTAGGAGTGCTTAATTGCGGCACGAAACCATCCATATGTTCCTACAGTCCAGTACGGTAAGGTTCATTTTACTTTACACCTATGGATGGGAAACTGAACACAACGAAAATTGTTCCTGACGGACTGTATATCCTTACGTCGCTGGGAGGCGTGCCTTCTTAAGAATAATAAAGGATAGGAAGAGCACTGAGGGTTTCTTTCCTTCAACTACGACATGAGAGTGCTGGATGTCAAGAAACGTCAGACATTCCGCGTATACTGCTACTGCTGCTGCTAATACTACTACTACTTACATAAGTCTTCATTCCGTATCCGAAGTGGACGGTGGGGCTCGTAGACGGCAACGCCGTCTTCTGGGCCACAGAGATTTGCTACTGTGAAGGAGATGTTCGGAGAAGGCAAGAGGGTTGGAGGCCGTGGCCTATACCAAGAACTGTGCAGAAATTGGCCTTAGTGCAGACGAATGGAAAACCACGAAAAGCCATTCCGAGGACTTCCGACGGTTGGGACCAGCACCTCTCCGTCTCCCGAATACAGAGCTGTAGAGTCACGGTAAAGCCGTCGCCACCGGTAAGCCGAAATTCAGTCTGCTCAGTTGGTCGGTTAGAATGCAGAGCTGTGGAGTCACGGTAGAGCCGTCGCCACCGGTAAGTAGAAGCTCACTCTACTGGGTTGGTCGGAATGCAGAGCTGTAGAGTCACGGTAGAGCCGTGGCCACCGGTAAGTCGAAGCTCACTCTACTCGGTTGGCCGGAACGCAGAGCTGTTGAGTCACGGTAGAGCCGGGGCCACTGTTGAGCCGAAGCTGACTCTACTCGGTTGGTCGGAATGCAGAGCTGTAGAGTCACGGTAGAGCAGTGGCCACCGGTAAGTCGAAGCTCACTCTACTCGGTTGGTCGGAATGAAGAGCTGTAGAGTAACGGTAGAGCCGTGGCCACCGGTAAGTCGAAGCTCACTCTACTCGGTTGGTCGGAATGCAGAGCTGTAGAGTCACGGTAGAGCCGGGGCCACTGTTGAGCCGAAGCTGACTCTACTCGGTTGGTCGGAATGCAGAGCTGTAGAGTAACGGTAGAGCAGTGGCCACCGGTAAGTCGAAGCTCACTCTACTCGGTTGGTCGGAATGCAGAGCTGTAGAGTAACGGTAGAGCCGTGGCCACCGGTAAGTCGAAGCTCACTCTACTCGGTTGGTCGGAATGCAGAGCTGTAGAGTAACGGTAGAGCAGTGGCCACCGGTAAGTCGAAGCTCACTCTACTCGGTTGTTCGGAATGCAGAGCTGTAGAGTCACGGTAGAGCAGTGGCCACCGGTAAGTCGAAGCTCACTCTACTCGGTTGGTCGGAATGCAGAGCTGTAGAGTCACGGTAGAGCAGTGGCCACCGGTAAGTCGAAGCTCACTCTACTCGGTTGGTCGGAATGCAGAGCTGTAGAGTCACGGTAGAGCAGTGGCCACCGGTAAGTCGAAGCTCACTCTACTCGGTTGGTCGGAATGCAGCGCTGTAGAGTCACGGTAGAGCAGTGGCAACCGGTAAGTCGAAGCTCACTCTACTCGGTTGGTCGGAATGCAGAGCTGTAGAGTCACGGTAGAGCCATGGCCACCGGTAAAACGAAGTTCACTCTACTCGGTTGGTCGGAATACACAGCTGTAGAGCAACGGTAGAGCCGTGGCCACTGGAAAATCGAAGCTCAGTCCACTCGATCGGTTGGTCGGAATGCAGAGCTGTAGAGTCACGGTAGAGCCGTGGCCGCCTGTAAGCCAAACTCACTCTACTCAGTTGGTCGGTCGGAATGTACATCTGTATGGTCACGGTAGAGCCGTCGCCACGAAAAGCCTAAGCTGACTCTAATCGGTTGGTTGGTCGGAATGCACAGCTGTAGAGTCACGGTAGAGCCGTGACCGCCGATAAGCCTAAGCTCACTCTACTTGGTCGGTCGGAATGCAGAGCTGTAGAGTCGCGGCAGAGTCATGGTTACAGGTATGCCGATTTTGAAATTTGAAACTGGTTCATTTAGACGAGACCTGGGATACCGGTGCTCTTCGAACGGTCGCACGCTCACAACTTCGTCTCCTGCATGAAAATTAACAATGTTGCCTCAAGTCACCCCAGAAATAAAATGCGTAGGCTGAAGGAAGTTTTATTACAATCATTATTAAAGGTATCCTCAATGAACCATTACTTAAATTTTGCTTCACGAGCACTATCGACTTCAATTATTTCACTTGCTAAAAGGAAATTACAAAAGGGTTTCGGAATGTGATTAAAATTAATCATTAGCGTTTTCCTTCCAAACTTCCTCCTAGAACTTACCACAGAGAAAGAAATAACTCTTTCAATGTCCCTCCTACCCCAGTCAGTCTAGCGATTTTGAAATCGCATACTCTCTAAAACCTATTCCAGAATTCATGGAGTCGAAATATAAAATTTAGGTGAAATAAATTCAATAGATTTCCCGTCATAGTCTATGAAAACAAACCTATTATACACATACAGGCAGGCACTGAATGTGTTTAGTGTTATGTACGGATCAAAAAAGGTGACTTCGATCCCAACAATAGCGAGCACTGAAGATGGGTTTTCTGAGGTTTCACATTTTCACACTACGCAAACAACGGATATGTAGCTTAAGGCTACGGCCTGTATGTTCTCACTCCTAGCCACTTTTCATCCCACTGTCACCATAAACTCCTATGTCGGCAGCCCTTAATATGGTTTTCCGTGGTTTCCCATTTCTACACTTTAATTAAGGGCACGATCGATTCCGTGTCACTCCTGGACCGTCCCTATCCTATAGTCGTCATAAGACCTATCTGTGTCAGTGCGGCGTAAAAATAAATTGTAAAGCAATAAATACAAACAAACAAAAATAGATCAAACAAACAAACAAACAAACAAACAAGCAAACAAACAAATAATCAAACAAACTGATAAACCCTAAACGCAACGTTCACGATTGTATTTCTACAGATACCTAAAACCCGTCTTCGTTTTTGGTTCCCAAGAAATAATGTAAATATAAAGGACATGTTATAGCAGGAGGTTTCCTGAACACAAATAGGCGAGCAAGACAACGAGCATAGCCCATTAGTGTCTCCATATGGCAGCCTGTGGCCTCTGCGTGCGCCAGCCAGACAGACACAGGTGGTAGAGGTGCCGGCTGTAATTAGATACAGCCTATTTAAACAAACATAATTAAGTGTAACAACCCTCAAGACATGTTTCGTGCTCAAACACTTGATTGGAAGTTGCGGTCAGGTCGTTGTATCATGTGTGACACGACCAAGTGCCGTCGCGGTTTGAGACAGGATTCGAAAGATGGCAGGCAACACAACCAGATGCGTAGTTTACTGGTGTAGCGTTATGGTGACATAGTGCATCGGTTTAGTCTCGTAATAAATATCTGAAACACTTTCTCAATTGTCTGAGAAAACTATGAATCTTATAAGAAAAATACTACTCGCCTAATAATAATCCCACCCAATTAATATCTGGGGTCACTCAAAGGACGAAGAGGACATCCACCCGAAGAGTAAAAGAAGGCACTGGCTGATAGGCTCAAGATATGCGAGAAGGATGTCAAAGCGGGAAGTAGAACGAGATCAGGACACTGAAATGGAATTGATTGCTATTATGCAGTCCATAGTGAGCTAAGCTCGATATTGAAATAATAATAATTAGGAGAGCCGCGCGAGAAATCTCGCATGTTCATAAAATACGTGTCGGAGTAGCCCCCTGATGAACTTCTGGTGAACTAAGGAATACACAAATCAGTACAATATTAGACAGTTTTACTTACCACTTAATGCAATCTTTGGTTTTTTTTATATTTATTGTATGGTGTCCACTTGAACGAAAGCAATTTCAAGTGCATAATTATACTGACGAATGTTCCGGAAGTAATTTTTTTGTTTTACTATCATTCTTTCCTTAACTAATAATTACAGCATATTATAATTACATAAAATAGGCGTCCCAGTGGCTAAAATGTGAACTGAACAGCAATGATGGCGCGTATTTTCGTACAGCAACATTATTTGCAAATCGCACACTTCGTACAATTTTAATTTTTAAAGAAATTTTCGATATTTATGAAAGAGAGTGCAATTCGTCACTGCTAATGTCTATTCTCTTTCTTTTGAATACCCATTTTTCATGATAGGTTACTTATGAGCTCCGCAAAAGGGATCTATACTACTGAAATAATATAGGTATATGATAATGATGATAATAATTGTAATAATCGTATGGTCTCAGCTACAGTGTGCAGACATTTTAATTTGACACTATCTGCCTGTCTGCTTATAAATTTCCACGTTCTGTTTCCCCCTAGGCCTACTAGATGGCATACAGAGTAAACCGAAACTCTCATGGGCGTCTGTGGCTGAGATTTAATGAATGTTGTCGGGTAAACACCAAATGTTTCACCAGAGATTTCGACAAGCCGACATCGTACGACATGGAGTGTCGAATGGACTTTATTCAGCCCTTTAAAAATCTGACTACCTCTGCCGGGTTTGAACCCGCTATCTTGGAATACGGAGGCTGACACTCTGCCACTGATCCACAGATGATGATGATGATGATAGTTTTATGTCCCATTAACTGCTTTTATGTTTTCGGAGACACCGAGGAGCCATAATTAATTAAACATTTAAAATTAATTAAAATTCAGTAATAGGTCGCCCAATAGGGTTATAATTTCGCGATCGTTTGGTGGAGTTAAGCGAAACGCAGGTAGCCTTAATGGGGTCATATCAAAATGCCCGCACACAGTATTATTATTTAAATCATTAAGCTGAATTCTAAATATATCTTCATGATTTAAAGCCGGGATTTATAATAAATTTTAGGAAAAAGTCACACCTAAAAAAGTTATGACGGTGTCTTGGGTTAGAATCAGAACCAATCTCCTTAAATCCACATTATCCAACTCCTGAGTATATAAAATGTCAGGATCATAGAGTCCAAGTCTAGACAAGGAGATCCGTAACTTTTCAAGAACGAATGCATTTAGGGAGAAAAGCTGAAAGGTATTACTTAACGTACAAAAATTCAGGATGCAAAATATATCTGAATTTAGAGAACATAAAATAATTCCTATCTTGTGATATGCTCATCCTTATGTCGGGATGCGCACCGCCAGGCACAGAGGTGGGTATATATCATGTTCTAGCATAAATCATTGCTCTTGACATCCTGTACTTCCTTTGACAAGAGCAAGAAAATTATTTTTTAATGGTAGAGTGCGGAACAAAGGTCAGAAGAAAGTGTACATTATTAATCTTCGTTCCTCTTACCAGAGAATCGTCTAGAAACTGCTCCAACGTGTGCTTTCAATCTTCCCTGTCGCAAGTTGTAAAAAGTGTATTAGATTGCATTAATTTGATAAACATGATTTATTACTTAATTATAATTATTTTTGAGATTTACAATTCCTAAATTTTCAGATTCATTAAACCACCAAGAGTATTACTGTGACTTAAAATCAACTTGTAATAGATACCTGTCAATCACAAAATTTCAACATATTCTGATTAGATTGAAAGAATCACGATTAAGACTTTTGCTGATTTTTTAAATATTCAATATCGGCGGTGAAGACACACTGTAGTGCGTAACTACGCCAAGTACAGAATACATCCCTACCAGTACGGCCTTTACACGTGTGCGCAGGAAAATTAACACAACGAAAACTGTTCTGAAATGAAATGGCGTATGGGTTTTAATGCCGGGATGTGCCCGAGGACTTCGGCTCGCCAGGTGCAGGTCTTTTAATTTGACACCCTTAGGCGACCTGCGCCTCGTGATGAGGATGAAATGATGATGAAAACGACACATACATCCAGTCCTCGTGCCAGTGGAATTAATTAATTATAGTTAAAATTCCCGACCCTGCCGGGAATCGACCCCTGTGACCAAAGGCCAGCACGCTAACCATTTAGCCATGGAGCCGGACAACTTTCCTAATGTGCTGCATATCCATATGTGGTTGCGTGGCGTGACCAGTCATAAGGAAAATAATGGATAGGATTGTGACATGCGAAATGTTAAGTCTTCAACGACGATAGGTAGGAAAAGAACAGGGAGACAAAGGCGAAGATGGTTAGTTTCAGTTTGTAGTGATCTCATTACAAGAGGTGTGGAAGTAAAAACGGGTACCTACATTTTGCTGCAGGTTTCAATCTATTTACCTAACAGTATAATATTTGCGAAATCATTTATTAAATGCACAATAGTTTAGAAAGTGATGGTGCCTGTTTATTTCTTGCTCAACTGCTGGATCAACTGAGCTGAAATTTGGTGTGGATGTACCTCAGATATTCAGTTCAAATAAAAGTCTGCTCTATTTTTTTTAGGTAACATTCTCTAAATGGCGTCCATTAATATGTAAGTATTTACTGAACTTGCTCACCTAAATAACGGATAAATGATCAGTTCTATCACCAACTAAAATCCAGCATGCATGCTAAAAGTTCCTGCATTCTGTCTGTGCTGTAAATTTAGTTCTCCAGGAAATTTGTCACCAACAGGCGAGTTCTATTCTGCAGGGTATTTCTCCGAAGTTTGGTAGGTTACTTGAGTTTGATAACGTGCTGCTTAAAAGTCGCACTCATAAATTCTCTCGAAAGAAAAACATTCGATGCTGATGAAAGGAAACAAAAATGTATTTGACATTAATCTAGGCCTGTTTGGGTACATTAGTTGTACCCTGGACGGTGATAGGAAAAGTACGAAATGTACTGTTGCTTACGTGGCGACTGAACACAGCATCTGTGTACGTACTACTCCTAACTATTACTGCTATTCCTACTACTTCTATTAGAAAATGTTTTCATTCCTCCCCTGAAGGGG
This sequence comes from Anabrus simplex, assembly GCF_040414725.1. Lineage (NCBI taxonomy): Eukaryota > Metazoa > Arthropoda > Insecta > Orthoptera > Tettigoniidae > Anabrus > Anabrus simplex. The sequence continues at coordinate 88,259,021 of NC_090271.1, forward strand.
GAGGCGGGCCTCCTAGACGGTGACGCAGTTTCTCAGGCCGGGAGATTTGTATCAGTGAAGTGCGATGAAGGTGAGAGGGTTGGTGACCCTGCCCGATAAGCCTACTAGGAACTGTCCCGGTATTCGCCTTAGTGCAGAGAATGGAAAACTACGGAAAAGCATTCTCAGGACAGCCGGCTGTAGGAACCAGCAACTCTCCATCTCCCGAATACAGAGGCGTAGAGCAACGGTAAAACCGTGGCCACCTCTCCTCTCCTCGTTTGCCCGGTCGAAGTGCAGAACTGTCGGACCACGGACCAGCCGTGGCCACTTGTCGGCCAAGACCCACTCTGTATCTGCCGACGTAGTGCAAGTGCTTGGGTCGTAGTTTAATTCGAGGGCCAACGTATCACGCATGAAGGAGAGAAACTCTTGACCAGGTGCTGACTTCAGATCGATGTTCAAAATCACCACCAAGTACGATAAGTAGTGAATGATACTCGTTCTCACGAAGCTTGCGTTCTGATTGCAAAGTGTGTGGATGACGCTGACCTAGTATACATAGACGGATAAGGGTTGCCATGGTTACAATGGTATCAAGAAATGATAATGTTAATTCCAGATAGAGCCCAGCCCAAAAACATACCCATGTTAAATGACATGTCAACGAAGGGTACAAACAGAATTAATTGGCATCGATAACTTTTGACCAGTCAACGACAGGTAAGATATGCTAGTGTAAACTAAAATTATGGCAGTACAAACATTTAACAGAAAAGTTATCTCCATTGTGCCGCCATAATGCAGATCGTCCAAATGCAAGGTAATGCACTGAACGTTTCAACAAGAAACCGTCATGTCGAAATTGCAGTGTGCTCTTGGTCTTCTTCTTTTTCCTCTGCCTATACACTTGTGGAGTCGCAGGAGCGAACTTTGTCACACACGTGAGCTTGCTGCTGTTTCACGTCCGGATGCCCTTCCTGACGCTTCCCTTATGTCGAGGGATGTATTCATTATTATGTGTTTCTGTGCTGATTGGTAGTGTGATGTGTTGTACCAAGCTGAAGAGGAGTATATTGAGAAAAACACAAACCCCAATCTTCGAGCCATAATAATTAACCATGCGCAGTCGAAATCTTTTACTCCACCTGAAAATGAACCCGGGACTCTCTGAATCGAAAGTCAATACTACTCTGATCATTCAGTCAAGCAGCCAGGCAGCTAGGTCATGGAACGTCCATATTTGTGATTATTGAAACCAACGTAGGGTAAGAATTGGTGCCGTGAAACTTGAAATAAATGGTGATTTGGCCATTGTTGCTTACTGAGTAGTGTACGCATTGTTACCCAGCAAAAGTAACTCAAAGGAATTTTCAGCAGACCTCGCTTTCGTCGCTAGCCAGCAGCATAATCCAGATGCCGAATTTTTGCAGCACTACTTCAGAAGATCTATAACCTGGCAGCCGAGAAGATGTTATTGCTATATTATTATTACTATTGATTTCGATTTGGACCAATAAGGACCGCGAAATAATAATTTCAGTATAATGGCTAAGCTTTCATCTTCTTACTCTACTGGCTTTGATATTCTGCTAGTATTCCTTCATTCGTTTGCTTATTTCTTTTGTTCGTTCTTCCGAAAAGACCACTTTCGGAGGTATAATCCCGACTTTCTTACGGAAAACCTTCAAATGTGATACACTGTGATACAATTTTTTCTGATACCATTTTTCTAAATCCTTAATATCATCTTGTCCATTGTATCCATATTCTTACGAAGTTTTTTTTTTTTTTTTTTTTTTTTTTTTGCTAGGTGCTTTACGTCGCACCGACACAGATAGGTCTTATGGCGACGATGGAACAGGGAAGAGCTAGGAGTGGGAAGGAAGCGGCCATGGCCTTAATTAAGATACAGCCCCAGCATTTGCCAGGTGTGAAAATGGGAAATCACGGAAAACCATCTTCAGGGCTGCCTACAGTGGGGTTCGAACCTACTATCCTCGAATACTGGATACTGGCCGCACTTAAGCTCGGTCTTACGAAGATCGGAAAGCCATCTGAAAACAACCATTTTCCCCTCGAAGTGTGTAAGGATCTTATGCGTTTGCCTGTTTTCACTCATCCTGATGATACGTCCATAAAACTGGGCTTATCTCTTTGTAATCGATTCCTCACTTCCTTCCTCATTGTTTGGTCTCAGTCTCCGACGTCGATAGTTAATTATTATTCGATAGAATACGGAGCGGGAAAAATTTGGAGGCTCAGTCGAGATAAGCAGCTTTGATAATCAGAACCGGAACTTCAAATGTAGCAATCTTCCATTCATATCGTGACTCTGAATTCATCGCCCCACAAAACCAATGTACTACCAAAGGTCGAAGAAGTACCTCGATAATTGTCTTAGAGAGGTGAGCAAAAGAAAATCTAAAGTAATACCATTGTTTGATTAGGTCTAATGCAATAATGAAAGAGCTAGTTAGTGCATTATTGCAATGGTTTTTTAAGTCACTGGTGAGTCAGAAGAAGAACATCCGAATCAAATTTCTAATATGCTCTTTGCCTTGAGGATGGTACTGGAACCCAATTACTGCCCATACTTTCCATAAAGGTTACGATTACTAGTGTTATTGTACTATGTGGCACACTCAATGACTTGTCTAGTTAGGGGCGAAACGACTGAAATGATTAAGAACATTAAAATACCAGAGATAAAGTAATTTAAGTTCAAGACGATCCTTTGTTGCTGCAGGTTGTGAAATGAAGTGCTGGTGCAGTCGACAGACATTTCATAATATTTAATAGCCTTTTAGGGATAAAATCAAATCGCCAATTTTTTACTTTACGGAGAGACACCTCGGTTTCACATAGGGCTTTTGAATTCACTGTCATGGAATGGACCTTATAAGACTTCCTTGCAGACAACATTAGATATTTTCCAGTCTTTCCTTCGACTGTCCATATCCCATTTGTCTGTGTCACATATAACAAGGTTCGTAATCATGCCGTAACATCAATTGTCACTCATCTAAGATAAAAATGTGTTTGTTAGCTAAGTAGGTAATTGTTGTTAACATTACAAGATATTATAATTCTGTGTTCCTTTGTGCTCATTAGGTTATCTGTTTTTATCCTCATCACCACTGTCACTAACCCTAACCCTAACACTAATTATATTGTAAATATTCGCATTTTAAGTAGCAGTCAGTGTTAATTAATTTTCTGTAAAGTTATGTATGTAGGCCTATGTTCAGTCTTCAGCCCTAGGACTGGTTGGATCCTCATCAGCTCCGCCATCAGCCGTCATAGGTGGCCCAGTCGTCACCTAAGAGGCGTACTAGGGGCAAATGAGGAATGGGGTAGCTCTCGTTGCTTTCCTCACTGAGCCAGAAGTTGCTAATACATATCAATTTGCCAAGCCTACTGAAATGCACGCACCAACCGACCCTATGAGCAACATTTTCACACCATTCATAGCAGGAACTGGTTGCAGAAGGAACGGCATCGCTCATACCTCAAGTCACTTTCATATTGTCAAAGCCAAGGATAAGACAGAGAATTAAGTCTTGCCAAACATATGTTCAACAGTAATAGGACCGTATTCACCTCCGAGTTTGGATGTTACGAAGCTATGTTCCCTAGCCCTTGAATGCTTCAATAGCGCCGAGGTCGGAAAAGAACAAGAGTTGGCCAAGGGAGGTCGGATAAGACAGATAGGAGCCTGGCACAAGTAAGTAAAAGCAGTGCGAGAACTCAGCGAACGGCCCTGTGGTCGTCAACCCACGCTCCCAAGTTCAGAGCACCCAATGGATCACGCAAAGCTCTAACGATTCTGTTTTCTGAGTTGCCAAACAGGTCTCATCCTTTCTCCGTGGATCCTTTTTCGTTCTTCTGTCCACTTTGCTCCAGTCTTTTTCACTTCGTTCTCTGGTTGCACTTTCCATCCATTAATTCTTTTCCTGTAGAGGCTTTCAAGAAACTAAACCAACAAATATGCAGATGGTCATTATTACTCCTTCAACGTGTAGCTGTACGAAAATTTCGCCAAAATAGTCAATGTACAGGCACACAGTCGTTACATAGATTTATTTATTTACATAGATAGATAGATAAAGAACCTGCTCCACGTACACCTTTTGGGATATATCCGCTGGACTTAACCTGAAAAACGGACCGTTTATGATATCTCCCTTATTAATACTCCTGTCGAAAAGTCATAATTTTAACACTCCTCACAGAAAACCCAGATTGCGGCATAACAGCCTGTAGAGGCTTCTGTCCGCGGTGTCAGTTGAGTTCATCTGGGCTTTTTCCAGATCCTTCTTCACTTCCAGTACCCATGCAATATTTTGTAGATGTTCTATGTAGGTGAGAATCTTGTGTGTCAGTCTAGACAGCTAGAACCATAAAATTTGGCTATAACATGGCCAATGGTCTTGTGAATGTGGGTGCCGAATGTCATGATTCTACCTTTCCTATAAGTGAGCCAAATGATAACATATACGTGTAAAAGTACAAGATCAACTTGAAATCGAGAAATACAGCTGTATTTAACGTCTTAAGGATATAAATACGACGAAAAGTCATAAGACAAAAGTCGAAGATCTCTCCAAAATGAAACGCCGTTTGCTTTCTGACTTGTGATGCGACTTACTGATTAGCCACCAATTACCCCGAAACGAAGGTCTGCACCGTCGTTGAAATTGCATCCGTATTTCGGAAATTTCCTGGGCCAAAAGTTATACATTTGCATAGCTTAGAATATTTCCTCAAAGAAAAGAGTGTCCAGCATTCGTGATTAGCACTCGCATACATACGTGGTAATTAAGGAAGAAAATAATACAGTTTAGCAAGTTGAAATTAATAGAAAATGAATTATAACTGAGGACATCCGGATGACGACAAATATGTAAATACCAAGTGAATGTATTGTAAAAACAAATGCTCCTCAATAAATTATGCCGGTGTGAATTATGGATATAAGAAAGCGGTAATAGGAGAGAAATTTAGGCGTAGGGATTCTTAGGTAATCAGATAAGAAGATGAATATTTGTGTTATTACTTAAGCTATTCGAGGACGGTTATAACCTCCAATGATATTCCTCCAATATCCCGCAGAATGGCCGATTGACGACTCTCTTGCTTTCTACCCTAGGAACAACCACGAATTTAAAGGAATGATGGGGAAAGTGGCAATACGTTACTTCCCTGCTGGCAAGCAGAGACGTTGCCATGGTAACCCATATATTCGTTGTCGGTCTGTCGGTCACTCAATGCAGAGCATGGTATCGACAGAAAATAGTAAATTTCTCCGTCATTTGAATAAGGTAAATTATGAACATAACGAAAGTTGGTTATAATGAAGAGACCTTTCACATACGATCCACAGAGTTTACAGAAAATCAATAGTATAAGAGAAAATGGAGGAAAACCGTTGTGGTTTCCCTATAAAACCCCCGCCTTTTCAAAGATTTTAAAATGATATGCATATAGAAACCTTCCCCGGCATGAGTATACTCTTAATATGAAGTTTGGTTGAGATCTATCCAGCCGTTTCGACGTGATGGTGGAACAGACAAAGAGACAAACAAACAAACATACAGACACGAAAAGTAAAAACCACCGATTAGGTCTTGAGTTGACCTAAAACGGATAAATATTTGAAAATTTGGCAAAACAAAAGCAATTACAGACAGCGGACCCCCTACAACTTTATTTATAAGATTATTATTATTATTATTATTATTATTATTATTATTATTATTATTATTATTATTATTATTATTTCTTCGTTTCGGGCAAATAGGGACTACTTCAGTTCAACTGTCTCCTTTTTCGAGCTTTAACTGCCACTCCTGCATTCGTTTCCGGTGTTGTTCTTTTCTCTCTCGGGTCCACGCCTTCCCTGTCTTCAGCTTCGGCTTTTCCTCGAAACCTTTGTGCGAACGTAGTTTTTCACTAAGCGGAACACGCTCCTGGTTATCTTTAGGAGAAATTATGACTATTATTATGAGTATTATTATTATTATTATTATTATTATTATTATTATTATTATTATTATTATTATTATCATCATCCTACCCCTTCAGGGTGGGAGAAGACAATATTCTTAGCGTATGTGTACACTTGAGTGCCAAAATCATGTTTTTTTTGTTTTTTGTTTTACAATTGGCTTTACGTCGCACCGACACAGGTCTTATGGCGACGATGGGATAAGGAACGGCTAGAAGTTTGAAGGAAGCGGTCGTGGCCTTAATGAAGGTACAGCCCCTGGTGTGAAAATGCGATACCACGGAAAACCCTTTTCAGGGCTGCCGACGGTGGGATTCCAACCTATACGGTACTTAATCGCTCGGTTTGGAAGAGAGTAAATCGCTATCAATGCAGATAGATTTTGAAACATGAAAGAGGAGTAGGAACAAGCGTACTTGTTGTACGTGACTGTTGATACCGGGATCATTATCATCGGAGCTTCGGATCCGCTAGAACCACACGGATGTGACGTTTCATTTCAAAATCCCACGGGCATTGTCTGGAATTCGAGCAGCGACCACTTTGACGAGATATCAGTGACGACGGTTTTTTTCTTTAATATATATTTTTTATTGTCAACATAGTATATTACAATACATTTAATTCAAATTACAATATACTTCAAAAGAGAAGATTGCTAGACAATAAACGCACACCTTTTGTGAGTCAATGACTAACTGGAGTATTCTATGCCAGCGAAAACACAATTTACAATAAGTGAATAAAGGAGCGAGAATTTACATCAGATACACACTCCTTGCCGACAATCGCACACACCAACCAACAATTGTCACAGTAAAAGGAGCTAGAGAAGTAAGAAATAACACACGCTAAACCATAGAACTGATGCACCACTGTGTGAGTTCGAGTAGTAATATCACACTCTTGTAACAGAGAGAGAAGTTTTAGTAGTTACACTATTCACACAGTTACATTGTTAGATGACTGCTACTAGTTTATTAATAAAGTCCCCAATATAGAGCTTCTTCTGAGGGGACGCGAGGGCTTTGTATACACTAACACTGATGTCGGCGAAGAGCTCTTGTTTGGTGTAGGGTCTTTTGGCTTGTAACACACAATGTTAAGTGCCTAAGAGGAGCACTACAGTATTATTTAGCTGAACCGGTCGCAAGCTAAAGGTAGGTCGAATTGTCCACTCAGAGGCAATATAAATCTTGGGCTGATTTATGATAGAAGGTAGTTTCACCTTAAATTCACTCCACACTTGTTCGGTGACGTCACATTCCGTCAGTCTATGTTGGATTGTATCCCTAGGAGCTCGGCAAAATCCACAGGCGGCGTTGTCCTGCATATGGATGCGATGGAGTTTGCTATTTGTAGGAATGATATCATGAACTACCTTATACCACGTATCACATATTATTTGAGTGAGAATGCGATTTGAGATGTTCCGCCAGACTCTGTACCAGTTTATTAACATCGCTGTCCGAACTATTTTCGGGGCTTGATACTGCTGTGTATGCACATACGTATAAAGTTCCTTCGTAGTTATGTCTGGAGATAGGAGAAGACCACGGGGAACGTAGCTCATCTCACATCGCATATAACGTGCATGTGGCGCGTGGTGGTGGATATCGTAAAATGCTGGCGGGTTCTTAATCCCTTCCGGGTTACACATTCCCAGTAAAAAATTGCCGGTTCTGCGGTTGTCCGCTGCTTGCATCATTCTGAGATTCCGTAACAAGAAGAGCACTTTACTTTTAAGCTGTACATCAATAAGACGGTGATGATTATGATTATGATGATGTGATGTGACATTCAGTGAGGTCTGGTGCATTTTTTTCTAGGTGGCCTGCGTGTCTAGGTGTGTAGTGATGATGAGTATGATTGTGATGATGATGAATATGATTATGATGATGATGATGATGATGACAATGGTAATGAGGTAGGGAGAGCATATAGCCTACTCCTGTCGAATAACATTACTGGGTCTGCTCAAGACTTAGCATCCCGTAGATTCATGACGTCCCTGGAGAAAAACTAAAATCATGATTTTTTTTGGTATCTTTCATAACATTTGGTACTCAATGGAGAAATGACACGGAGCCGTATAAAAAATGAATGTAACAAGGGAAAACGGAGATCTTGGAAATAACTTATCCTCTCGTGGCTTAGTTACTGAAAACATCTCACGGAGCAATCGGGGTGCCAATCTGGAGTGAAAGGACCAAAGGCTGTTTTTAACCGTCTGTCATGAAAGAACAATTTACTCCTAAATTCTCATTGCAATTAAAGCAAAGCAAAGTCATCTCCGCACAGGCCATGAAGCCCATTCGGGGGGGGGGGGGAGAGGGTGTGGAAGGTAAAGACTCGCACAACTCGGAACCTCGGCACTTGAGGGGTGGAGTGGTTAGCTCTACTCTCGGCAGCCTTTGCCCCCAGGAATTAACCTGGTACTCTTTTTTGGTGTAGGCTGAGTGAGCCGCAGGGCCATGTGCACCTCCGGAAGTGACAATCTCATTTCTTAAATTTTACGACTTCCTGACGGGGATTCGAACCCACGTCCTTCCGGGTGAGCCGAGCACGCCTTTACCGCCTCGGCCAGGCAGCCCCTTTGCAATTAAAGGACTACAAAATTATGTTCTCTTATTCACCGATTCCTGATAGGAGCGGAAAATAACGGCTTTAAATTATTCATAAGCCTCACACCAAATAGGATAGAGTGGCTATTCCATTATTTTGTGGTACACCACAAGAGTAAATTTCAATCAAGTACAACAATGTATGTTAGCGTGAAAGAAGTGATAGCTTGGAGCATATTTTGCTCCTGGTCCGTTATTCCATAGAGTAATGAACCAGTATTCGTATGACGTAACTACGAGAGAAGGGCTAATGTAAAAGTGGCTTAGGAGCCACAACTGGCTAAACAGTTCCCGCATTCAACATTCTGATTTTCAGAGAGCTGAATTACCTGTTTATTGCTGAGAAGTAACAAATATTCTAGATCTTTCACAATCTCTGTTATCGGTTCATGGAACTCTCTTGTGGGCTAACATTAGAGACCTTGACTTAAGTTAGGAAATTTAAGAGGGGTACTTAAGTTAGGTCGGCGGTTGTGGAGTAGGCTTCGCCTCACAACTGGCCACGGCTGGTTCGTACTCCGACAACTCTGCACTCCGACCGAGCAGAGGGATAGTACACCTCTTAACTCCGGAGACGGATAGGGGCTGGTCCCCACTGTCGGCTGTCCTGAGAATGGTTTTCCATTCTCCTGCATTAAGGTGAAGTTCCTAGTACAGGCCACGGCCGCCAACCCTCTCACCTTCATCGAACATCTTTTTCACAGTATCACTCTCCCTGGCCTGAGAGACAGCGTTACCCTCTAGGAGACCCGCCGTCCCCTTCAGGGATGGAATGTAAACGTTTCAGTAGTAGGAGTAATACTTACGCTATTCATCAAAGTGACTTATTAGGCGACCGAGGTACGAATGGGTGAGTAGAAGTTCAAACTGTACTTACAAGTTAGATTATAACGATTGATTTTCTGATTATTATTATTATTATTATTATTATTATTATTATTATTATTAAGTTGTAGGCTATTATTCAATTTTTGTAGCATTTTAATACAATAATGTAATAGTGGTTAAGTGTAAGAAAGGGCCCAGAGCCCTAACTTCGCCACTAATGAAGACGATATCTAATCATATCGTCGCTGCACCGGCAAAATCTCGTATTCCACAACGGTCTTCTTATCCATTATTTTCCTTAAGACTGGTAACTCCCCCAGCCACGTATAGGAATGTACAGTATGTTTGCGTGATGAATTTACTCACTCCTATAGTAGGGTTATACTGTATTTAAGGTTCATTTTCTTTTACACTTTCGCATAGGAAAATGAACACAACAACCGTTGTTCTGACGGACTGCATATCCATATGTGGCTGGGAGGCGTGACCAATCTTAAGGGAAATAATGTTTAGTAATAACATTGTGAAATGCAAGGTTTTGTTTCTTCACTGACGATATATTACTCTCCTAGCCTGATAGTGAAGAGGAGAGTCACTCCATCGAAACTCTGATTTGTTTGCCCTCCACTGCTGGATAAAGATGTCAGTGTTCCCGAAATGGCACCCAATTTCTGAGTCGGCTTCCAGAGCATAAACTGGCTTCGAAGCACTGTATCGATGCCTACTACACCAATGTTTTTTCTTCCAGTTTAACAAACTTAGGACTGTCTATATTAAGGAGGTCGGGTTATAATATTATTACAATTATAATTCAGCCATTATATTTTATCATTTTTAGGTGTCTGTTTCTGTATTACATGGATAGACCCATCGTTTAACTTTAATAGGGCAACAGTAACACTACTGTGTAAATATATATATATTTTCGGACCGAGCTCGATAGCTGCAGTAGCTAAGGTGCGGCCAGTATCCAGTATCCGGGAGATAGTGGATTCGAACTACACTGTCGGCAGTCCTAGGGATTATTTTCCGTGGTTTCCCATTTTCACACCAGGCAAATGCTGGGGATGTACCTTAAATAAGGCCACGGGCTCTTCCTTCCTACTCCTAGCTCTTTCCTGCCCCATCGTCGCCGTAAGATCTATCTGTGTCGGTGCGATGTAAAGCAACTTGCAAAAAAAAAAAAAAAAAAAATCGGAAAAACTTAAAATTCACTTATTTTTAAAATATCACATCCTCTGTGTTCTTCCATAACACTTTTAGGAATGTTCTCCTTTATAAGTTGTTGTTTATTTCTGTTTTGTTTCTCACCGTTTATAAACAAGTGGATTTTGATAGAACTTTACACAACGTATTCGGACGCGAATTAATATACAGCATACGTGTTTACGCAACTATGTTACCGACGCCCTATTCAACAAACAAGATGGGTCCATCTATGTAACAGTAAAAACTAAATAAAGAAACATCCAAAGATCCGACTATGAAACCAACTATACAATGGTTGAAGTACTGCAAGAAGTCCGTTGAACAAGAAAATTGCTTTTTTAGTATTCAATCCGGCCACCATATTTTATTCTGATAGCCATATCGGATACATTCCAAGATGTCAGTACCATATCTGGGCCGGAATTTTAGTCCCAAAAGCAGACATTCAGTTGTGTTTAATCTGTATAAAAGCTAAAGGTCAACAGAAGTTCCCGGAACCAATTTAATAGGACAAATCGGACCACAGCCTAGAAATCTGAAAAATTATATTATAAGGTGCTCAAGAAGTATGCCCACACCGCAACCGGAAATCGAGCCCTCGTCCTTGCAGTCAGAAGGCCAACAACACCTTGACCATTAGACCAATGCGGCACTTTTGAACTAAAATCGTGAAATTAATTCCTTTGTAATTTAGTGACGCGTAACTAACTAACATAATTCTAACGATCATAGTTATTAAAAATCTACATGACTGGAGTGGAACCTTAATGAACAGTTTCGATCAGTAAATTCCCTTCTCTGTAATAAATGACAGTCATTTTTATTGAGGCGTGATTTACTGGATATATGACTCACAAACCAATTTAAGAGCAATTTAGTGTAATAGAAAACAAACATCAAATAACTTTACGGCTGAACTCGTTGACCCTACATCCAAGGCTTTCAGCGAACAATAAATGGGCTTGTAATACGAGATACTGATGTTAACGTACAGAAAGTAATTATATATACTGAAACACGAATCTACGACGCTGAAGTAAAAGTACATTAGCTGGGAAATGTAAGGTTACTGGTTCATTATGGCGCTGCGGGCGGTAGGGCATCGTCAGTGCGCGCCATACGGGAACTCTCACCTACAAATCAAATCTTCCAATTGTTTATTCTAGTTGACTCAATTATCTGTCTGAAACCTGTCAGGTAGAGACAAGGAAATTATCCCACGTAACAACCAAGAATTGAACCCCCGTCCTTCCAATCAGAAGGCCACAAATTTGATCAAATTTGATCATTTGCTTGTTTAATCTGTATGAAAGCTAGAGGTAAACAGAAGTATCCGAAACCAATTTAATTGGACAAATCGGACCGCAGCCTACAAATCTGAAAAAGTATATTATAAGCTGCTGAAGAAGTATGCCCACAACGCAACCGGAAATCGAGCTCTCGTCCTTCCAATCAGAAGGCCAACAACACCTTGAGGTATCTTCTAGAAGAATTCCATTTCCGTCACTAGATAGCAGCGCAGTTGAAATGACAAAACTGGTAGGTAGGTCACTTCTTTGGCACCAATATAAGCTTGCACCTCGGTATCTGAGATCATACAATTACTATTATTCCGATTCCTTAGTCGAATGGATACATAAGTTCTTACAGCAGTTTTCCTTTCATATAGTAATCCGGTAAAAATGAAATGTCGTATGGCTTTTAGTGCCGGGGTATCCCAGGACGGATTCGGCTCGCCAGGTGCAGGTCTTTCTATTTGACTCCCGTAGGCGACCTGCGCGTCGTGATGAGGATGAAATGATGATGAAGACAACACATATTGTACACCCAACCCCCCTGCCATTGGAATTAACCAATTAAGGTTAAAATCCCAGACCCGGCCGGCAATCGAACCCAGAACCCTCTGAACCGAAGGCCAGTACGCTTACCGTTCAGCCAACGAGTCGGAACAATAATAATAGTGTTACCGGCCAAGTTGGCCGTGTGGTTAGGAGTGCGCAGCTGTGGGCTTTCAGTTGGGAGATAGTGGGTTCGAACGCTTTGTCGGCAGCCCTAAATATGGTTTTCCGTGGTTTCCCATTTTCACAACAGGCAAATGCTGGAACTTCACCTTAATTAAGGTTACGGCCGCTTCCCTCCCATTCCTAAGCCTTTCCTATCCCATCGTCGTCAAAATCTATGTCGGTGCGGTGTAAAAAAATGTTAAAAAAGTAATAATGTTATTTTGCATTACGTCCCACTAACTACTTTTACGGTTTTCGTTGAAGCCGAGGTGCCGGAGTTTCGTCCCGCAGGAGTTCCTTTAAGTGCCAGTAAATCTACCAACACGAGGCTGACGTATTTGAGCACCTTCAAATTTTTTGCTATTTGCTTCACGTCGCACCGACACAGATAGGTGTGAAAATGGGAAACCACGGAGAACCATCTTCAGGGCTGTCGACAGTGGGATTTGAACCCACTATCTCCCGGATGCGAGCTCACAGCTGCGCGCCTCTGACCGCACGGCTAACTCGCCCGGTGCACCTTCAAATACTTCCGGACTGAGCTAGGATCAAATCTGCCAAGTTGGAACCACTCAGCCCAGCAACAATATTGAGAAGTATCAAAAGTGCCGGCACCGTTGTGTAGGGGTATCGAGCCTGCCTCTTACCCGGAACCCCGGGTTCGATTCCCGGCCAGGTCAGGGATTTTTTACCTGGACCTGAGGGCTGGTTCGAGGTCGATTCAGCCTACGTGATTAGAATTGAGGAGCTATCTGACGGTGAGATAGCGGCCCCGGTCTCCAAAGCCAAGAATAACGGCCGAGAGGATTCGTCGTGCTGACCACACGACACCTCGCAATCTGCAGGCCTTCGGGCTGCGCAGCGGTCGCTTAGTAGGCTAAAGTCCTTCAAGGGCTGTAGTGCCATGGGGATGGGGGTCTGTTCAACAGCGCAAGAAACGTAAAATTACGTCGCACCGACACAGATAGGTCTTATGGCGACGATGGGATAGGAAAGGCCTAGGAGTTGGAAGGAAGCGGCCGTGGCCTTAATTAAGGTACAGCCCCAGCATTTGCCTGGTGTGAAAATGGGAAACCAGGGCTGCCGATAGTGGGATTCGAACCTACTATCTCCCGGATGCAAGCTCACAGCCGCGTGCCTCTACGCACACGGCCAACTCGCCCGGTGTACCTATGATCGGGCTTGGTACAATATTGAAGGTATTGCCTCTTTCTCGACTGGATTGCGCATGGCAATCGACAAGATTTACTTTTTGGAAGTGGAAATAGCACCCTTTGAACAGACACTCCTCAATATGCGTTTGTCGTATGAGCTTACATCAAACTCCACCGGCGGCAGCTTTGAAGGTACTTTTTGACATAAGTATGTCTTAGAGCAGGGGATGTGTAACGAAAACAGTGCCATGTAACAAAATGTGTGACGGAATTGTAACCTAGCAACCGTACAGGCTGTAATGTTACACATGGATAGATGGCCAGACAGTGCTACCTAGGAACCGTGTAGGTTATGTCTTATGGTTGGCCATCATTTGAAATTAGCAACCGTTGATGAATGGCCATGACCGAAAGACGAATAAGACATATTCATCATCATTTAAAATTCTCATAGGGAAAGCAGACACTACCGTAATTAAGGTTATACCCCATTCCACCCTACCCCTCTCCCATTTCTGTCGCCACTCTTGTATGAGTTAGTGTGATATTACACTCCCGGAATAATAATAATAATAATAATAATAATAATAATAATAATAATAATAATAATAATAATAATAATAATAATAATAATAATAATAATAATAATAATTTTTATTGTATGGCGACATGTGCACATATTTACATTGTCCGATCACAAAGAGGACTTGCAGCCTCAGATCTAACGCACTGATCCTCTGAAGGTGTTCCCAACTGAAATTCCCGTTATCTTGCCCCAGTCGTGCACCCGGATTGAGTGTGCCGAGTTCCCTTATCATAATTGTACTGAAGAGATGAAATTATTGACCCAGTCGTAAATTAATTCAGCACAGATTCCATGATTGGTCCAAATCCTATTAAGAGCAGACCAAGGTTTCATTGGAAAATCATAACTATCTTAATGGTTCAGAGTTGTTTCTTTTCAAAGGTGAAGGTGTTTAAGATTCATTCCTCTCTTCACTGGGCATTTGCGTCCCGGCTTCTACTCAGATTATTAATAATAACAATAATAATATTGATAATGTAGTTTTTAACAATTAAAATAGTAGTTATAAGAACAGGCTTCAGGAAACACAGTGTTTCCGTCGAAGGCATTTTGCAAAGCATCCGGGTTCTTCTTCTTATTATTACTTCTAGAGTCCCCGTGGCTCAGGCGGCAACGAGCTGGCCTCTCATCGCTGGATTCCGTGGCTCGATTCCCGGTCACTCCATGTGAGATTAGTGTTAGACTAAGCGGAGGTGGGACAGGTTTTTCTCCTCTCATATTTCATTACAGCAACAAGAAGAATGCGACAGGCTTCGGCAACCGGCACAGTTCATACCTCACCGCTAGTTGGGGGCTTCATTCATTCCACTCCTACCCGTTAAAATGACTGGGAACAGGCTGTGGATTTTCACTTTTCAATTATTATTATTATTTCTGAGGTAACTTCTGAACATCTGCACCATGCCATTGGCCATGTTGAGGTGTTCTAATGAAGATATCACGTTTGGCGCTGTCAAATATTGGACAGATGGGGGAACCGCGGTAGAATATCTTTATTATTATTATTATTATTATTATTATTATTATTATTATTATTATTATTATTATTATTATTATTATTATTATTATACATATAATGATGTAAGCCTATTAGTAATTTATTTCAGCATATTCACAATTTCCAAACAGTTCAATTTATGAAGGAGTTAACATTCAAACGTTATGTGGCGGTTTACAGTGTAATTATTCGGTGGGAATATTCTTAGGTTGACCATTTATATTCGTAAGACATTACAGAATATGACGATCATTTTTCCTCCATTCATGTCTCCTATAATCTGAATAATGATTTAACAATATCAATTAGTTCAGGAAAATATTTAATACAGCGATTTAAAGTTATGGCTACGAGCTTTGAGTGCACTACTTAACAACCTGTTCCGGTGGTAGCGATGATGTTCCTATAAATATGAAGAGGCTGTATAATAGCAGAAGATACAATAACCAATCACAGGAGTTATTACCTCTACTCTGATTGGAATCGTAATTCTCTGTTGCGTTCGCAGCCGCAGGTATATTTCATTGGTGTAATAAGAGATCGCAACGAGATCAATTTACTTCCTTCGGAATTTGATTGCTTAACGTACTCATGCTTGCAGCAAGGAAAACTAAATCTTGCTCATTTTGGACACATAGAATATTTCTTAATTCCTTTAGTATGTTATTAAGAAGGAAGTTTCCAGTGTAGACTCAGTTAAGTGTAACGTACAATACCGGTTAAACTTTTAGGACCACATCAAAAAAATAATGAAATGTCATTTAGAACCTACATTTGTGCTACTACCCCTCTGTATTTCTTTTCCTGATCTCTCGCATCTAATATGATATACATCACCTGATTTCATTGAGTTACGCGAAGTATAGTAGATATAAAAGACCAAGATCAAGACCACCCTTGTAGTGTGCCTGCTGCCTGGGAGACTGAATACCTCGGATCGAGTAGGGCTATGTCAGTCGCCTTCACAAAGAACACTGCGATGTATTGGAAACGTCGGCAAAATGTACGTGATGTACAGAGAACAACAACACTATTCAATACGGAAAATAAAATAAATAAGTATAGTAAAGGTGATAAAGTTTAATTGTTGGAAGTTCACATCAGAAAGTCAACATGTTTAGAAATATTATGTACTATATTCTCTAATTGCTTGCGTTTATCACCACCAAGGTTCTTTTGTAGACTTATCAATAGGTAAGGGTCACTTTAGTATAAATATAAATATTCAGAAAAATTGCAGCACCGATTTTTATATGTTTAGTTTTTTGAAACCAGCGCTAAGATGATCAATTTTTCCTTGTTCTTGTCATGTCTCAATGCAAGCTATCGGCACCAGAAATGTGTTCTTAGATGCCATCTGCAGAGTACAAATGAAAGTATCAGAGAATATAAGTCTGACGTCGATAGCTCGCACCGAGACTGTGGGCCATACATGACAAGAGCAAAGAAGAATCAACCATCTTGATGTTGCTTCGAAAAAATAAAACACGCACAAAACATTGCCACATATTTTCAGGATTTTTATACCAAAATGGCCCCCTTCTATTTCGAAGTCCACAAGAAAGTCTTGGCGTTGATGCTTGCAACCAATTAGAGGATACAGTATATTACATCATCAGGTCCTATCAAGTCACACCTAAATATTTAGAATTTTCCAAAGGAGGACATCATAGATAAGTTCCAGATTTGAAGTTCCTAAGTATTAAACAGAAAGAAACAGAAATATTCTAAATATTTGAGTGTAACATGATAGAACCTGATGGTGTTCTCTCAAGAAGGAGACATGTCATTCTTTCTTTAATAGTGTGTATTTTATCCTTGTTTAATAATATATTTGTTTTCAGATATATTACAGTGTAACATTTATATTTAGTGATCGAAAGACTGAAAAGCTTTTCAGTAACCCTTTTTTTAGTTCATACTTGTTAGCAAAATTACTCTCATAATCAGACATAGTCAAAGCCATGATTTTATGAAATTCACTGTTAGTTTCATTAGGTGATCTTGTCTTATTGCCAATGTGTTCGTCCTTGCACCTTCTGATCAAGGATTCTTATTCTGTGAAAAGCTGAATTCATGAGTTCGATCTCGGTAGAGTGGCCTGTTTTTGAAGGGTGGTCAAAATTCTTAGCAATTTTTATCACGGAAAGTGTCACCCGGTAGAATTAAACCCACTCATCCTTAGGAGCCGTTCGGCAGTCACCGCGGTCTTTTATCAAGAAGTCCCAGATTCGATTTCCGGACAGGTCAGGGTGATTTTACCTGGATATCATGGCTAGCTCCAGGTCCAATCAGCTAATATAAGAGCAATATTGAGGAGCTATATGACAATGAGATAGGAGCCCCAGTCTAGAACGACAAGATGTAAATCACCTGGTAGAATGTCGCTACCCTTAATACACAGCATCACAATCGGAATGTCAAAATTGGCAGGCAGGCTGCGTAAATGGCACCACAAGTAGATGCCTATAACGATATATTTTATTCGTAATGTCATCAAGTTATATGATTAATGATTTCGATAAATTATGTTCAGAAGTCAAATTTCAAGCGCATCTTGTTTGTGTCCTCTTTATTCTTCTTCTTCCTTTTCATCATCATTTTCTACTTGGCCTTGTCCCGACTGGGATCGGCGCTATACAAGTTGAGTCTCTCCTATACGGCAGAATGCAATGAGGTGGCTGAGGCGACGATAAAGAGGATAGTAAGCCAATAAGTAGGCTCCAATACACTATTCCTATTTGTTAATTACAGTTCATCAAAGCTGGAGGATTGCATTGCCTCTAGGGTGCTTGCAAGTCATTTCCCTCTATGTATGAGGGCGGTAGAATTACACCCACGGTATCCCGTGCCTGTTGTATGAGGCGACTAAAATGGGCTCCAGGGTACTCTGAATTTGGGAGCGTAGGCTGACGACCACGGGGCCGTTCGCTGAGTTCTTGCACTGCTTTTACTTACTTGTACCAGGCTCCTATCTGTCCTATCCGACCTCCCTTGGTCAACTCTTGTTCTTTACCGACCTCGCCGCTATTGAAGCATTCAAGGGCTAGGGAAGATAGCTTTGCAACATTCAAACTCGGAGGTGAATACGGTCCTATTACTGTTGCACATTTTTTTGGCAAGACTTAATTCTCTATCTTATACTTGGCTTTGACAATATGAAAGTGACTTGAGGTATGAGGGATGCTAGTAATGCCGTTCCTTCTGCAGCCAGTCCCTGTTATGAATGGTCTGAAAATGTTGCTCATAGGGTCGGTTGGTGCGTGCATTTCAGTGGGCTTGGCAGACTGATATGTAATAGCAACTTCTGGCTCGGTGAGGAAAGCAACGGGAAACTATCTCACTCCTCCTTTCCCTAGTACGCCTCTTCAGTGATGCCTAGGCAATCTAGGACAGCTGATGGCGGAGCTGTTGAGGATCCAACGAGCCTTAGGGCTGAAGACGGAACATACATACATATATACACATGTCGATTAAATGTAAAGTTTTCCACGAGTCTCCGTATACGAATGAATCACTAATTGTCTGGCTACGGCACCATATGACGTATGAGTTATTGATGTGCCGAGTTACTTCACCTTCTCCTGACAACAAGGTTTTAACTCATTTGTGCCTGTGAATGCAAACTTTCATATTAAATGTAGTCTTATTAGGTTTTGAAATTAGTCATACCCGAGAATCTGCAATGACCGTAACTCTAATATGAGGTGAAGGAAACAGTTTGTTCCATTTTTTAAAACGAAATTAGAAAGCTGTTACCTCAGTAAACATTGACACAATGGAAAACGAGTACTGAAATTTGATTACGATCCCCTTAGCAAGATTGCTGAAAGTGAAAAAAGATTTTTCCTATTTTTAATGGTTTTTAACTTATTTGAGCAGAATATTTTAGGTGACTTCTTCTGCATATAACAGCTATGGAGTAACAACTTTTGTGAATCCTTACATTTAACCGCACTGATGTTCGGAAAAAAATACTTTATATTACAGGACACGAGTAGAAGACGGTTCTGTGAAAATAATTTTGTTCCATTTATGATCGAGTTTCCATGGTTAAGTTTTTATCTTGAAAGGAGAAACAATAGAATGTGTACCAACCAGTTGGGTTATGGTATTCATAGTAAACTGCCCTGAAGAAGCATGGAGCATGTGCTAGGCAGACCAGTCTTGTTAATGGGGACCAAAGATAAACGGGACAGTTTAATGCTGATGGCAGTTCTCAACCAAGTTCGAATCAATTGTCAGCATTACAAGTTTACTCAGCGGCCATTACTATCACATAATTCAACGCAATTGATTGTGCTAACAATAAGCTGTTAACACAGTCTTAGAGTGGCATCTTCGTCGAGAAAGGCATTGGAATAATAGAATCATACTTTTTTTGCAATTTGTTTTACATCGCAGCGACATAGATAGGTCTTATGGCGACGATGAGACAGCAAAGGGTTAGGAGTGGGAAGGAAGCAGCCGTAGCCTTAATTAAGGTACAGCCCCAGCATTTGCCTGGTGTGAAAATGGGAAACCACGGGAAACCATATTCAGGGCTGCCGACAGTGGGGCTCGAACCCACTATCCACTATCTCCCGGATGCAAGCTCACAGCCCCTAACCGCACGGCCAACTCGAGCGGTGAATCATACTTTTAAGCAGCCTTCTCGAAATTTTGAGATGTTCCTAATTGCAAAATAATAAGTCCCAACAACAGGAGTCACTAAAATAGTTTTGTTGCATCCGAAGGATGAAGGGGATAACTTTATTTTCAATATCTCCTGTCAGTACAATAATGTTTGTGCTGAAATCTGCCTTCTGACCCGAAGTTAGCAGGTTCGAACCTGGCTCAGTCCGGTGCTGTTTGAAGGTGCTCAGATACGTTAGACTCGTGTCGATAGATTTTTAACTGGCATGTAAAAAACTCCTGCGGGACTAAATTCCACCACCTCGGCGTTTTCGAAAACCGTAGATGTAGTTAATGGGACGCAAAGCAAATAATATTATTAATAGAGTTATTTGCGTATTCAATACTACATCTCACTTTTCTTAGCTTATCACTCGCCTTAGCAGTTTCATTACTACGAAAATACAAAAATCTTGAAATAAGTATTGCTTTACTGAATATCTGAGTTTCGACAAAACTCCTCTTTGATCAGTTCATTTTATCATTAGTTGTGTTAAGCCATTTATCTACAACATGTTTTTGTTTATATTTGGTAATTTTGACAAGGAACTCCAGTAGTTGAAGATACTCCGCCTAACCTTCAAAGATTTGGGTAACATAGACAACAGTATCGATATTGCCTCTTTCCAAAGACGTTCAAGGAAGACTAAAGAACAGCATAATGCTGATATATCGTCGTTGTTTGGGCAAAGGATCTTATCTCACAATGCTCTTCCTATCCATTATTTCCTTAAGACTGGTCACGCCTCCCAGCTACATATGGGTATGCAGTCTATCAGAACAATTTTCGTTGTGTTCATTTTCGTATGCTAACGTGTAAAGGAAAATTAACCTTACGTAACCTACATTACACTGCAGGAGTGCGTAAATAAGTCATGCAAACATACATGGTGTACGGTAAGGTTTCCTTTACATGCATCTCCTTTTGCCCTAACAGCGACGATATATTTTGTGTCATGCCAAACTATCGACACCACCTCGTGACAAAGTTCAGCACATCTCTGAGACGTGTTCCGGATGTACGTTCTTGGTGGTTGACCACGTCTCTGAAACGATGAAATGAAATGAAATGAAATGAAATGTCGTATGGCTTTTAGTGTCGGGATATCCCAGGACGGGCTCGGCTTGCCAGGTGCAGGTCTTTTTATTTGACTCCCGTAGGCGACCTGTGCGTCGTGATGAGGATGAAATGATGATGAAGACATACACCCAGCCCCCGTGCCAGGGAAATTAAACAATGATGGTTAAAATTCCCGACCCTGCCGGGAATCGAACCGGGGTCCCCTGTGGCCAAAGGCCAGCACGCTAACCATTCTAGTGCTGGGATATCCCAGGACGGGTTCGGCTCGCCAGGTGCAGGTCTTTATAGCCGTGGAGCCAGACTCTGAAACGATGTTAGATGGCAATGGGCTAGTAACACTGTTCCTTATGCGGCCAGTTCCCGTAATGAATAGTGTCCCTCATAGGGTCGATTGTTGAGTAGGCCTATATTTCACTGGGCTCTTTGCAGATTGAAATGTAATAGCACTCTCTTGCGAGGAATGCAACGTGAAACATGCACTCTTCATTTCCACAGTACCAGCAGGCGAGTTGGCTATGTAGTGAGGGTCGCGCCGCTGTGGAATTTCATTCGAGAGACCGTGGATTTGAATCCCACCTTCGGCAGCCCTGAAGATGGTTTTTCGTGGTTTCCGATTTTCCACCAGAAAAATGCTTGGTCACATTAATTAAGTCCACGGCCGTTACCTTCCCTATCCTAGTCCTTCCCATCCCTCCGTCGTGCGACGTTAAACAAGTATTTAAAAAAAGTACATCTCTTCTGTGTCACGAAGACTGTCTAAGACAGCTAATTATAGAGAGGATGGGGAACCAACCAGCATCCGGACTGAGGACTTCTCGTTTATTGTTCTTTTTCCGTTCCGACACAAACAGGTCTTATGGTGACGAATGTAGGCCTATGGGGAAGGTAGCAACCATGTCCTTAATTAAGGTACAGCCCCAGCCAACATTTCCCTGGTATGAAAATGGCAAACCACAGAAAACCATCAACAAGGCTGCTGAAAATGGGGCTCGAACCCACCATCTCCCTCATACAAACGCATAGCTACGTGACTTAAACCACTTGCTCGGTAACTGGCTACTCTAGAAGCATACCATTTCAAGTGATGAAATACATTTCCGCTAACATTTTTTCATCTTTCAAATGTCACCATGTATATCTGTTCCCAGAAAATAATCACTTACCATTACTGTTGTCGCTGTAAGGATCTAGATGGCATTATAATGATCGTAACGCCTGGAAAAAAGAACTAATTACCTTTTCATCACCTCAGTGTTACAACCTCCTCTTAATCACAGTTAAATTCTACACTTCGAATAAAAATATTACGGGCATACCTTTAAAACTACATTTGTGACACAGTTTATTTGTAGAGTAACCTCTTTATTAAGACGCAGACAAGGATAGAAGTAACTTTTGTTTTGTGTTATGACGTGATTTTCATACCCTATCATAACCCCGAGATGTATAGTTTACATTTTACTATTGCAACATAGAAGGAGTTTAAAAGTGAAATATTACCGAATTACTAAACTGAAGGGGAGAATCCTGATTAATGCAGTGTTTTATCTGCTATCTTTCTACTCAATGACCAAAATTCGAATCCCGGTGGATTCCAGAGCGAACTTTTCACCGGACAACGTAGGCCTGCATGGCTTCATTAAGGGCATTCTTTCAGAACCAAATATGAGCTCGGATGTCTGCAACAATTCCAGGAATACTTTGAATAAACTGAAGATAATTTATTTATCGTTTTAGGAAATAAATCTCTGTCTATTTCTAAGGATTGGCCAAAAATTGTCTTAGGAATAAGGACTAAAATAGTTCAATAATTACAAATGCCATGGACAACGAGGAAGTATACTATAGGAGTACGTACGCTACCACGGAGTAATGTAAAGAAATTTCCGGAAACTTCTCAGCATTTCTTGTAATTAAGAGTTATTGATTCAAAGAAATGTAATTATTTTTAAGCGAAACTTGTAATGGAACGTAGATCATGGCATGTTGAATTTAGGACAAGAAACACATCAAGAGCTTTCTTCTTTTTACAGGTTTCATATTTTTGACTTTAGTTAAGTAACTGATTAATTATTTTGCATATTTATTCCGATTCCTTGGCTGAAGGTCAGGGTTGTGACCTTCAGTTTAGAGGGTCAGAGGTTCGATCCCCTGTCGGTTAATTCCTCTGGTTTTAGGGATGGGTGTTTGTGATCGTCTCAATAAGTATCTTCATTAACGTACAACCTATCACACAACTAACCACCAATGAAAGACATCACTCCATAAAGGGTTGGAATTAGGAAAGGCATCCGGCCGTAAAACTGGGCTTAACCCACAGGTAGTGACAATCCTAAGTAATTGGGAAAAGACTAGAAAGAAGAAGAAGAAGAATTCAAAAATTTATTTTGAAATATGAGAATGATTTCAAATCAAAACATTTTTAAAATTAATTTTAAGTCTCGTTTTTGTTAGTTCACGGATGTTAGTAAGAGAAGTAGAGGAAGATTTTTAGGAAGATTTTTCTGCACGTAAAGAAACTCCTGCTGGACAAAATGTCCTTCACTTTGGCGTCTTCGAAGGCCGTAAAAGTATTTAGTGGGATATAACACCAATAAAGTTATTAATTACTTAAATAAACTGAGACCTGATTCGCACCACCATGGTCTTTCTACCTACTTGACTGTGTTCGATTCCTAAATCTGTCAAGGAATATTTAAATACTGATACGAAGGATAGAAGATGTATTGAGTCTCGTGAGGGCGCGTTCTAATTGACTGCTGGTGAAGCAAAACTTAATTTTAACCCTGCATAAAATCTGAATTTCAACTATTTCAGATTTGGATGGGGATGATATTGGAAAAATTTATTTATGAATGGAAATTGTATTTGATGGAGTAGTTAAAGAGGATAAGAAATCAAATGACCACCATGACCAGCAAAATTTTATCTGAATAACACATTATTGTTATTATTGTGTGTTTAGGTGTGGTTACTTAGGATGAAACCTTGAGGATGTGTTCTGGCATTCAAATTAAGGAATTATAAAGACGGTGTTGACACTCACAATGGTCGTCGAAAGTCTCTTTAGCCAGAGATCGATTTATCTTTTAACATTTCCTATTTTCTTCTTAGACCGTCTACCCATAAGGATGAATAAATTTAATCTAGAAATGTGTGCAAGTAACAACTTTGATCAACAAAAAACTCCCTGCAGAGTAAACTTAATATTATTCTCCTCCCGTCGCTTTTTCAACATCCTGATGGAGCTGCGGGTATGAGCTTTGTTAGGCTACACACATGGATTTGGCCCCCAGTGTTACGGCCGAATGCCCTTCCTGACTATAATCTAATGAGAGGAACTATGTTCACTATGACATATTGTTGGGATGTTTGTAGTGTGATGTATTGTCTGTAGATGACGAAGTATGCATTGAGACGAACACGAAAACTCAGCCCTGAGTCAGAGGAACGGATAAAATTTCCGACGCGACAGGGAATTGAATCCGGGACCCTTTGAACCAAATCCCGCAATGCTGGACATTTAACCAAGGAATATGAATTTTTATTCTTTTACTTCTTCTTTTTATTATTACTGGCCTTTTTCCACCCACCCGAGATCGGTACCTAGTATGGATTTAGCCCATTATACGGCCGGTTGCCCTTCTTGACGCCAGCCCGGCATGAAGGGATATATTTACTATAGCGTGTTTCTGTGATGGATTGTAGTATAATGTGTTAGTATGTAAATTAAGATGTAGCCTATATTAAAACGAAAACAAACAACTCCCCCACCCATGCTAGAAGAATTAACCTGAAAATGTCAAAATCCTCGACCCGGCCGGGAATCGAACTCGGGGCCTTCCTAAACGTTGACCATTCAGCTTACGAGCCGAACAGCCATGGGATTGGATAAATAATACATTTAAAAATAACAATTAACAATAAGGTAAATTAATTTCAGATTATCTTGTATGATTACTTTAGTTTTATATAGGCTCAAATATAGGCCCTAAATTTTTATCTTACTTTATTTTTATGTACTAATTTATGCTAAAACACATTAGAATAATATTTATCAGTAACTAGCAGGCTTGCCGTGGCTTTCTTCCTAACATAGCTCTACAGTAATCACTAACAATGTTCATTAGCATTGGTCATAATTTCTATTAAGCTCATATTCTGATTCCGAACATGCTGCTCAGTGTAGCAGATGGACTTAAAAAGTTCGGATCCAGAACAAGCGTAACGTATTAAACATGTAAATGTGTCTTTAATGCATAGAGGGGGCTTCGGAACTGGCGGCTTGATTCCATGTCCGCCTGCGTGTATGTGTATATTAACTGTACAACAAACGGAGAGAGTGTAACGCGCGCCAAAGTCGGGGGATATCAATTAAGCTCCTACCATCATACAACGGATCTGATTGAAATTGGAATGCAGTCCAATCAGGCGTGCTGTAATAACTATTAGCGTCGTTTCGGCGATGTGACTTGTGTACTCGATGCGTCGCCACCCCAAACCAACAAGCGGCTTTGTTCTCACACTCGCAATGGCAACAATAGTTTAAAACATACTGATGCGAGAAATACGGCTTTTATCTTTAACAAAAATCGAAGCTATGTACACACCCAGCATTTTACCTCTAAAGCAGTCAACGGTAATTACAGAGAATAAGCTTGTTAATTGCACGGTATAAAATACGAATGAAAGGCGTTTCTTCAATAAAACTTTAGTCAATATTTGAAATCAAGTACAAAATCTAATCAATGGAACAGAAAATTACAGGTAATCATACGATTACCAATCAAAATAAATAAACAAATGTAAATAAATAAACAAATAAATAAATAAATAAATAAATCATTCACCACAGATCTGCATTTAGGGTAGTCGTCCAGGTGGTAGATTCCTTGTACAGTTATTTAACTGATCTTTTTTCAAATAATGTCAAAGAATTTGGAAATTTATCCAATACCTCCCTTGATAAATTATTCCAGTCCCTAGCTTCTTTTCCTATAAATGAATATTTGCCCAAATTTGTCCTCTTGAATTCCAACTTTATCTTCATATTGTGAATTTTCCTACTTTTGAAAACACCACTCAAACTTACTAACGTCATTCCAAGTCATATCTCCACTGGCAGTTCGGAACATACCACTTAGTAGAGTAGCTCTTCTCCTTTCTTCCAAGACTTCCCAGTCCATACCTTGTTACATTTTTATAACGCTACTCTTTTGTCGGAAATGAAATGGCATATGGCTTTTTAGTGCCAGGAGTGTCCGAGAACATGTTCGGTTCGCCAGCAGGTCTTTCGATTTCACTGCCGTAGGTGACCTGCGAGTCGTGATGGGGATGAAATGATGAAGAAGAAACATACACCCAGCCCCCGTGTCAGAGAAATTAACCAATGATGGTTAAAATTCCCGAGCCTGTCGGGAATCGAATCCAGGACACGTGTGATAAAGGCCAGTACGCTAACCGTTTAGCCATGGAGACAGACTCTTTTGTCGGAAATCACCCAGAACAAATCGAGCTGTTTTTCTTTGGATTTTTCCATTTCTCGAATCAATCCTTGTGAAGGTCCCGCACGGTGGAACCATACTTTAATTGTACTCTTACCAGAGACTTATAGCTACTCCCTCTTCTTTACGTCTTTATTACAACCCCTACGTCGTCTCATATCCATATAAAGAGATCTGTAACCTATATTTACAATCTCGGGTTTGTGATTACCCCAATGAAAATATTTCCATATATTAACATCTTGGTACTTACAGTGGAAATGAGGAAATTTAACGCAGTAATTAAAACTGAGAGGACCTTTCCTCTTCATGAAACTCACAACCTGACTTGGAACATAGTGCCAAAATAAACGTTGTTTAATTACATACCTTGTTTATTTAAAACAATGTAGAATTTACGAAGTATTGCGTCTTGGGAAAGGGTCTTCACAAAATACTGTTAAAAAGTACGAAAGCTAATGTTAGCTATAGATAATTTATAGTTGGTGAGTGGTGGAGACGGTAAAGCTCTGGTCTTCCGAGTCTTGTTTAGCGGGTTCGATCTCGGCTCAGACCGGAGCTATTTGAAAATGCTCAGTCTCGTGTCGATTCGTGCTGACCACACGACACCTCGTAATCTGCAGGCCTCCGGGCTGAGCAGCGGTCGCTTGGTAGGCCAAGGCCCTTCGAGGGCTGTAGTTCCATGGGGTAGTGGGGTAGGTAGTCTCGTGTCGATGGATGTACTGGCAACCTCGGTGTCTCCGAAAACCATAAAAGTAGGTAGTTAGTCGGACGTAAATCCAACGACATTATTCTTCTTTCTTATGTCATTAGTGCAATTAACATTAGCTACTCCCGTCGGGGTGTACCAACACTCCAGCGTTGCAGACGTGTCCTTTAGTCTTCCGCTTCTTGCAGGTAGTTTTTCGATACTTCGGGTTCTCTGTTTGTCTCTGCTTTCGACGTGTCCAACCCATTTCAACTGTTCTTCATCCATTTTATCTGTTATCGCAGAGACTCGCATCGAGCTATGAATGTGATCATTTTTAATCCGATCTTCCCGTGTCACACCCATTGAGAAAATTCTCATTTCGGCAACGTGAAGATTCTGGCCCATGACTTTGCTGGTCTGATCACAGTACTATAAACCATGCCTTTGTTTCACAGGTATTATTATATCACACATCACGCCGATCACGGATCGTCACTTTAGTCAATCGACATTAATTCGGTGTCGTACATCAGCATCCGCTGTTGCCTTGCTGTTGATGGCAGGTCCAAGGATTTATCGGCAGACTTTTTAGCGACAGATTTGTGTAAGGGAGTGAGGAGTAAAGAGGGAGCTTTCCCGGTTCCGGTAGTACTGCCAATTGAATGGAAATTAAATCTGAATTGAATCGATAATGTGATCGATCGATACGAATTTTCTAAACATTTATTATCTTAAGCCAACAATTGTGTCACACACACATTATAGAACATTATATAACATTTCTCGATGTGAATCTTGTTCCTAGCATGAATTCTATAGTTTGGCTTTGCAGTGTAAACAACAGTACGAGTACGTAAAGTGTACGCTAGATGTCGCACAGCGATGCATAAGCGATTCGTAGTTTGTGTTTCAAAGGTTGCCAGTACGAATCTCGAAGATTGCCGAGGTCGACCGATTCAGCACTAGGGTGTAAATCTGTCCCTAAAAAGTGTGCCGATAATAGGCCTTCCTGAATTCATCTACCAACTTTAGGGGTTCATCATCAAGGAAAATAGTGTACGTTGTGGGTCAATATGTTGTCTTCGCCCTAATCACTCTCAGCCGTGGCTCTTAAGTGTTAGCCTCCATCTCACAAGAACCTCTTCTATCCGCTCTCTTGTTTCAAAATTCAAGACTAGTTCGTCCACATACAAAATGCTCCATGGTAGCTCATGCATGAAATGTTTGGTCAGGTAGTATAAGACCAACTTAAATAACAATGAACTAAGCACTGGACCCTGGTGAACGCTCCGCTCTTGACCTTAGTGCGTAGCATTTCGTAGGTCTTTTTTTACTCCATTTATCAACCACTATGACACATTTTTCTCCGTAAGGCGTTCAAAACCATTTATCTGGGAACTCGATCATACGCTTTTTTAATTACTATTGGTATTAAGACACGCAAAGGAGTCGGAATTTTGGCCCGCGAGAGGTCTCTAACACCAATTATGAGGTGTAGGAGTAGTGTGCCCCAGGTTCTTTTCCGGTCTTATCCAAGGATTTTAATCCTGGACTTAGGATGTCAGCGACTAGCTACGTGGCACTTCAATAAACGGAGACTATCGCAGCTGGATAGCAGTCGTGTTGGCAGGACAGTGCCCTTGATAGGCAGTGTATGCATAGTTCTTGTTTATTTGTTTGATTTCTTTAATATAATACAACTTAGTATTTGTTTTAAGTACGTATTCATACCTGATGCCATTTCATAAGAATAAGCATTGATATTAAGGTAATTGCTGAGAGGTTTTCCGTCTTCATGGTCAATGATTTGCAAATTGGATCATCTTATTCCTTTCCCGTCCAGAGGCGACATTCTCTTTCACATCGATGACAATATATTAATGTGTTTGTCTAACCCTTGTCCCGTTTCTCTGCGGGGTCGGGTATGAGTTGAGATGAATCTGTCGTGGCAGGTTTTTATGACCGGATGCCCTTCCTGACGTCAACCTCATCAGAGGAGTTAATGAGATGAAATGAATGATGTGATACATGATATTAAGGAAAGGGCGAAACTCGGTGCTGGCACATAGCCTATTCCTGTCGAATAGCACCAAGGGGTCTGCTCAAAGCTTAACGTCTCCATCCGACGGACGAATCGCCATCAACAGCGTCATATGCCCTCACTCCATACGAGCACTGCGGATAGGTTTGAAATTTAATCCAAGCTTTTAGCACGCAATCTAGTGATCAGAAATTGAAACCTCCCCTACTCTGCCAGCCAACATTCTGATGGTGACATTTTTCTTCGAACAACAGGCCTCGAACCGGCTAACCACGATGTCAGACCGTTTAGACTTCAGCGCCTTAACGATCACGGCCACCACCCGGGCATATAAACAATGTATTAATATTACCTTAAAATGTAAATATGAATGTAAATACCCGTATATCAAAATAGCATGTATACGTACTGATATAATTTGTGATTTGCTTAAGACGCATTTATTATCATTATTATTACAATTTCTCATCATTACCTCTACCCCAGTTTGAACGTGTCAAAGACACCTACATGACCTCAAAATCTTGATAGGGCTTTGGTACATATGGCGACCTGAACTAACCCAGAACATCTGGCACACTGATCTTGTTTAGAATAAAATTGGCCACTAATTTCATAATTGAGAGTTTAATTTATTATCATCTTATTAATTATCCCGTCTGAGGCGTGTTGTAATATTATAATTATGCAACCAAAGACCTACTTTTGTTTAATATTTCGAGTTCGCAGAGATTGGAATGTCCTCATTATATAACTTAAATTAATTTTTAGGAAAAAGAAAGTTCGCACCATATTTAATTTCGCACTGAAAATGAATGCCTTTCTAGGAACCGCTCTCAAGCCTTTATATTTTAATTAGTCTTAAATTAATTATTCCAGTTCATAAGATGATATTTATGGTCGCCACCAAGTTTAGCAAACCTGCGTGGAGCAGAATGGAGCCGTCTGTGCTCTATTTCAGCGGTGAATGTCGCCTCGCTCCCAAATAACGTTCTAAATGGCTTGCCTTCGAGGTGGCTACACGCCATAAAAATCTGTAACTCGCCACACCAAGAAATCGTTCTGTCCCCTCGAAATGCCTGCAACATGATTTTAATTCTCCGGAGAGCGCCAGGGGCCTGTTAAAGAACCCGTCCAGCTCCCATTGTTTCATCCTCTGCCTTTGTGTACTCGAGCTACAAGCAAGGACAATCATTGGTTGAATTCTTGAGAGGGTAAAGACATATAAACAGACTGTAGAAGCAGGCAGAGATGTAGATTATGACAAAGTAGCATTAATTGGCTTTAGATTCAAATGACTATCAGAACAACTGTGTTTGAGTTACAAATGGTTTGACATTTTTTAATTATTAGGAGCTATATTGCAAAGTTTAGATAGATATTCTAAAGTTCAAATGTATTATTATTATTATTATTATTATTATTATTATTATTATTATTTGGTAGATTCTGGTCATGTTAGGAACACGTACAGTAAAATGACCCACTGCATTCATTTCGGTTTGTTTCCTGCCTCTTTTCTTGTTTTTCAATAGTTCTTCATTATTTCACTGTGTTTTTTCCTCCTCTCTTCTGCCCAGTCGTTATTCCGTTCCTTCTTTTCAATCTCCTGGAAATTCTTGAAATTTTGTATCAATCTCCTAAAAGTTGTTTTGTCCTGTATCGTATCTGTTGTTAGTCTCTTTATACTTTTCATCTACTTACTGCCATTATTACTTTCGTAAAACTGATTAAAAATTTGTTTTGTAATAATAATGTTATTGGCTAAACGTCCCACTAACTGCGGTTTTCGGAGACGCCGAGTTGCTGGTATTTCGTCCCACAGGAGATCTTTTACGGGGCAGTAAATCTACCGACACGAGGCTGACGTATTTGAGCACCTTTAAATACCACCGGACTGAGCAGGGTTCGAACCGTCTGAGCCACTCAACCCGGCAATTTGTTTTTTGAGTCAGGCATTATCCATCCTCATTATGTGACCAAATAACTTAATTCTCCTCTTCCTGATCGTATGAGGCATTCTTTCAGTTTATTTTTGTAGAGGTCTGCATTCTTCTAGTGTCTGAACTCCTCATTTTCACTCAGATTTGTTTTAGAATGTTTCTTTCTTTTTTCTCTAGCTCTTTTATTTCTCCTGTTTCCATGAAGGACATACACTCTGTATCATAGAGACATACTGGTTTAAATTATTATTATTATCATTATTCATTCATTCATTTATTCATCGTCACCTTCTATCTGGCTCCTTGGGCGAGGTCAATATAGCACTCAACTCTATTTTCTCAGCAATTCTTCCATTATTGTGGCTAGTACCGTAACCATGAGCCTCCATAGCTCAGGCGGCAGTGTGCCGGCTTCTCACCGCTATGTTCCGTGGTTCAAATCGCGGTCACTCCATGTGAGATTTGTGCTGGATAAAGCGGAGGCGGGACAGGTTTTTCTCCGGGTACTCCGGTTTTCCCTGTCATCTTTCATTCCAGCAACACTCTCCAACATCATTTCGTTTCATCTGTCAATCATTAATCATTGCCCCAGATGAGTGCGACGGACTGTCGGCAGCCGGCACAATTTCTATCCTCGCCGCTAGATGGGTCTTAATTCATTCCATTCCTGATCCGGTCAAATGACTGGAAACTGGCAGCGGATACTCATTTTCAGTATCGTAATCATCATCAAGTGTTAGGACTGGTTTGTCTGTGCGATGAGTCTTCTCCAAATGAATCTACCTTGTGGTTTTCTTCCAGCTTTTTCATGACTAATTAAAGAAGCAAAACTGGAGAACGTCTTCATAAATGTGTTTTTGTACTCCTACAAGGGGTCCGCGGATGCAGAGTGGATCTCGGCCCACAAATGACCACAGCTGGTCCGTGGTCCGAAAGCTCTTCCCTCCAACCAGTCAACCGAGCAGAGGAGGGGTGGCCACGGCACTACCGTGGCTCAACGCCTCTATATTCGGGAGGCGGAGAGGAAATGGTTCCCACCGTCGGCTGTCCTGAGAATGTTTTCCGTGGTTTTCCATTTTCCTGCACTAAGACGAATGCCGAGACAGTTCCTAGTATAGGCCACGTGCGTCAACCCTCTCAACTCCTCCGCACATCTCCTCCGATGCAAATCTCCTGGCATGAGAGACGGTGTCACCATCTAAGTGGCCCGCCTCCCACTCCAGGGGAGGAATGAAAATATTTAGAAATAATATCAGTAGTCCCAAGAGAGTGTCTTGCAGAAATTTTTCCCTCAAGTATTTCTTTGATTTTAACGGTATCGTAAATAAGTATGTAAAAATAATGTTGGTAAAAATTCCATAATATTATACTCCGCATCCAAGTTTATGTAATGTAACCATTTATTTATTCGTGTAAGTACAACTTCCGAGCCGAAAATATCGAGAACTGCCGACATAGACAAGCCTATTCGCTATCACATGCGATGTTATTATGTCATTATTGAGCATTGTAATAGTTTGAATCTTATTTTGCTTGAGTATATTAGGGTTATATTTTTTATCAGTTAATTAATTATATACCTTTGACGCAAAATTCGGAAACTAAATTATTGAATGAAAATATATCGTGTGCCTTTTTCTAGCCGAGTGCAGCCCTTGTAAGGCAGATCCTCCGATAAGGGTGGGCGGCATCTGCCATGTGTAGGTAACTGCGTGTTATTGTGGTGGAGGATAGTGTTATGTGTGGTGTGTGACTTGCAGGGATGTTGGGGACAGCACAAACACCCAGCCCCCGAGCCATTAGAATTAACCAATGAAGATTAAAATCCCCGACCCGGCCAGGAATCGAACCCGGGACCGTCTGAACCAAACTCCAGTACGCTGACCATTCAGCCAACGAGTCGGAGAATTATTGAATCATACGTGGTGAATGAACTTAAGGAATTGTTTGTAGCACCAGGATTTTCTAAGCAGAAAATGTAATGGCTTTGAGAGTTCAACTTGTTTAAATAACACTCTAGATCGAATCTTGTCCTTCCAAACATGGCATTGTCGAACTAATGGTCCACTGTTTGTGGAAATCCACAAAAACACAAATATTCGTATGCAATATGAATTTTGAAGCTATCAGAATAGTACTCAAACTTTCCATGGTGCTAGAGAAACTGAGTGAGAATGAATTCGGGCACTAATGTTTTGCCTGGAGTTCTCTTGTGACTGAACCCTTTGTTTTTGATGTTCATAGAAAAAGATAAGTTATGTTTTGATTCGGGCTTTTGCGTAGCATTGGGGGTGATTTGTAGTAGGTACTGCTGTGCTGTAGATCTTGTTGGGTTGACGTTGTGTTTATCGTTAACTGCGTTCAATAATAATACTGTACTTCTAAAATTTCACTTACACCAACCTAATTTCACACGATGTAAAAATTGGGTATTCATTTTGGAGACCTGTTATTTAAATATTATGAAGTGTTGGCTAAGAGAGATGATCAATGATAGAATATCTACTTCAAAAATCTCGAGGATTTATGCATGGCTGATTTTATGTCCTACATTCGTGATTCGTTTGGCGAAGGAAACAGCTATAATAATGACGCTAGCGAAAATATATTCAATTTTTCCTGGTTATACAAGGTTCATATGTTTTGAATTTCATTGGTAAAACCCCCAGATATCAATATATTTTTGATTAAATGAGTTTTCAGGGAATTAACTTCCAGAAACTTGTTCTATATTGCCAGAAAAAACAAAGGAGAACGGAACTAAGTTTAATTCAAAACCTAATAAATCTCCAGCAAATCTTTCTGGTACGGTACTACACAACAGTAAGAACTAGTTACCCATGATAACTAATAAAAAATATGTGACAATTTTCCGAAATTCAGGGTCTGTACTTCTAATGGAAATATTATACATTCTCAGTAGTAATAATGCGTAGTAATTGGTACGGGAAATATAATACTTAATTTCTCTCAGGCAACATGAAAATGATATTAACGATGTTCATATTCTTAAGTTCATTGATTTTTTTTACGAATCCTACAATTCAGTTACGGTACTTTAATGCAGTTTGTGAACTATTCGGTTTCCTTTGTAAAACCCATATTAGTGTCAAAATGAATGAACAAAATGAAAAAATAAAACTTTAAGCCCTCTTTAATAATATTACCATGTGGCCTCCGGTTAGGCCTGGTGGAGGTCTTCCCATTTGATGCCCAATAGGCGACCTGCACGTCTGTAAGAATGGGGTCCTACCTATGATGAATTTTAGTGTTGAAGAGGGCACTCACATCCAGTTCCCGAAACATTGGAATTAACCAATGGAGTTTAAAATCGCATAATCGGCCAGGAATCGAACCCAGGACTCTTTAGACAAAAGATCAGCACGCTAACCATTTATCCATGGAACCGAAAAATACCTTTATGAGCTCTGGGAGTTTCCATTAAGAAGTTTCTTTATATAAAGCTGTTAAAATTATCTCATCGTAGACGAGCAACACTTTCGTACTTCCAATACGTTGTAGAGCAGACCTGAATAAATCCGCTATATTGATAAAATTTTGAAGTATGACATATACTGTACTCGGTAACGACAATTACTTACGCTATATTTTTAATATTTACAAACAATATTACAGTCTAATTTACTTTTAAATTAATTCACTTAATTCTAATTATAATACTTCGACTAAATCTATAACATCCCTGGTAATTCCACAGTAGTCCATGAATTTACCGCCAATATCACTGCAAAATTATACTACCCGAAAGTATTAATGCACATTGTAGAAGTACTTATTTAAATAAGCCTGTCTTCCTAACGCTGTAAACAAGACAAGTACGGATATGTCTTGATAATTCAGCATGATTTCTAACCAAGTTATTTCCTTTCTTAATCTGCTTACCCTCCAGGGTTGGTTTTCCCTCGGACTCAGCGAGGGATCCCACCTCTACCGACTCAAGGGCAGTGTTCTGGAGCGTGAGACATTGGATCGGGGAATACAACTGGGGAGAATGACCAGTACCTCACCCAGGCGGCCTCACCTGCTATGCTGAATAGGGGCCTTGGTGGGGGATGGGAAGATTGGATGGGATAGACAAGGAAGAGGGAAGGAAGCGGCGGTGGCTTTAAGTTAGGTACCATCCCGGCATTTACCTGGAGGAGAATTGGGGAACCACAGAAAACCACTTTCAGGATGTCTAAGGTGGGAATCGAACCCACCTCTACTCAGTTGACCTCCCGAGGCTGAGTCGACCCCGTTCCAGCCCTCGTGACACTTTTCAAGTTTCATGGCAGAGCCGGGAATCGAACCCGGGCCTCCGGGTGGTGGCAGCTAATCACACTAACCACTACACCACAAAGGCGAACACCCAGTTATTTGCAGGTTTATATTGTTTAAATAGGGCCATACCTTATCCTTTGTGAGGTAATTTAGACCATCTCTTGAACTGAGGCGATCCACTGCGCAATTTATACAACCTTTACCATCAGAGTACAACATGTTAACAGACTTTCCTCTTATGGCGGAGTAAAGCTGGAGTTAAGTTATATTTCACCTTTTGTGGAATTATCCGCACTGCTGTTTAGCTTAGCCTCCCTTGCTAAGAAATTAATAAATTAATGTGTAATTGCTATGCCTTCAAGCTGCAAGAAATATGACACGAGGTCCGAGAGTACCTGATTGTAGATGTATTTACCGAAATGTCCTCATAGTTAATTAATAGTCAATGCATTACTACATTACATTTGACCTAATTTATTATCTACGCTGCATAGAAGAATGACATATGTTTATTTCACAGCTTCTATTCTGAACCATATGAAGATAATTGCACTTATAAAGAAAGATATTCGAGCAAACCACACCGTAAGTGCTTACAAGTATGAAATAAATTATGTTTAAACGTCTTAATGCTAAAATGTTCGTAAGACAAAGTTCCTGTGTATACCATTTTCTAACGTGCAATTTCACTTTTCGCTGAAGGCCCTAGGCAGCTTTAGAATGATAAACAGAGGTACAAGGTCATTTGAAAACAGTAAGAGTACATTCAACTATCTGGTAGCCAGTCTACTTATAAAATAAATTCATTGCTTTTTTTCGAAGATTTATTGTCTGATCAAAACGGAAATTTTCACTTCTGATTTTTTATGGTATTTTATAAAAGGCGTTCTCGTATGTAGGAACAAGAGAAGATAAGAAATGAATAACAGTGTGTTATAAATTACCGTGTAAACGTGGTAACAAAATATGCTTGTATTCAAGTTTAGTCAGCAAGGAAATAAACGTTTTTGTCGGAACTTAAAATTTTCCCGATTTAATGTATGCTTATTGAAGTAAATTTGAACTTTTCATTCTTATTTGATCTTCTTAAATACATTTAGCTTTTAATTTCAGTTTATACTGTAATTTGCTGGTAATTGCAGGCTTTTGTCCAATTCTTCGTCTTCTCCTTCTTCTACAGCTTTTCCGACTCCTATGGGTTCGCGTGTATAAACAAGGTCGCACAAGTGGATTTGGCCCTGTTTTGCGGCCCGATGCCCTTCCTGATGCTAACCCTATGTGGAGAGATGTAATTACTATTGCGTGTTTCTGTAGTAGTTGGGGAGTGTTGGGATGAACACAAACACCCAGTCCCCGAGCCAGAAGAATTAATAAGACCTGATTCAATCCCCGAAACGTCCGGGAATCGAACCCGGGACCCTCTGAACTCTCAACGCTAACCATTCAAATGGCATGCTTTTCTCGTGTGGTTGGTGGAACTACTCATTGTGGGACAATAGCCTACCTTACTACTATTTCATGTATTCCATACCTAGTTGCTATTATTCAGACTTCTTATTGACTGACTGCTGTAGTTGTTTCAATAATCAGAGAGCTGAACTCATAATGTTGCTGGTAGGCTAAATGTAAATTCGTTCCATTGTCCCGAGGTGGTGCAGCTATTTTTAGGTACATCCTCAATGGGGATGGGCTGCATGAGCTATTCTAACCACATACCAGTGTTCCTCATAATCTTAAACTTCTGGCAGTACCAAGAATCGAACACGGACCTCCAAGGGTGGCAACTAAAAGCGCTAAACGTTACACTACTGTGGAGAACAAGGGTACTGGTAATTTTCGCACAATGAATTAACGACGATTATATCTTTTTCTTCAAGTGCTATCTCCTCTTAGAAGGTCGGCTGCCATCAAAGAGATTCTTGCTTTAGATGATGCAGCGCGAAACTGCTCAATAGTGGAATAGTTGAAGCAAGTTTTCAGATTCTCAATCCAAGAAATGCGTCTCTTTTCTGGTCGTCTTTTGCCTGGTATCTTCCCTTGAATGACCAGCTTCAGGAGACGGTATTTCTCTCCTCGCATCACATGATCGAGATACTGGAGCTTTCTGATGTTGACAGTATTTAATATTTCCTTTCTCTTTCCCGTTCACCTCATTACGGTACTTCATCTATTGTGACCTTATATGTCGAACTCAACCGCAGTATCTTTCTGTGGATCCATAACTCAAATCCCTCTAATCTGTCCATTTCTCTTTTCTTTATAGTCCAGGTCTCAACTCCATATAACAAGGTGGAGAAGACCTAACGTCTCAGAAGTCCAGTTTTTAGATGTTAACTAAGGTCTCTGCTACAGAACACTCTCCTTATTTTATTGAATGCATTTCTGGCGTGGCCAATATTGGAATTTATTTCCTCAGTACAGTAAATATTATAGTTCACATTTGTTCCTAAATACTTGTGTTTTGCCACCTGCTGTACTGTCTCTCCATTATTTAAGAATTGAAATATAGTGCTGACGGAGGATACTAAGAATATCTTGGTCGGAGAAAAGATCTAAGAGCCTGGTATTCGGAATCGACTTTCCACTTTTGTTAGAAGGAGAACTCTGCAGTTCTTTAGATATGTATTAAGGAGGGAAAACGGGATCAGGCCGCATGGAAGATCTCCCGGAAGATGGATAGACGAGATCAAAGACGCAACTTCACGCACCTCTTCGAATGACAACCTGGAAAGCAGAAGAGGTAGACAATGGCGACTACTGGTGGACATCGTCGAATAGTAGACTAAAGTAAGCATGAGATCACGATACTCGGACATGAGTTATGCGACTGACAAGGGAAGGGCGCGAACCGGGGAATCGCCGATCGAACTTGCATTATGTAGCCTACACACTTTAAAAGAAACAACAATAACACAAAGCCAAAATACTCCTTTCGTGCGATCTACAGAAAGCGTTAAAGTTCGTATGTTTGAATTAGCGCTCTCGGCTATGCAGGCCGCTACACCATACCCTACCGGCAACTCGCTCTGTCCAAGAGCTGATTTGAGGCCACTCTGACATACGCTTAGAGATCAATCAATCACTCACTACGCCCAGTTGGCGGATTCCCTATCTGTTGTTTTCCTAGCTTTTTCTTAAACGATTACAAAGAAATTGGAAATTTATTGAACATCTCCCTTGGTAAGTTATTCCAGTTCCTAACTTCCCTTCCTATAAACGAACATTTACCCCAATTTGTCCTCTTGAATTCTAAATTTATCTTCATATTGTAATCTTTCCTACTTTTCAAGACACCACTCAAACTTATTCGTCTACTGATGTCATTCCACGCCATCTCTCCACTGACAGCTCGGAACATACCACTTAGTCGAGCAGCTCGTCTCCTTTTTCCCCAAGTCTTCCCAGCCCAAACATCGCAACATTTTTGTAACGCTACTCTTTTGTCGGAAACCACCCAGAACAAATCGAGTCGCTTTTCTTTGGACTTATTCCAGTTCTTGAATCAAGTAATTCTGGTGAGGGTCCCATACACTGGAACCAAGTTCGATCCTTAAGAAACCGTGACAATTTGTTTGGGGATTAAAATGTCTTCTTTACTTTTTTCTTGACCAGACTGAATCCAATCATCTTCAATGTTTTACCAGGATTCATGATCGGACTGCATTCCAATAATGCTTTAGTGCCTTAATAATTTCTTAGAAATACGAGGATGGAAGTTAAATTTAAAATAACGTCCATGCAGAAATTACTACGTGTATGCATAAGTATTTCCCGTTTTCACTAAGAGGTGCCAGCGAATAGTACGCAGCCTATGAATTTGACACATACGTCAGTTTGTTGAGTTGAGTCCGCCAAACACTAGCGTCTGTGTTGTATAATTCAGTGACCATGTCGCCGTTTGTGCCTG
Organism: Anabrus simplex; assembly: GCF_040414725.1. Lineage (NCBI taxonomy): Eukaryota > Metazoa > Arthropoda > Insecta > Orthoptera > Tettigoniidae > Anabrus > Anabrus simplex. The sequence goes on from NC_090271.1 coordinate 88,298,533, forward strand.
AAAAAGAACATCAAGAGGAAAAGTGTGTGGAAGGTCATCGTTTACTGGTAGAAACATATGGTGAACACACTCAATCGAATAGAACATGCGAAACATGGTTTCAAATACTTAAACGTGCTGATGTCAATGTGAAAGACAGTGCGCGCTCTGGTAGAACACAAAAGTGCGAAGACTCCTGAAGCCCGGCGAAACCGTTAATACACAACGCTACCGCCAAAAAATTATTAATTTAAATCATGCATTGATCGAAAGATGACTGGAATGGGCCAGAAGACATGGAAAATTCATTTTGTTGCACGACAATGCGCCGTCCCGCACAGCAAAACCAGTGAAAGACACCTTGAAATCGCTTGGACGGGACATCATTTCGCACCCGCCGTACTGCCCCGACCTGGCACCATCTGACTATCACTTCTTCGAATCAATGGGGCACACGCTCGCAGAGCAGCACTTCAGCAATTTCGAGGGCGTTGGAAAATGGCTAGACGAATGGTTTGCTGCAAAAGCCAAGCAGTCTTTCTGGCATAGTATTCATAACTTACCTGAAAGATGGGCGAAGTGTGTAAAAGCAAATAGCCATTATTTTGAATAAACAATAATTGAATTTCCCTTGAAAACTACATCGTTTCTTTACCACAAAACCCGACAAAAACGTATGCATACACCTGGTACTAGTAACTTGTAAGGAAGAAAGCTTTTAATTCAAGCTCTGGAATTGTTCGTAAAAAACAGCTTCATTTCTCGAGTTTAATGTTGTTTTCGACCACATGACGAATAGGTTAATGTGTTGGAGCATGAAATAGAAGAAGAGCTAACGAATACGGTCTTTATGGACGCTAACGACTATCTAACATAAACATATCTACGCTCCTTCTTTATAGACTAGCTACTTCAAACACATCATCGGCCTCGATTGAGGCGAATATTTATACAAGAAAACGACCTGTTTAAGAGCAAACACGTCGAAAAGAATAACGTTTTCATGATGCAATCGATTCTTGCATAACCCTTCCTTGGCAGAGCAAATATCAGTAGCAGTGGTCTGTAAGACGTAACGTGTGTACAATGCAGTAAAGTTCAAACACAACCAGGTCTTACACAATGAAAACCTGACGTAGTGGTCCTCGTGAAATATGACGCCAGCGTCGATCATGAGATAATATTATATATTCACGATTAGTTTCCTCCTTCTTGTCCGTTGCTGGAAGGCTCAGACTTCGAAGCATAGTCTCTAATTAACCTAAATGTCGAAAATTTGACCGAAGTTGGATTAAGAGTTAATCCATCCAAAATGTAAAATAATAACAGTCAAAAGACGGCGTTACCAGGTGGCAGTGAATTGGAATGCACTGAAAGAGGGGAAACTATAAACTTTCGGTAAAGAAATTCTCTTAGGCGCTTCCAAATAAATTAGAAAATGATCAGACCTCTTGAAAAAGATTTTTAGTTTCAACATTTCTTAATACTGATCAGAAACTGAATATTGTACATCAGTACATTTTGTCTAGAGTTATATATCGTTCCAAATCACACCACTGAGCAAAATTCCCAAAAGTCTTCTAAATGATATTGATGAGATTATCAGTTCAACTGTAAAATATATTATAGGATTACTTCACGATGTCCGATGTCCTGGGTTCGATTCACGGTAGTGTCGGGAATTTTAACCATAATTGGTTAATTCCTCTGGCACAATGGCTGGGTGTATGTGTCGTCTTCATCATCCTTTCATCCTCATCACGACGCGTGGATCTTCTACGGTCGTCAAATCAAAACACCTGAATCTGGCGAGCAGAAGTTGTCCTCGGATACTCCCGGCACTAAAAGCTATTCGCCACTTCATTTATTGTCTGAATAACATTCTTGATGCTCCTTATAATCTTTTTGGAATAGGCCAAGTATAATGAAAGCCGAATAGCAGGCCTGCACCCAGAATTTCAACATCTGTCAACGTTTACTACAAAAAAATGATGAATATTTTCCCCACTTTAGGGACATAGATGCTAAAAAGCTACATGCTCTTCAACAACTAGATTTTACCCTGATGAGGAATATATTTCAATATTTGTCGGACATTTGACATTAACTTCGTCAGAGAACTTTCCAGGGTTTGTGTCATCTCCCTCATGTGGTTGCAAACAACATTAAACTCAAGAAAGGAGCAGAAACGTTCAAAAACGATGCCGAGGATAATTCATCGAGGAGTGAAAGGAGAGGTCTTTCATATTCAGAATGGACTGACGTAATTAACATGTCTTGCAATACATCAGCAGTAAGAATAGTCCCGCGATGGTCATCAGATATTATCAAAAGTCGTTATCTGGGTCGTAAAGCAGAGGAGGCTCTCGGGCATGTGTTAGGTTTCTGTGTAAAAAGAAGAGTTACGAAGAAATAACCAACATCAGAAGGTGCGTTAATATATCGTGGCTGCTCTACGGAAAGCTCAACGGGAAGTGTACGAAGACGTTCGCTGCATTGCGGAAGATAGTTCAAAGAAACGTGCGGATATTATTGCCATCAACCCCAAGGAGAAAAACTATCTTGTGTTGGATCTCACAGAACGCTTTGAGAACAAAAGAAACAGCTTACTGCTCATGTGTTCCTCGCATAAGAGAGAACTGCAATACAATTGGATACGCATGGGAAGTGAAGAGTCTTCTCTTTGCAGCCCGATGAACCTCCTTTAAGGGCACAAGCTTCTTCCTAAAAAAAAGCTCGGAGTGACACTCAAGGATCTGCAACATCTAACCTTACGTTTCTAAAGGATTTTATGTCAATTTTATCCACACATTAGTAGTTTTATTAGTTACCTTTTAACTTTTCCCTTCTTTAGTTATTTAATATTTTAGTAATTAAGGTTTTGCACCTTGTCATTGCTTTAGAACATTATTCGATGGAAGTATTGGCATTGTCTTTCGGTTCCATGTAGTCATCCGCATATGCAATCGGGCGTCCTGGTTTGAGAAATGTATATCGATGGCCTCGTTCTAATACCACGTATGTGGCAATGTTCCTCCTATTCATTATTTTCCTTAAGACTGGTCACACTTCCCAGTCACATACGGATATGCAATCTATCAGAACATTATCTATCGTATTCACTTTCCTGAGCTATAACTGTGAATTTCTTCAGTCTGCTGAAAATAATTGTCATCAACATATCTGCTCCTGTGCAATATTCCTTTGGAATGTTGATCGTGTATGCGTTTAGGAATGTGTTTGCTGTCATTCCTGATAATCGTGAACCAATGGCTAATTCTGTGGTGAATAGTTTTCTTTTAGATGTTTCTTCCTATAATTTTAACTTAACCTTCATTTGGTATATTAGTGTACATGTTGATGTCAAAAAATATAATTCTTGTGCATTTTGTTATTTTCAATTTATTTAGTTGTTTCGTTAGTGCTATGCTTTCAATCGATCTGTTGTTCTTTATTGATATATTTTGTTTTAGCATTTTGTATATAAGTTATTGTAACTTGGTGCGTTGTTGATGTGTACTATTGACCTAATATTTGTGTACCTGGCCGACATCTAGCGAATGCGCTTCGTCACAGATCTTTAGAGAGTTTGTGTCATCTTCCATATGTGGTTGGAAACAACATTAAACTTTGCGTATTTCGGGGAGTACTCTTAGTGTTGGGATCGTGGTGAGTATGCATTTTTTTTAACACTTTGAAATGTATTGGTTCGATCGTGTTCGATCTCTTGTATTCCGTTGATGCTAATGAATTCGTTAGTTTTTGTATGTAGGCTATTCGTCTTTTTTCATGATGGCCGTTGAGTTCCCTTTGGTGACTGTTAGCTTATCTTCCGTTATTTTGCTTTTAAGCTTATAGCAATAAGCTTTGTACATTGTAATTTGGTTGATTTGATGATTTTTTCTAGTTTAAATATATTCATTTCTCCGTTGGTTGTTACGTTTCTTATCATACATGTATGTAGTGTGGTTATGTCTTCACTTGCAATTTCAACGTCAGTGATTAGTTGGTTTATGTTGTTTTCCGTTTGACGTTCTTGACAATTAAATTTGAAGCCTCTCTTCTAACAGATTTGTTTCTTTATTGGAAAAGGTTGTATTGGATCTGTTTATAACTCTTGTGCAGAACTCAAATTATTTGCGGTGGTTTGTCTTAGCTTGTTTATTGATCACGTTACTGTTTTTGTTATTAATCACCATTTTTTTCTTATTTATTCCTTTTTATGTAGCTATGGAAATAATTATTATAGGATGTCCATTGAGTGGGCTGCAAAAAAAAAAAAAAAAAGCAAGTCGTAACGTTGTTAATTGTTTTTCTAATCTCTTCGTTATTTTCCCGTAAATTTTTTGATTGGGATATTGAGGTTTTATCGAATAATGCGCTGTGTTTTGTTTGTTTGGATACGTATCTGGGATTGATATTTAACGTTAAATTTATCAATTTTTATGATTTTGATTTTAAGTGGTTTGAGACTTTGGCTAATTGGCTGAATAATTTGTAACCTAACAGTTACAGAGACTGAAAAGAAATTGCTTCTATTATAACAAAAATATTAGTGTTATAAATAGTCTAAAATTGTTTTATAAAGTTATAATTTATTGAACTTTCATTACACTATTTAAAGATAAAAATTTCATTGTTCCGTATTGAAAAGTGAAATTGAAATAATAAATATGGTAGTTCAACCTATTCAATACAAGTAAATAAGAGATGTAGAGATTACATTGTTATTTAATTAAAAGTGAAAATGATACCGGTTTCGACCCCAGTCTGGGTCATCATCAGCTGATTATAAATTATGCATTGTTTTTCGAGTTATAATCGGCTGATGATGATACAGACTGGGGTCGAAACCGGTACCATTTTCACTTTTAATTAAATAAGAATGTAATCTCTACATTTCTTATTTACTTGTATTGAATAGGTTGAACTACCATATTTATTATTCCATTACACTACACTTGATACTTTCTCAGAATATGGTATAGAGCTGAACAAAATATCATTCAACTCGTAGAAGGATTGTTAAAGCCGTTCAACATTTAGAAATTATTGCCAAACGAAGTAGGTTAATAAGAAGAAGTGTTCATGGTGGACCAGCCTTATTGATGTAGTCATTTAGAAACTGATCTGAAGGTGCAAGTTGCTGAAAGCTATGCCTAACTGAATGTCGCAATGATGAAAGTCGTCGTGGAGCCAAGTGCTCAAACTCAGCATTTATAGTCTACATAGTGCAGTACAACTTCAAGATGACCTCATATCAGACGTTAAGTGCTGTCTTCCAGCCTAAGTACCCTTCCACTCCCTTTTCATTGGCCTTTAAACTATTAGTAAATAAGTGTTTGTTGCCATATGACTAACATTTTAAATGTTAAAATCAGTTGCAATATACTTTAATCAATCAATAAACATTGATGTGCATTTAGGACTGTCGCCCAGATGGCATACTCCCTCCTAATTGTTTACCTCGTCTTTTCTTAAATAATTTCAAAGAAGTTGGATTTTTTTTGCTAGTTGCTTTACGCCACACCGATAGAAATAGGTTTTATGGTGAAGATGGGACAGGAAAGGGCTAGGAGTGGGAAGGAAGCGGCCGTGGCTTTAGCTAAGGTACAGCCCCAGCATTTGCCTGGTATGAAAATGGGAAACCACGGAAAACCATTTTCAGGGCTGCCGACAGTGGGGTTCGAACCCACTATCTCCCGAATACTGGATACTTCCCACACTTAAGCGAATGAGCTATCGAGCTCAGAGATTCGCTTTGCCAGCATAATTTTGTTAGCTAATTTGTATTCTCCGCATTAGGGGAAACAAATGTACAACTGAACGAATTAATTACGTAATATGCATGCTCAAGTGTTAAATCGAAAAATGAAGTGTTTAAAATGATAAAAATCTATTCCACTTTTTGAAAGGGATTTTTATCTACATCCACCTTTCAAATTTATTTTAAATTAATCTTGTTCATTGACTTGAAACCAACTGGAGAATGTTTGAGAAACTTTTGTTCCACTTCTAGTATAATTCATAAAGCATAACCTTACTATTTTTTTTTTTTTTTTTTTTTGCTAGAGGCTTTACGTCGCACCGACACAGATAGGTCTTATGGCGACGATGGGAGAGGAAAGGCTTAGGAGTTGGAAGGAAGCGGCCGTGGCCTTAATTAAGGTACAGCCCCAGCAATTGCCTGGTGTGAAAATGGGAAACCACGGAAAACCATTTTCAGGGCTGCCGATAGTGGGATTCGAACCTACTATCTCCCGGATGCAAGCTCACAGCCGCGCGCCTCTACGCGCACGGCATAACCTTTCTAGTATCACTACTGGGGAATATATATATATTTCTGCTCTTTTTAAGATAACCTCATAGTGACTGAAACTGAGTGACGGACGAACAGATCATGTTCATTAAAGGTGATATCTAATTGAAGTCAACAAAGGCTGTCATTAACGCCTGAACTTTTGTATTATGGCTTACAGAGTTGTAAAGAACAGGTGTGGAGGCACGATACTAATGATTTTTATATCCTGATTGTGTTTATGTTCAGTAACCCTATAGATGGTCTGTGAAACGATCTTTACTGCCGATAACTATTCCAGGATATATCGCTCATGGTATGCTAATCGAACAGCCAACCACACGAGTGCAATATGAATTAAAAATGAGAGTCATTCTAGACACTCGCGCGAGGAAAAACCGTTCAAGTACAAACAGTTTGATTCATTCTTTGAGATGAGCGTAGATATCAAGCTATGATTTGATTGGGAAACCCAACCCAGCAAATAATCTGCTGTCTAGCTGCCTCGGTAGGTAAATTGTAGTGTGTTCGACTGATGATTGCGAATGTGTTAATCAATTTGAAGGGTGATTAAAAATCTTGGCACTTCATGTCAAAGTTGATGGCACGCTTAAAGATATCTGGTGGTACACTCAGTCTTCACGTGAAAAAAATAACTCAGTCATAGGAATCGCACAATAGAATTCCGCTTTCGTTGCTAGACTGCAGCATAATCTGAATTTCAAAACTTGTAGATAGCCCGCCTGGATGGTACTGCGTCAGAAGTCCTCTAACTGGGGAGCTAAGGCTATTCTATGAGGACGATGATGAGGATTTATTTATTTAATTAATTAATATATTTATTATTTTGATTAGTTCTGCTACGTCATTTAAATTGTTTTCTCCTATAATCTTTAACCTTTGCTAAGTACTGCCGTATTTTATTTATTTATTTATTTATTTATTTATTTATTTATTTATTTATTTATTTATTTTGCTGAGCAATCCTGTCTGTCTTGTATGCGTTTCGGCTTCAATATTTTCAAAGATTGTCAAGTAAGATATTAATACAAGAGCGCGGGGTGGTTGAGTCTCAAATTGTTTTCTCATCTGCTTGCTTAGTGCTGAGAATTTAAAATTTTTATTCCTCCCACATATTTGACAACGTCCATAGACAATAAGAGCCAAGGGCATGATCGGCACGATATGTTTACAGCTAACACCGTTGAGGTTTGGCAGCGCAGTACGGTTAAATGTAGTAACTTAAGTAATTTATTGCCACTGCCTTTCAGTTAGACAATGAACTTAAAATGTATGAAATACAGTGAAGTTACGTCAAAACATGGAAAAAAAAGAAGCTCAAATGACACTATCTTTCCGCTATGTAAGTGAATTTTCATCAAAGTAATCTATGCTTCAGAAATATTAAAAGGAATATTATAAACTCCTACGTATATATTTCTGATTTGTAGTTTTATCTTAATTTACCCTCAGCATTAGAATGTATCTTATGTTCTTTTTTACGTGTTCCCCGTTTTGCTATTAGCTTTCGAATATTAAGTGATAAATTTAAGTTACACTTAGTCACAGCTAAAGGGACCCATAGTACTACTGGTCACTAACTCTAAATAAATACATTTCGATGGCCTAGTTCTAATACAACGTATATCACAATGCTGTTCCTATCGATTATGTTCCTTAACACTGGTCACGCCTCCCAGCCGCATATGGATATGGAGTCCGAAAGAACAATTTTCGTTGAGTTCACTTCTTCTTCTTCTTTATCTGTTTACCATCAAGGGTTTTTCCTTCGGACTCAGCGAGGGATCCCACCTCTACCGCCTCAAGGGCAGTGTCCTGGAGCTTCAGACTCTGGGTCGGGGGATACAACTGCGGAGGATTACCAGTACCTCGCCCAGGCGGCCTCACCTGCTATGCTGAACAGGGGCCTTTCGGGGGGATAGGGAGATTGGAAGGGATAGATAACAAAGAGGAAAGGAAGCAGCCGTGGCCTTAAGTTAGGTACCATCCCTGCATTAACCTGGAGGAGAAGTGGGAAACCACGCAAAACCACTTCCAGGATGACTGACGTGGGAATCGAACCCACCTCTACTCATTTGACCTCCCGAGGCTGAGTGGACCCCGTTCCAGCACTCGTACCACATTTTTTAAAATTTCGTGGCAGAGCCGGGAATCGAACCCGGGCCTCCGGGGGTGGCAGGTAATCACACTAACAACTACACACAGAGGCGGACTGAGTTCACTTTCCTCTGCTAATATGTAAAGAAACATGAACCTTAAATACATTATTAGGTAGCAATACGTAAATACTTCATGGAAACATGTCAGCATTGTTAGATACTTGGAATAAGAACTCATCCATCGATTTAAAATTCAAATTTTTCTCAGTGAACTTCTTGCCTCTTGCCTCTTTTGAGTTTGGGCTTTTTCTGGAAAACACGGTCTTCTCCAAGTTTCTTTCGAAGACGATCACGTTTCAGAATATAATCATCTGTTGTAGGCAGGGAATGTGTATCTGATGTAAATTCTCGCTCCTTTCTTCACTTATTGTATAGTATATTGTGTTCGCTGGCATAAAATACTCCAGTTAGTCATTGACTCACAAAAGGTGTGTGTTTGTTGTTTAGCAATCTTCTCGTTTGAAGTATATTGTATTTGAATTATATGTATTGTAATATACTATGTTGACAAAAAAAAAGTAAATAAAGAAAAAGAATAAAAAAGAAGAAATAAAGTAAAACAAAGATGAAGTGAAATATATAAAAAAAGCAATTAAGAATAAGAAAATAAAAAAATGAAAAAATATCAAAAAGAAAATAAAAATAATAAGCAAAAAATAACTAAAATGAAAATAAGATGAGCAAAAAAAACGTAATAAAACAAAATAAAAAATAAAATAAAAATAAAAATAAAAATAGAAATAAAATAAAAAAACAAAAAAGCAATTAAGGAAGTAAAAAACAAAAAATAATAAAAAACAAAAACAACAAATAAAACAAAAAAAAAGAGTCGTGCGTGGCCGATTATGAAGACCATGGGTTAACTGAAATAATCTGACACCCGGCTGTATCGGCAAATCTCCAAACATTTATGTGAAGCGGTATTGCATACTGCAGCCGAGTATAAAACATACAGCAGAGTAAAAAAAAAAAAAAAATCTGTGATCCCTACTTCTTGTAAGGTATTTTCTACCTCTGTAAACCAGGTTCCTTTGGTCTTCTAATTAAAAAAGTATGCAGCTTTTCACGTCACCTTATTCTGTGCTAACCTCTTCATCTTTACATAATGACTGCAATATACAATGTTTCTAATATTCATGTCTTGAGAGCTGAACGATAGTCTCAGTGAGATACAGGGTTTTTCAACTGTCCGTGTATGCTTTGCAAGCTCTCTTCATGTTACCTCTCTGCAGCAAACTCCAGTTGGGTTACAGTGTTTAATTACGGTCCCTATGGATATACAGTACTCCAGTTACAATGATAAACAAATGTATTTCCAAAAATGACATAAATTTTACGAATGCATCTTTCTGAATACGCTCCAGTCACTGCTTCCGCTGTTGTTGCTGAAGGTTATGATTCTTCAAATTTATGGAAATAATTTAGGCAGAAACAGGTAAAGGACGAATGCCAATGGGAGACAAACGTGGAAGTTACTCTAAGGTTTGGATTTCATGATCTCATCAGGGTAGAACGGAAGCAAGAGCTGATCAAGAGAAGTAGGGCATAAAAGTTGACATGAGAAGCCAAAAGAAGCCATTCTCAAAGTGGTCATCAAGCTAATCTATAAAATGATATCACTGCGTGTGATTCTCTTCCCAACAGTTGAAAACGTTCTGCAGGCGATCAATCGCTCACTTCGCACCATCCAAAGATTAAGCAGTGCCGACTTTATCCAAAGACTTCCCGCTTCTGTAGAAACACGCAATGCTTGTGGTTGCCTTGAATATCTGTAAAACCTAGAACCTGCGATGTATGCTATGTATCAAGATAATAAATAGTTGCCGCAACTAAAATAACAACCTATGTAGGCCTGGTTGAATGTCGAAATTACGTTCCATAATCCTCCAGCTCAAACTAGTGCCGTGGCCTCGTTTAGTCTGACCATCATCGCCCAGGTCTTCCTCTGCTTCTCTTACCCTCCATGGTCGGATGCCTTTTCTGACGCAAACCCTAAGAAAATGGATGTATTTTCTATTGCGCGTTTCTGTGGCGATTGATAGCGTTATATGTTGTACGAAGGTTGAAACTTTAATAGTGGTAACTATTTATTTACAACTAATATAAAATAGATACACGTTACCAAGTTTACTGTCCTTCAAAGTAGTCACCAGCATCGTGTACAATCCATCGCCAGCGATGTGGAAGTCGTAAGGTATCTTTAGCAGTGCCTGTTGTGTTGATCATTCGGATGGAGCGGTCTACTGCCTGACGAATCTCAGGAACAGTTCTGAAGCGAATATAATTGAATGTGCACGATAGTGTCATCAAGGTTTTCAAGAGGCTTTCGGGGAATCTGCATCGCTTTACAGGACAGTGGCACGGTGAGTAAAATAGTCAATGATATTTCTCATGCCCTGACGTTCCTTCAGAATTTGAAGCTCAGTCGTATGCGCTAATCCAGTGTCTCGAGCCAGCTCACGAATCGTATGACATCGATCAGTATCCACTAACGCCACATTTTGGTGTCCCTCGTTGGAGGCTTCAGTTGCATTCGCTTCAGAACTGCTCGAGATATTCGTCAGGCAGTAGACCGCTCCGTTCCAACTATCAGCACAACAGGCCCTGCTAAAAGTATCCTACGACTTCCACATCGCTGGCAACGGGTTGTGCAAAATTCTAGTGACTACTTTGAAGGACAGTAAAACTTAGTAACAGTATCTCTTTGTATCTGTTGTAATTAAATAATTGCCATTATTAAATTTCCAACCCTCGTACATAGAGGAAGAGCAGTCAGCCACCATAGCTCAGGAAGATAATCAAGATGACTGCCAGACTGACAGTAAAGGAACGAGAAAAAGACTCACAAAAGAGGGCGAGGAAATGAAAGACTGTTTAGGCCTCGAATGCCTTCACCCTCTCCAGGCCAATGATTCCAACTTGAATCGCTAACTTTCATGTTTTCTGTGAGTTTTGAAAGTAACTCTTTCATATTCCCCAATGATTCCACCTGGAATCACAGTTCCGTTTTCCTTATTTTTTCTATAATTGTATGGATGTTTACATGCAAACCTTATTCGTACCTAGGTGAAGAAGATTTTTTAAAGATTGTTAATGTTCCGATAAGGATTTGGGCTGGAGAGGATATCGTGAGACGATAGGAACACTTTCCTAAGCCCTTAAAACATATCACCAATAGCAATACACTGACTCTCCTCTGTTAGTTGAGGTGTGTTCTGCTGCCACTCATCTCCGCTAGATGGTATCACTAATCAGTGGCGTACGCTGGGACTACCACTAGACTTAGGTTACCCCTTTCCGATAGTTGGTTTAGTGAATGTCAAGCCTTAAGCCAATAGCCAACGGAGTAGCTTGCTGTGTTGTCAAGGCTCTTTCACAAGCTAATGCCCTGGCATCTGATCAGTGGAGGTGGTAGCCTAAGATTTAGCAAATTAAAGTCCGGCTTTGAGGCTAAATGGATAGAATGCTTTCTTGTCTTTGCTCCGATGGCCGCGGCTCAATTTTCAGAATCAAACCCCCTCGTACTCTTAATTCCACTGGCGTAGGGACTGAGTGTTTATGACGTCTTAACCATTCATTTCATCTTCAATAGGTTACCACCAAGCCTATAGAGATGTCATGCACTATTATTATTAATAATAATATTAAATTACAATTTTGAATTTTACAGCATTACCAGCGGTCGTATCCATCGTTCACTGGTTTATTAGCTTCCTTGAGAGTTCAGTGGTGGTGTCGACCCATGATCACGGGTTCTATTCCAACCAACAAAAGAGAACACTAAACCTGAAATATTGCATTTCATTTTAGCAGAATTACCTATAAAAAGAAAACTATGTTACTCCTATAACAGCAGTCCTGCTGTGTCTTCCTACGACAAAGTATAAGTGAAAGGGAGTGAAATACCAGCACCCAATGAGTTCAGAAGTATGAGGTGAGGAAGTATATACGACGAGTAACGCATGGTTGTTCGTTTGCAGTGGCGATCTGACGGAGCGAAGCCCAACACACCTATCCCGCCCGCTCCCCGCATCTATGGAACATTCAGCAGTACGTATGCCACGCGAGGTATGGCGGGGGGAAAGGGACTCAGCGCTTGGACTGCAGTATCCGTCTCCGATGCCTTGCTGTCAGAAATACGTCAGATGTTTTTCCTCATTGCTTTCAAGTTTTGTAAATGGAACAATGTGTCACATGCTTACACTATAATGTTCTTTAGACTTCCATCATTCTCTATTGAGGTTTGGGCTTCACCGATAGCCTTGGTAGCCCTCAGTACACGCCGCTGTCACTAGTACAAAACTGAACAAAACTATGCCAAGAATTTGGTTTAGGACTGAAAGCCTTGGAAATAAAAATAATCATAATGGACAGACAGAATAACGACTATCCAGAAAACAAGCGAATTGATCAATTGGATGTTGGCATGATAACAAGCAATGCGAAATTTTTTAGGTTTTGCAGATAACTTAGCTTCGTGGAACTCTTGCGTACGGTAAGAATTTGACCTTGTTTTTCTTGACACACAAAAACCCGAAAGTTTATTTTCATGTCAAAATTACAGGCCGTGAAAACATCAATCTAAAAAATTTGGTGACAAATTTTGGGTCATCAAAAGAAGGGATAAAACGAAGATGCAATTCGGCTACAGTGGCAATGAAAAAATTAACAGGACTGTGTAAAGACCGAGATATTTCCAAGAACCTGAAAATAAGACTGGTAAACTGTTTAGTGTTACCCATACTAATGTATGGATGTGAGTCGTGAACGTTAAGATGGAAAGAGATAAATAATATCAATGTAACTGAAATGTTTTTCTGGAGAAGGATGTTAAAATTTCCATGGACGGATCACAGCACAAATAACTGCATCCTAAGAGCTTAAAATTTAAAGTAAGATCTCATACCAGGTTCGGTTCCATCAATTGAAATGATTTGGCCATGTAATCAAAGGGGGACCAGGAAATTTGATGAAGTTAATCACTCAGGTAAAAACCAAGTGATAGAGGGACTGCGAGGAAGAGTCCCGACAAGATGAATTAGCCAGATTACCGAAACATGTGGAAGAACAATGCCTGATAAAATAAAACAAGTCATTGACAATGAATTATGAAGAAAAATGGTCTATGATATCGCGATGACCACCACACTTCCTACAGAAGGTAAAGATTGAAGATAGCCCATCAACGACGAGTACAAACTTGCCAATTAGATTCCGCATGAGGAAGATTTTCAGCAAACTTATTTGTAGAAGTTCAAGACAACTAAATATTAACACAATAAATTGTATTAAAAATGCTAGTAAGCAAAACTCTTACATGAAAGCTAGCTGCCTACGTACTTATTAATTCCACAGCTTCGCCGATCATTATCTTTATAGGCTTCTTACTTATATGCCTCGCCATATGTTTAGCGAATAATTTTATCTTACAGTCTGTCATGTAGCACTCGTTGATATTAATCTGAATATAATTGCATGTCCAATACAATGCCCTCAGGAATGAAATGTCGCTATTTTGAAATACTGCTGCTCTTCTTCCAGATTTTCTTTCTTATCTTGTAGACCTGTCTAATTCGTTCCAAATTTTTAACCAACTTATTTTATTAACCAATTTGCAAAACCTGTTATGTCCATGTGAACAGGGTTATAAAATGTAGAAGGCATCTAAGCCCTAAACTGCTGATATATGGGGGATGTGATTTGCTCAGTGGTTTGGATATTGGCTTCCAACCCGGATGACTATGGGAATCGACTCTGGGTCGAGAGTTTCATCTCAAGAATCACGTGACGTCAGAAAGGGTATCCAGTCTTAAACACCCGGCCAACAACAAAATAAGTATAGGTGGCTCCTGCGACCCCAAAAAAGTGGAAAAAGCTGAGAAAATGTTCAACACTGCAGACAGAACTTTATGAATTGAAATATCCAAACAAATGTAGTGCAAATGAAAATTTGTGAAAATACTGGAAATTGTCTGGAAAAACACAGTTTTCATCTGTTTAAAACATTTTAACGGGTTTTTGTAAAACTGTGACAAAATCGTGACATTGTAAATTGTACATAAGAAAAACGTATTGTATCCTTTATTAACATTACATTTTGTTTCGTTGGAAGTTTCGTTTACTTTAACACAATAATGAACACTAACACATACAAGAGCCACATTGCTTTGTATGATTGATATGGATTACTGAACAACTAGACAATGGAAATAACTGCACCATGGGTCTGGCTGAGTGGCTCAGCCGGTTAAGGCGCCGGCCTTCTGAACCCAGCTTCGTAGGTTCGATACTTGCTCAGACTGGTGGTATTTGAAGGTGCTCAAATACGTCAGTCTCCTCTCGGTAGATTTACTGCCACGTAAAAGAACTAAATTGCGGATACCTCGGCGTCTACGAAAACAGTAAAAGTAGTTATTGAGACGTAAAAACAATTAATATTATTTTTACTGCATCTTGAAACACAGCATCATGAATCTTAAAGATATCTGATGGACATAACACTCCTTGCATCTGTAGCTAATCATTGCTATCATATTACAATGGACAGAACACGTTCAGCAAATTTCTTCGTAGCTTTATCGATGGCTGAGATACGAAGGGATAACGCGGCTCAAAAGAGCAACATTGATTTTCCGGTAGACATAGCACATTTTGAAAATGTGTTACTCATTTGAAGTACAATCTTCCATTGTTATAAGTCATATATGAGAAAAATATTCCAGATTGTCCTTTATGTATTTCACTGGCATGATCATTATCATACCACGAATATCTGATTATGTTCAGTCGATTCTCTCATGGAGCTAGTTAGGTGGTTTCTTTCAATTACCATGGTTGTGATCTCAATTCCAGGCACGGTATCTACACGTGAAAAACCCGTGTCATTACATTTTATGGCTATTTTACGACAATCTCTTGTTTCTCGAAACAATAATGAGCATCTAAGGTACATTGAAGTGAAGCATAATTATTATTATTATTATTATTATTATTATTATTATTATTATTATTATTATTATTATTATTATTATTATACACTCCGGTTCCTTGGCCGTCAGTTTAAAGAGCCCCGGGTTCGATTCCCAGCAGGACCAAGGATTTTAAATGCATACGGTTTGGGATTAGGCGTTTTTGTTCGTCTTAATATACCTTTTTTTTAAATTTACGTCGCACCGACACAGATAGGTCTTATGACGACAATAATATTCTTCTCTTCGTCCATACATATCACATTACCAACCACCACAGAACGTAATTAACAACTGTGTCTATTCAAACCTAAATAAATGCACAACCAATAACATGAACAGAATACCAAAGTGTGTTTTATAACACAGTCAGACTCATGCTTAATCTCTCCGATCAACTTATTTAATTTTGGCAAACCTTCATATGTGACGACCCCGTGGTGTAGGGGTAGAGTGTCTGCCTCTCGCCCGGAGGCCGCGGGTTCGATTTGCGGCCAGGTCAGGGATTTTTCTCTCGACTTGTGGGCTGATTCGAGATCCACTCAACCTACGTGATTAGAATTGAGGAACTGACGGTAAGATGACGGCTCCGGTCCCAAAAGCCCAGAATAACAGCCGAGAGGATGCGTCGCGCTGATCACACGACCCCTCGTAATCTGCAGGCCTTCGGGCTCAGCAGTGGTCGCTGGGCACCCGAAGGTTCAAGGGCGTTAAGTGCCCGTGGGGTTTGTGTTTTTTAACCTTCATTTACGTAAGGGAATAGCTATACTTAGAATTATTATTTAATTTTCTATCAGTATCTATTTCTTAATTGACGCTCCCCGCTCGCTACAGAATAAGGGACTTCAAGCAGCTTGTAATGATATGAACAATATATCTTGAGAATCTAGTTCAGAAGAATGTATTTCTATTTTATCACTGTTTTATGAGTCTTTTAGACGTTTAAACGAATTTCTAGGAAAGTAATTTCTTAACTGATGAAGGATTTTGCATGAATAATAAGATTAGCAAAATGTTTCTGTAAATTAAAACTCAGAAATATATATAGAAGTTTTTTACTGACACGCTGTGGGTGAAACGCCGTATACGCAAACGACCTAATAACCCAAAATTCCTGTAATTTTATCATGTTTCATAAGTAGTTTTTCCGTACCTGTCATTGTCAGGTTGAATCTTGTAACTGTAAGAGCAATGCCATCTAACGGATATGAGTGTCAGCAGAAGAGACCGAACACCTTGACTAACAATAATAGGCAATCAGTTTAATACTATTGTTGATAAGTCTTAAGAGGTTTAGGATATTATATTCGTAGCTATTTACACTTTTAATTTTTCAGCTCCGCGATGTTAGGTAGGCCTATTCGTGACTTAGGCTTTCAATTTTTTCTGTTCTTGTGTTCTTCTGTTCTTCCGTTCTTCTGTTCTTCTGTTTTTGTGTTCTTTTCCCTCTTCATTCTTCGAGTGAATTCTTTTTTAACGTTTTTCTTCTTATCTCATTATCTTAGTGATGAAAATGACCAATGACTACGAAGTTTTGCAGCTTATAAAAACGTTCCCGATAATAACACCTTCACAATCATCACGTACTTTGGGAACTGAATTCCACGTCAGCGATGATCGCTGTTAACGGACTAAGCTATAAAAATCTAAATTATTGAAGATCTCTAGCCAATGGTCATACAGTCAGTTAACATGGTTTAATATTTATTTATTTTTATGAAACACAATGTGTATACATACACTGACTGACAGAGCAAATGCAACACCAAGGAGGAGTGGTTCGAAAGGGATGAAAGTTGGGGAAAAAACAGAGACGGCACGGACGAATAATTGATGTTTATTTCAAACCGATATGCAGGTTACACAATGCGCACGGCATCGACTCAGTAGGATGTAGGACCACCGCGAGCGGCGATGCACGCAGAAACACGTCGAGGTACAGGGTTAATAAGAGTGCGGATGGTGTCCTGAGGGATGGTTCTCCATTCTCTGTCAACCATTTGCCACAGTTGGTCGTCCGTACGAGGCTGGGGCAGAGTTTGCAAACGGCGTCCAATGAGATCCCACACGTGTTCGATTGGTGAGAGATCCGGAGAGTACGCTGGCCACGGAAGCATCTGTACACCTCGTAGAGCCTGTTGGGAGATGCGATCAGTGTGTGGGCGGGCATTATCCTGCTGAAACAGAGCATTGGGCAGCCTCTGAAGGTACGGGAGTGCCACCGGCCGCAGCACATGCTGTACGTAGCGGTGGGCATTTAACGTGCCTTGAATACGCACTAGAGGTGACGTGGAATCATACGCAATCGCGCCTCAAACCATGATGCAGCGTTGTCTAGCGGTAGGGCGCTCCACAGTTACTGCCGGATTTGACCTTTCTCCACGCCGACGCCACACGCGTCTGCGGTGACTATCACTGACAGAACAGAAGCGTGACTCATCGGAGAACACGACGTTCCGCCATTCCCTCATCCAAGTCGCTCTAGCCCGGCACCATGCCAGGCGTGCACGTCTATGCTGTGGAGTCAATGGTAGTCTTCTGAGCGGACGCCGGGAGTGCAGGTCTCCTTCAACCAATCGACGGGAAATTGTTCTGGTCGATATTGGAACAGCCAGGGTGTCTTGCACATGCTGAAGAATGGCGCTTGACGTGGCGTGCGGGGCTGCCACCGCTTGGCGGCGGATGCGCCGATCCTCGCGTGCTGACGTCACTCGGGCTGCGCCCTGGACCCCTCGCACGTGCCACATGTCCCTGCGCCAACCATCTTCGCCACAGGCGCTGCACCGTGGACACATCCCTATGGGTATCGGCTGCGATTTGACGAAGCGACCAACCTGCCCTTCTCAGCCCGATCACCATACCCCTCGTAAAGTCATCTGTCTGCTGGAAATGCCTCCGTTGACGGCGGCCTGGCATTCTTAGCTATACACGTGTCCTGTGGCACACGACAACACGTTCTACAATGACTGTCGGCTGAGAAATCACGGTACGAAGTGGGCCATTCGCCAACGCCGTGTCCCATTTATCGTTCGCTACGTGCGCAGCACAGCGGCGCATTTCACATCATGAGCATACCTCAGTGACGTCAGTCTACCCTGCAATTGGCATAAAGTTCTGACCACTCCTTCTTGGTGTTGCATTTGCTCTGTCAGTCAGTGTACTTGAATACATATGCCATAAGATACATAAAAGAAATCCTTTCACTAGACTTCGGCAACTATACTGAGCAGTTGCATTTTGTTGACACAGTTCATTAGATGGTATCGTGAACAGGGCATACCACAGTCTGCAGGTACAGACCTACCTTGGAATGTTGAATCCGCTTAGACATATTTTCCCGTGGAACCCTTTTGTCAGCGAAGCGTGTGTATATGCGGCGTATCTTGTAGTTAGCCCCTCTCCAGATACTGGCCCTCGCTACTTCCGTGCTGAACATTTCTTCTGGGTCCTGCTGGGCTTTCTGTCGTATTTCTCCTAGTGGAATATTCCATGTGGCAGCATCATGGATTCTAAATATAGACTTTATATTCTCCAAGAATTGCGTATATATCATTGGGTATATGTCATTCGGTTTCCAGTACATTTTGAAACCTGGATGACTTGTTTGACGTATCTAGCTTTTACGTTTTCCAATCTTTTTGTTGTACAGCCAGTTTATAGGCCTATCATGTCAACTGGATGCAATATGTTGCAAATGGGGTGACTTTAAGATTAAATAGTGCCGTTGCTGTTAACAGGTTAAACGGTTCTTGAGCTTAGGGATCTTATACACAGATTTAGTTCCTCCTGCTGCTTTTTCTTATATGTGAGGTGTCAGAGTCGAGCTTGTAGCATGAAGGGTGGTTCCTAAGTGATGCAAAGATGATACAATTTCAAGTTGTTCACAGCCGCAACACTAATTATGTATAACTTTTTAATTTGTATATATACGCAATTCTTGCTGCATTTGAAAGAAGAAGGCATGACTTGAACTCTCATTTGAAGTATTGCAACATTGCGTTATCAAAACCCCTGAATCATTTGTTTAAGAAACCATGCTGTTACAAATATTTTATTAACTTCATCAACTTCATTTTCCGCCGATTAGATACATGAATTCATTTTCATTGTAAAACTGAACATGTACTTTAACTAAGTTATAACCCCAGTATACTATGTAAAATAGGGTCCCAAACTGCTTTGTATATTCAACAACAATAGGCTAATAATAATAATAATAAATATTTTTATAATTATCTGTAATTTGATATAATGTTCTATAATTGAGGACCAAAGATGGAAAAGGGTGAAAGTGCCAAAATATGACAAATGTGTGGGGCCTTTTTGTGATAAGGGGATGTATTAGCCATGCCGCATATGGTGGTAAGTTGTGCATGTACCTGAGGTCATTAGTTTAGTTGGTAGGAAGTTCAACAGGTAGAGCCACAGTGCAATGTGCCAAGCTGAATTTGGTAGGGAAGGGTGAATGTGCCAGCGTCTCATGCTCTGCTGCTAAAGTCATCATATCTTAATGAATTAGATGTAATTTGAAAATACAGAAAGAATAGTTCCACTTTCTTTTGCAGTTAATAATATGTTGCAGTTGTAGGCAATTCCAAACATAATAAATATACTCGTAAATGCTATAATATAATACATATTACTAAGTACTGCATTATAATATTTTAGTGCTTTATAAACTGTTTCTCGCAAGTATAGCCTAGGTTTATTGAAGTTACAAAAAATTAAAAATTAAATGGTCTTAAACTAATCTCTTTGAAACATTTTGCACTTTAAGCTTTGTGAAAAAAGTTTTCACGAGTTCCTTTGTTTCATACCTCGTTTATTTACCACAGTAGTTTACAGGCGCAGCACGGACTTAACGGAATTAAAAAGTAATGTTGTGCTTTAGACTTTCTCGGATAATACGACGCCTAGGATAATCGGAGCTTGGATAATTGGAGTTCTATTTTACCTACGCACGGTAGTTGAGACCATGCATTTCTGTTATTATGTTAACTCACTTTAAACACATCAGATACTTAACTTACTCAACCCTTTTGTCGGAAAAGATTTACTAAAATATGTAGGCCTATTATATCAGTATGTGGTGCCCATTATTCATAACAGGAAGACTAAGTATATGCAGGAATTGAAGAATGTTTACGAATCCAGATTTGCTAAGGAAATAATTATGTCAAATAATATTCTTTTGCAAAATGAATCTATGAGATAAAATGAACCTTTGCACAAAATAAAAAGAAATTTAATTAGTATAGATGAATGACAGGAGATGTTGGTCATCAAGCATATGAAATAACTATGTGCGAGAGATTTTCCAGATATTACTGTGGGCATTTTACTTCAGTATAGCACGGATGAGTGATATGGAACTACCTAAAAAGATATTAAATGGAAATCCAGGGGCACAAAGAGGACGAAGTCGACCGAGAACCATGTGGATGAATGGAGAGAGCCATTGAAAATCTTCGGAAAGTGGGCTATAGATACTGGAAAACTTTAGCGTTGGATCGATATAAATGGTGGAAAATTGTTGCAGAGGCCAAGGTTTATCACGAACAGTACAGCTATAAAATAAGAAGATTGGATTGGGAAAGGCGTTCCGCATCTTCAGGAAAGGATTTTGGGTCTTGAATTTGGAAATATCGTGGAAAAATCCGCTCTGGAAATAATAATTACTGGTAGTCATTTTATCCCAAGATCTAATCTATGAACTATGAATACTCAGGTTTACCCCAAAGTTTGGCCGAAAGTTTGGTAAATAATATTTATTCAAGCAGTTATAAGCCCTAAAAGACGATACGTAATTAACAACATTACTTCGATTGCACAGCACCTCTACTTCTAATTCTTCCAATAATACAGATCCAATAACATCTAATATTCAAGATCCTTCTAAAATATTAATAATTAATATAGCTGCCTCTGTGGATCAGCGGTAGAGTGTCGGCCTCCGGATCCCGAGATAGCGGGTTCAAACCCGGCAGAGGTAGTCGGATTTTTGAAGGGCGGAAAAAAGTCCATTCGACACTCCATGTCGTGCGATGTCGGCATGTAAAAGATCTCTGGTGACACATTTGGTGTTTACCCGACAAAATTCATTAAATCTCAGCCATAGACGCCCAAGAGAGTTTCGGTTTACTCGATCTGCCATCTAGTGGGGGCCTAGAGTAAAACGGAACGTCGAAATTGACGAGCAGACAGCCAGATGGCGTCAAATTGAAATGTCTGCACACGGTAGCTGAGGCCATACGATTATCATTATTATTATTTTAATAATTAATATATATACATCTTAAATGATTAATCAAAGTTATCAATGCTAGGTGTCTTTCACAGTGAAAAATTGCTTTATTTTTTCCTTCATAAAACTCGGTAACGTAATTGAAGGTTACAAATTCTGTGGCCATATTGAAGATGCTGCAACAATTTTATTCTCATGTAGCAGATTATTACAATTTATCTTCGATTTATTCTCCTCACGTAGTCCTTTAGAAATTAGTTTCGCTGTTGTTCACTAAAGAGAAGAGAAGTTACTCGATACTATAAAATGTATCTACTTGTTTAGTAAACATTTCTGAGGCACAATGTATATTCGCATCATTAGAAAGGATTTCTGATGCTTGTCATCCGCGTTGCTAGGATTTACTGCATTTGCTTTTCAATCCTGAGCTTAAATCGGCACTGATTTGGTCCGAGTCACTCTAATTATTCCTCTGCACGCTATAATTATTGAATCGGAGCTATTACCATTACTTTCCAGTTAAGTTCACATCTGGTCTGCATGAGATTGGAGTGGTGGTGTCGTGAGGGGAAGAGGGGTAAATGTGGCTTTTGTTCTAAAATTACACACTGTAATTATTGAATCATACCAAGTGCTTTTAAATAAGACATGTCTCTGGTACGAAAGATCAAAGGAGGAGGGAAAATGTTTGTTAGAGTTACAGATAACTTGCGCTGATCTTGATCTCACGTAGAGTTACAGAACGAACAGTTCTTAAAAACTGAAGCAAGACACGTCGACATTGTATTACATCTCAATGCAAAAGAGATTTTCGTTTTATTATCCTCCTATTCATACCATTTACTTGATGCTTCCTTTTTTCTTTTTCTTTAATTTTGAATTATGTGTATTTGCACAAAGGAAAGTACGATTGACGGAAATGTTTTCGTAATAATGAGGTTCAAATGTAAGGCTTCTTTAAATTTGTTTCTTCAAATGTGAAAATATTCTAGTATTTAAATATCCATCTTATTTCAAATTCATTCTGTAGATCTATTTACTGTATGTCTTCTTCTTTGTTTAACAGAGGAATTTGGCTCATGAGCTGTTAGCACAGCTGTGTGTAATACATTTTCTTGCCAATAGTTGAGAATTACATGCACTAAAAATCCTCAAAATATGCGTGCCAATATGTATTATAAAATGCTCCAAAATATGCTTATGTATACGCTAAACTATTTCCATCTGCAAACTGTTGTATAGAATACGTGAAGAAATGAAACACAAAAATATAACATTAAATATTCACATATATCGTTCATTAATTACTACTAAATAAAAACTGATTTTGTAAAACTCTGAGATTTAATTTTCTTCATATTTTCTGGCTCCAGCTTATTAGCCTGGTCCGTAAAACGATACTCATGTAGACCCTGCTGAAAATAGCATAACAACATTACACGAAGCTAGGGGGTACAACTTACAATCGATCAATAAAGCTAAGCTTGATGTACACATTACCATCAGAAGCTTGAAGGACTTCGCCGAATTCCCTTAAGTCCATCATTCTTTACAAGTATGTTTGCCATTTTCTGTTTCACATCATTGTTAAGTTTTCCACTAGCTCCATCCACGCTTTCGGTGGTAGCATCAAGAACCTTCACATTTACAGAAAGCTTTATGCCATGTATCAACTGGTATGGCACAGACTATTAAAATATGATGTTATGAGAACTCTGCACAGCATTCTCAACGTCACTACGGAACTACCACCTTCTATTAACTTACTGTATTTAAATATTATCTGAAATATGTTATGCGTTTTACCGAAGTCATCAAAACTCGGAATAAATATGCGCTGAATATGCTCTTAACATAGAAATATGTACAATCCTCCAAAATGTATACATACAGTATATCCACAAACAAATATGCTTCAATCGTCTTACTTTAATATGAAGGTGTGCTGCTGCATCAAAAATATTAATCTGCATCAAAAATATTAATTTGCATATCCTCGTTGCGCCTGCTAAAACCTCAATTTGATAATATTTTTGGAGAAATACTGACTCGCAGCACATATGTCATGACAACGTTGGCACAATTTGAACCTTACCGATCAAAGTTCTAACCTAAAATATTTCACGTAGTAGTTTTTGCTGGCTCAACGGCGATATATTTCTCAACAATTCTCATCATCCAGTAAGTGTTTGTTGGCTGATAGGTGATTCATTAGCTATTGGTGAATCATACAAATTAGTTACTAGTTAATTAACCAGTCTTGGAATAGAATTGTAGCCGATACACCGTCCTCCATGTTAAACAGGTTCAGTAATTGGATGAATGCCTGGATAGTGTTGGCTGGTGAAGTAATAACAATGAATTGATCATTCCATCAGACGTAAATTTCTGGTAAGAAATATTGGGTTTGCGTCCTGGGATTCTGGGAGGGTTGATTGCCGAATGATGATGAATTAGAATACTGGTATAGGCGGCAATGAAGCGGAGTAGTTCCCAGTTTAGAGTATGCATACCATTAGAGGTGGGGACACATCTTTCTTGAGTATTACGGCTGGTGTTCTTGATTCAATTGGTATTTACTTACTAAATTTCAAACGTTTTTGGATAAAACACGAGGGTTTTACGATCCTAACCATCATACAATTATAAAAAATTACGCAAATATTTGGCAACTCACGTTTGCTACCTATGGACATCGACAAAACTGGAGAAGACTTGTCTCAAATAAGAGACATGCAGATATGTTTGAAAACCACAAGAACCGACTGGCCATAAAGAAAACCAAATCTTGAAGTATTAAGGAAAGACGGTTATTAAATGAAAACAAGAGTAGAAAGTTTATATTTATTGGACATACTATTAAACGCAGCATTTCTATCACCAATATTTCCGAAGGCAGAGCGTTCTACGAAAGAAAAAGACAACGAGAGAAGAACGGGATGTAAACGGTACATGGAGATAAAACGAGCAGCAGAAGATACGGAAAAGAACTGTAACTGCAGAAGATCGATGAATAAGAAGGAAAGGTCATATATTAATTAAAACCTTCTCTGATTATTTGTAGTACTCAATTCTATTGTAGTATAAATGATCCATTCTCTTTATTTATGTAGACTATCTATTTCACTGACAATATTGCAGATGTTCCACATGAGTGACGGTTGATATTTGCTGACATCAGCATTCCTCCAGAACTGTTTGAGAGCATAAATTGGACCTAATGTTCAGAAGCGTGAAGTGCATTCTTCCTATCCCTCATTTAGCATTTCCCCTCGGCATTGCTCGCAGTAAACATTATTGTAACGAATTGTATTCTCAAGTTAGCAGGAGATGAAGTGACTGTACAGTCTACACATTCTGGGAAGTATTCCATAGAATATTTCTACAGCCTTTTGAGCCTTCCACCCATTCGATGAATTAGCATCCCTGCATTTGAATGCACACCTCAGGGAGTACGATTGATTGGTCGAAGTCTGTTATTCAACGTAACTAGCCAATGCGGATGCATGTAGTTCACTACAAAAGAGCGAGGGGTGAAAGGAAAATAGCCTCAGTGATGAGCAAAGCACAGTTATTACACATCAGATTTTATGGCACCGAATCCATATTTAATAAGGAAACCTATGTTGCGAATGAATAAGGTTTTCAATAAGTTTTGGTGGTTATCTAGAACGTGGTTTTAATGGAACCATTTCATCCATCCTCACTGGAATGATTTATTTGAAACGATGTCATTGCCTAGTAATTATCCCTATTAACTGTCGTTGGGCCTACACGTCAACGAGTAGAATCTGAAACAGCTGAAGAATAGAGGCATATAATTAATGAGACTGGCTGATCGTATGTACAGATGGAAACAATGGAAAGAGGATACTGTTAATGAAATAATATCGCCCAAGCTAGAAACTGACAAATTAGGTGGAACTATCCTTTCCTGTAGGCTTATACTGATATGAATATTAAGAGGACATAGGAGACAAATACATTTCTTGACGTTTCCCCAGTTACTTAGTGTTGGCACTTAGTATGGATTTACCACATTTTTTACGACCGGGTGCCTTTTCTAACGCAAATCCTATGTGGAGGAATGGGCCCACTATTGCGTGTTTCTGTAGTGGTTTGTATTGTGATGTGCTGTGTGGAGGAATTAACCAGAAAATGTTTAAAACGCCTACCTGACAGGGAATCGAACCCAGGACCCTCTTAACTGAAGACCAGTACCCTAGTCGTTGGGCCAAGGAGGTGGACAGGACAGATGAAACCAACACCTATCTCGGTTACTTCTGGGATCCCTGAAGCCACTATGACACATTTTGTGTTAACGTTCGAGTTTAAGGCCAGATGCCTTTCCTGATGTCGCATGGTATTTGAGGTTTTTGGTACCTCAGCCGTTTGGAAAGAAAGCTAACAGCTAAGGCACTGTTCTAATTACACCGCTTACTGATCCTTCGACTGTTATGAGGATTTTATAAAATGCCTGTGGCTGAATGTTGCTCTGAATAGAGCCTATACTTTTTTAATCGTAGCAGTAAATCTATTGAAATGGGTCTCTCACATTTAAACCCCTTTAAATGCCATCTGACTGCGCCAGGATTATATGCCGAAAACTTTAGCATAGAAGTGAAACGACTAACCAATTCTTGTAGGCTACGCTACGTCACCAGACTAACGAATACAGTATGAATACAGCGGTTTCTGCACAGTGAATGAAGTTTGTTCTACTACTCCTCACTATCAACATGGGATCTACTCTGTATAAATAAAGATTTCACTCCTAATGGTGTTAATTCAAATTTGATCATAATAGATAATGACAGCACAAAATATAGCTTAGAAGTCGGCAAAGAAAATATGTGAAACTAAATGACTGGTTGGTTTTAATTTACCTAAATCAGAAATCGGACCCATACAGTAGAACAGCCTTGACATTACTTCGGAAAATGCGAAGTTTGGTCCTAATAGATATTTTGTTGTTCTTCCATACCGGATAGAGCCGAACAAAGGCACCGTTCGCTTTTTGTATACGTTGAGAAACATCCTGTACTGCTCCTCCATCTTTGGAAACTACACTGCCCAAGTAGGTGAAACTATCCACATCCTCTATAGGTTCATCGCTGAAGACAAATGGGTCTAGTTTGTTGGTGTTCATCCTTAGGGCCTTGGTCTTCTTTGAGTTAATCGTTAGTCACACCTTTTTTCCTTCTTTTATTGCATTTCACCATGTGCCTCAGACAGGAGACACACATCGTCAGCGAAGTCTAGGTCTTCTAACCTATTTGGCAATCCCCACTGGATACCACGTTTCACATTTCGCATTACCGCATCAATCACCACCAGGAACAAGGTTGGCGAGAGGATACAACCTTGACGAACTCCTGAACGTACAGATATAGGTTCAGATACACGGCCCTCATTACCTCCAAGTTGCAGACCTTTGTCAACCGCTGTTTAAGGAAGATTTTAAACATCTACTGGCCGGAAGTAATCTCCAATCATGAACTATGGGGAAGGACGGGTGAAACCGAGATGGCCATACAGATAAAGCGGCGGAAATGGAAATGGATAGGGCATACGTTGAGGAAAGGGAATGAAGGCCATCGAGAGAGAGGCACTGGATTGGAACCCGCAGGGTAAAAGGAGGAGAGGAAGGCCCAAACAAACGTGGCGAAGATCTGTACATATGGAGGCAATGGAAGAAGGCAAGACCTGGAGAGAGGTGAAGAGGTTGGCTGACAACAGGATCAGATGGAGATGCTTTGATGATGCCCTATGTTCCACAAGTAACAACAGGAATTAAGTCAAGTTAAGTCAAGTAAGTCAAATCAGAAATGGGAAATGATAGATCGATTACCTTGGTGAAATATTCTCACCTTTTGTACAGATGACTAGTGCACTGCTTGAGTAGTTTTTGATTTACTCTTTTTGCAGGAGACATTGTAAGATGCAATTCTGAAGAAGGGAAACAAGAGCACGTTCGGCACGAAGCGCTGTGGAACAAGCAAAGGAGCGGCATGGCATTTCCGATCAAAGATCCCTGGCTTTAGAAATATTTCCAACATATCACAACTGACTCATAAAAACCTGAACATCACCTCTTTCTGGATGCATTATGTAAGCCTATGAGCAGGCTACGATCCTCGAAAGGTATGCCTATACCAGTAGGTCTAGTACGAAAACATTACATTTCAGGCAATGCACCATCATTTTTCTTCTAAAATATTGCTTACTCTTAAGTAAGCCTCCGATAGATGTTCGTTGTAAGATACATTACATATTGGAAATAAAAATTCAAATCAGAAATGTGTACACTTTTTTTCATTTTTAACATTTTGCTTTACGCCGCACCAACACACGTAGGTTTTATAGCGACGATGGGATAGGAAAGGCCTAGGAGTGGAAATGAATTGGCCGTGGCCTTAATTATGGTACAGCACCAGCATTTCCCTGGTGTGGAAATGGGAAGCCACGGGAAAAGATCTTCAGGTTTGCCGACAGTGGGGTTCGAACCCACTATCTATCTCCTGGATGCAAGCTCACAGCTGCGCGCCCCTAACCGCACGGCTAACTGGCCCGGTATATGTACAATTTTTATTATTATTATGTCCGACTCGTTGGCTGAACGGTCAGCGTACTGGCCTTCGGTTCAGAGGGTCCCGGGTTCGATTCCCGGCCGGGTCGGGGATTTTAACCTTAATTGGTTAATTCCAATGGCCCGGGAGCTGGGTGTATATGTTGTCTTCATCCTCATTTCATCCTCATCACGACGCGCAGGTCGCCTACAGGGGTCAAATAAAAAGACCTGCACCTGGCGAGCCGAACCCGTTCTGGGATATCCCGCCACTAAAAGCCATACGACATTTCACATTTCATTATTATTATTATTATTATTATTATTATTATTATTAGACTATTATTATTATTATTATTATTATTATTATTATTATTATTATTATTATTATTATTATTATTATTATTATTATCGTCTGACTCATTGGCCGAATGGTCAGCGTTGAGGCCTTCGTTTCAGAGAGTCCTAGGTTTGATTCCTGGCTGGGTCGGCGATTTTAATCACGTCTGATTATCTTCTTTCCTCTTCATATTCAGACAACACATTACACTACCAACCACTACAGAAATACACCATAGTGATTACTGCCCTCCACATAGGGTCGGCGTCAAGAAGGGTATCCGGCCGTAAAAAACAGGCCCAAATCCACATGGGGGACACAGTTTGCACCCGTGACCCCACAGATGTGGGAACCGCGGTAGAATATTATTATTATTATTATTATTATTATTATTATTATTATTATTATTATTATTATTATTCGGATTATCCCAGCTATTTCTAGGGTGCTGGCGTGTACATAAAAGACCAGTAAGTTCTGTTGAAATATGGTTATTCTTCGTCATTTCTCTCAGTGCCTGAGAAACATTATTTCACGCCACATCACTGTTCTATTTTTCCAAGTAAACCCTGCTGTATTACCGTGCAATTTATGTTATGAATGACATAATTGTATCCATCTTCGACAAATACGGTCATACATCATCATTCGATTCACTTCAGCGCTTTTAATAAATTATTTTCACGTGCATTACACCGCACTTGACATTCTCAACGCCGCTGTGTTCAAAGGATTTTTAATAGAATTTAGTCAATATAGGCCCTCCTCTATTTTGCGTGACAGACTCTATTTGATATTTCTATATCTCAACTCCTTAAAAATCGAACATCTATTCAAAGAATTCCGCAATTAACATATATGATAATTATTTAATGATACGAGGTGTGGAGCTAGTTACAAGTAAAGGATTGTGATTATACTTCGTTAATTCACAGAGGTTTTCAGTCTGAACGCTAAAAGACATAACAAACTATAATGAAGATGTTTGTGTGTTTTTTTTTACCGTTTATTCACAGTATGCCCCATTACATGACAGTAATGCTACCTGCTTTGAGTAATCATATTAAAAATGTAACCTAATTTTTTAATTACATCTCAGATCAGGCCTACATTCCTAATTCGATGGCTATGATAATGTACATAAGTAATATAAATAATAATGTAAACAAAACTCTATCCTTTTTCCACAGTTGTTCAAATAAAATTGAATTAGGAAAACGTAAGAACTGTTGTAAATAATTTTTGACTAAACTACTTTTGCTCCCTGGGCATGAATCTGTAGCTAAAATATCGCTATTATCGCTCTCTCAAGTAATTCACAATGAAATAATAAATGGTCAACAGTTTGATCATTGGCATTTCATGGACATATAGGATTATTAACATTGCGGTGAATTTGGCATTAAATAGATATGTTGGGAAAGTCTGTCTATTACACAGGAAAAAAAGAAGATTTTGTTACCGAAACCCTTCGTCGTTTGATCCAATTCACTCTGCCATTTTCTTCAGCTCTCGTCTTTCAATTCTTTAATGAAAACACTTCTAGGAATTTTGCTGTAACACTCACTAATTTGACTGTCGTGTGCTGCTTCCTTGGCAAGATGATCCGCGAGCTCGTTACCACAATTCCCAGTGTGGGCCTTAATCCCGTTGAACTACCGGGCGAGTTGGCCGTGCGCGTAGAGGCGCGCGGCTGTGAGCTTGCATCCGGGAGATAGTAGGTTCGAATCCCACTATCGGCAGCCCTGAAAATGGTTTTCCGTGGTTTCCCATTTTCACACCAGGCAAATGCTGGGGCTGTACCTTAATTAAGGCCACGGCCGCTTCCTTCCAACTCCTAGGCCTTTCTTATCCCATCGTCGCCATAAGACCTATCTGTGTCGGAGCGACGTAAAGCCCCTAGCAAAAAAAAAATCCCGTTGAACTCGATTTTGCACTTGTTCTTTTCAAGAATTTTCGTTTTCATCTTGATTTGGTGAATAAGATACTGTAGTTGTAGTTATTACATTTTAATGAGTCTATTGTTATTTTACTGTCAGTGCATATCTTGGCTTTCTGCGAGATATTTTCCTTTAATGCTAATATTTCTGTTGATTCAAGTGCTTTCAGAATTGCCAGAGTTGTAGTTTTGGTAGTAGATAATCTATCTCCTGGGTCTGCTCAGGAATTCACTTTAGGTTTTAGTACAGAGAATCCTTCTGGGAAAGAAATTGATGGTGATTTCCCTTTTTTTAATGTTAAAATTAGGAGGGGATTAAAAGTTTCTCGTAGATTTTTGGCTAAGTGTAATTATTCAAACATCGTTTATCCACTTGTTTAAAGTTTAACTGCGAATAAGTTTATTTTATAGATAGGCCTATATAGACTAATTACTCCTGAACCAACTCCTAGGTCACTCTTGCTTCCATCTGTGAGTATTTGTATGTATGTATGTATGCATGTATGTATGAATGAATGCAAGCTGTGTATGATACATAACAAAAGGGGAGGGAGAGTGCGGAATAGAGTTATTCGCAATGGCCTTGTACTTGACTTTTCGCATTTCAGAATGCCCCAGGTTCGAATTCCGATAATCTGGGATAATATTAGGACCAATGTCTGGTTGCAGGAAGGGCTTCTGGTTTTAGCAGCTCTACACTTCACCAAGTCCAAGGATTGAGCTTGATGCTCCATCGACCTCCAATTAATCGTGAAAATATGGCGTAAAAGAACTTGAATGATCTTCTGAGTATTGCAATTACAGGGAATGAACTTGTTTGGACGCCCCTATGTTTTATAATGAGCTGTATCTTTATCTGTCATAAAGAAGTAGATTGACATTATTACTTGGCATTATTACTTGGGTAGTAGGATAATAAACGATGGAAGAAGTAAGATGACTTCAAATGTAGACTAGCACAAGCAAGGAAAGAACTTTCTTAAGAAAAAACAATTTGCTCAATTTGAACATGGATGTAGGAAGTAGAAGGATGTTTTTGAAGACTTTGGTTTCTAGTGAAACGTGGATAGTAACTAACTGAGAAAGAAGGAGGATAGAATCTTTATAAAAGTAAGTAAGGGTTATTCTGCCGAAGGCAGGTCCGAACCTCCGCAGAGGTGTTCCTGAGCCGGAGTTTACGTGCGGTAGGGTGGCTAGTTCCTTTCCGCTCCTCCATTCACTTACCCCCAACCAACATCGCGTGGCAACCCATCCAACTCCTGACCACGCCCAATGTTGCTTAACTTCGGAGATCTCACGGGATCCGGTGTTTCAACACGGTTACGGCCGTTGGTTTTTACAAGCGGTGTTACAGAAGAAGTCTGAAGGTGAGGTGGGTGGATCGAATCGCGAATGAAATTACTTTTTTGAATCGAACTGATAAGAGGAGGACGATGTGGCAAAATTTGACCAGAAGAAGAGAGAGAATGAGAGGAAACATATTAAGACACACAGCATTTGTTCAGCTTAATTTCTGGGGGAAGTGTAGGTGGCATTAACAGTAAGGGTAGGCGAAGGTGTGAATATGGCAAACAGATTAGGGTAGATGTTAGATGTAGTAGTTCCGTAGCAATGAAAAGGTTAACACAGAATAGGGTTAGAGAATAGAGACCATGTCACACCGCTATCACACTAGGTCGTGCAAGAAGGCAGTTCTCCAAGGCAACGCGGATTAAACATTTGCCAGATAAGATCGCGAGGCAAGCTGCCCGAATCAGATCGCCATTTTGTATAACAGAAGCCACCACAGGGTTTTAACAAGTTAAACGACTAACACAGTTTCTTTTATCACATTACGAAGAGCAATTCTCGGAAGTTAAACAGTCAACACGGCCTTTTAACCACAAGAATATCACTCAAGGAAGTTATTAAATATCAACAATAAATACCTGAAGACTGGTGCATCTGACATAAACTTTCATTCAAGCACAAGTGTTTTTGAATAAGTGCCTTACCATAGACACTTTAGAATATTTTAAAGTATGTTTATTAAAAACAAAGTGTTTAACAGCACCACAGACGCGAATTTTAATTAAGTTATTATTTTCTCACAAATGCCTGAAGATTATTACAAACACGAACTTTTTATTCACGCCACCTAATTTTATCAAAAATAATTTTACCATAGACGCTTTTAAATATTTTAAATATGTTTTTCATCATTTAAGTTTTTTAAACACAATTGTAAACGATACTGTAATTTAGGTATCATTCACATAAATCTCCTTACCCGCAACTCCCCCCCCCCATCTTTCAATTCATTTAAAGCATCTAGAACAATAGTTTTTGGATTCCCATGGGATATAGTTTTAAGATCCAATGTGATTGCTTTTAAATGTTATCATCTAAGATTTTTTATATACAGCTGAAGATGACCACTAAGTGGTCGAAACATGTACTGTGTTTGTTAATATATTTTTAAGTTTGCCAAAGGCAAAAGAAATAAAGTATCGATTAGATGGCTTTTTAGATTAATTTGTTGATTAAACTCATCGATACGGCCATGAAGTGGACAGCTTGCAACAGAATAGGGTGGCATGGAAAAGTGCATCAAACCAGTCTATGGACTGCAAAGGTTATATCATACCTTGTCTTCATCTCGGATGAGATGTACAAAACTCCAAAATATGTTCAGTACAGTCTGTTAACGTTATCACGGGAAGACGGCTTCAAAGAATGTATCAAAACTCAGGATTTAATTCACTGATATCTCAGTGTACAGAAGGCTATATATTACTTGATTATTATACAGTGGCGTAGCAATGTTAAGGGGGCCAAAACGGGAAGTCAAATGTCTCCGTTAATATTCTCTGTAACAAAAAACTGTAAGTTGTAAAATTTGTGCATAATATAGTTTCCGTCTTTAAGTTTCATACGATTTTACCACATTAGGGTCCGGCTCTGTGGCTAAATGGTTAGCGTGCTGGCCTTTGGTCACAGGGATCCCGGGTTCGATTCCCGGTGGGTTCGGGAATTTTAATCATAATTGGTTAATTCCCCTGGCACAGGGACTGGGTGCATGTGTCGTCTTCATCGTCATTTCATCCTCATCACGACGCGCAGGTCGCCTACGGATGTCAAATCAAAAGACTTGCACCTGGCTAGCCGAACCCGTCCTGGGATTTCCCGCCACTAAAAGCCATACGCCGTTTCATTTTCGACCACATTAGGAATATATAGTTTTTATATACTTCCAATTATCTCCTGTAATATTAGTTCCCTGTAAAAGGTTACGTACGTAACAAACGTAGTACAAAATGCTTTTTATGACCTTTTATACCTGATGCATTTCAGTGTACGAGCTAAGATATGAGAGATAGATTTTTATTAGTAAGCCCAACAGCTAACATTGCCAACATAGAAATATTATTCAGTCGTCATGGTAAAGGGTTACTTGCTGATTGTGGTAGTTATTGTGATTTTTATGGACCACGCGCCGCCCTGCAAGTCACCATCTCCATCGTGTTTTTTCCATCGCTGTCAACAGACATCCGTCTATATCTATCGCGGACAGTTGCAGGTCTTCTTCGAGACCTTCACTTCACCACTTCCCTGGCCTACCCTGGGGGTATTCTTGTTTTAGGGATGAAATCCAAGAGCTTCCATGGCCATCTGTTGTCCTTCATCCTAGCCACATATCCAGCGTACATCATTCGCTTTCTTCTGATGATCGCTGCTATCTTGATACAGAACTTCTAGCTCACGATTGTATCTGACCTCCATTCATCCACGTTTGCGTTCAACACAGAACCAAAGATCTTACACAAAACTTTTCTCTGGAAGAAGAGGAGTTCATGCAAGTCCTGTCTTCTTTTGAATGGTATTTTTTTACTGGCATTGTTAAATGTTATAAATTTCACACAACATGTCCGAAATACAGTCAAGAATGGTATTGTAAACAGAATGGTACAATTACAGGAAGGTAAGTGAACATTCCATATTTTCCTTTTGGGCTCCCGAAAAAGAGATTGGCATGATTAAATAAAAAATAGTAACAGCCTTCATTCGGATACTCCACCTCTCACGGCCATATAGCACAACGGGCTGAACCAGAGTTTTGTACAGCCGAAAATTCTTTTCTTATAAGGTGCAATGTCCGACTCGTTGGCTGAATGGTCAGCGTACTGGCCTTCGGTTCAGAGGGTCTCGGGTTCGATTCCCAGCCGGGTCGAGGACTTTAACCTTCATTGGTTAATACCAATGGCCCGGGGGCTGGGTGTTTGTGCTGTCCCCAACATCCCTGCAACTCACACACCACACATAACACTACCCTTCACCACAATAACACGCAGTGTCCTACAAATGGCAGATGCCGCCCACCCTCAGCGGAGGGTCTGCCTTACAAGGGCTGCACTCGGCTAGAAATAGCCACACGAAATTAAATTATTAGGTGCAATATTACGTCATAATCAACCCCACACGAATGATATAATTAATTAGCTTCTCCTTCTTAATCCATGGTTTGTCAGTTGCTCAATAAGCCGTGAACGGTGGGTAGTACTTCCGTTAGTAGAGCCTATATAATGAATGATCACCCTATGCTATATCTCTAGTTCATGGAAATTTTGTGATACATGTTTTAATTTTGTAGTGTAAAGTATATTCCGTTGTTTACTATGCATGGAATAATTTAATTAAAAACCATATGTATTTTGCCTACATGTGGAACATAAACCTTCCAATAATCACTGACTTCCTGGTTGGAGGTAGACATCAACGTCACTTTAATGAACTACAAATTATAACTTGACAGGTACAAGTTTAGCAATAGGCCTAATACCATGACCACCTAAATTTGGCTACTTTAGCCCCACATGGTTCTCTTACTATTCCTGTCAATTTTCTTCTTCTCATGAAGGTAAATATGTGTCAGGTAAAGGCGAAAAATTATCGATGATGCTATCGATGGTTAATACTATCGTTAATATTTTTTTCAGATGTTAACTTCTTCTTATCCTAATTACTTAGGGTCGGTGAATTAAGCCCTGTTGTACGGCCATATGCCCTTCCTGACGCCAACTCAATAAAAAAAGGATGTGCTCACTATCGGATTGCTGTGGGGTTTGGTAGTTTAATGCGTAGTGTATACGGAGATGTGTATGAGGATGAACACAAATAGCAAGCCTCCGAGTTAACTAGACGTGGCTAAAAATCCTCGGCCGGTCGGGAATCAAACCCAGGATCCTCAGAACCGTACGTCACTACAATAACCATTCGGATATTTTTCAGCTGTTAACTACAAAATAAAATCACGTTTCCATTTATTTAATTACTACGCTGAGGAAGGTGTAGTGTGCAGCAAATAGCCTAAATCCTCGATTATAATCTTTAAAATATTTTAAGTCAAGCATTGGTATTAAGGGCACTGTTTATTACAGTGAAGTTCATTTATTAATTCCACCTAATATAATACACCGAAAGGGTTAGTATAAGTTCCTGTTAATGAGTATTTGTTAATTTTTTCTACATAAGTAAAAAAGTAAAACAATCTTATATCATACAAACATTACTCAAATTCCCATAGGATACTTCAAATGAAACATAATAACTACAGCTATAATTATCAGAGAATTTCACAATAATAATTTGATGATGATGTAAACAACTTCCTGCATGGCGAAGTAATCATATCACAAATAAAATACATCTTTTAAGGAGAGAAAAACATGTATATCACAAAATTAAGCAGATCCGTATAAAGAAGATCGGTATATGTTCACAGATCCTAGAATCGCAGCAATGACAATTTTATCGACGCGTTGCACAGGCAGCTCAAACTGTCTGGGGTGATACTGCGTGCTCCAACCATCATTCCCAAAACTAATGTTGTCCGGCTGGTACTACTGTTTGTATAAAGGAATGTTTGGCTCACAGACGTTCTTTTCCTAGAAATGTATGGAAGTAGTTTAAATTTCCTGCTACCATTTCTTCTATTGATTCTAATTCAGGCTTGTCAGCAGAAGTGCCTGAGTAAAAACATCAGTTTGTGAAGGTCCATGTCAGAATGAACATGATTAATTACGTTCTATATCAACGTTTTCTATCTTGTTTACCCGAGGCACTTAGGTACTTAAAAAATAAATGCAATGAAACTTCTACTGTCAATTTAGAACACGTTTAATTATTTAAATGTTAGTAAACAAACCAAAAGTGCATAGGCCTACTCATATTCTTACGGTTCTCGTTTGTCCGTTGAATGTGTAGGATTAATTATACATTTTAGAGAACATGGACGAGAATTCACGTTAAGAAATTTAATTTCTATGGTCTTATAATTATTGGTATTAACATTATTATTTGAACTCTTATTCACACATGTTCAACTTCCAAATTAGATGTAATTAAATTGCAGTACATCTGTTCCCTCGGATTTCGGGATCATTAAAATTTCACTAGTATGCAAACGAATGCACAAACTTATACATAAATGTTAATATTTGGAACGAAACAGAACAAAAAAGAAACTATGGGTGATATATGCACAGCAGAAACTAATGGAGTCTCGCTGATATTTTACAGTTATGTTTAGGAGACTTTAGAGTTTGAGGAACGATCGTGAACAGTAATTTTTGGACCTTTTATATATTAAAGTATATTTGCTAGTTGAAACACAAGACGAATGAATCAATTTGGTGTTGAAACCTTAAAGAATGAGGTAGAATTGTGTCTTTACAACTGCTTTCTAAACTTCAAAGTAAATTTCATTATCAAAATGCATTCAGTTTTGCAAGAAATTTTCACTGTGTTCTGCATCAATGTCATTCAAGCTACAGCATTTTTGTGTATATCGACGTTGCGCCTGCGAAAACCGCTATGTGATAATATTTCTGGAGCAATACTGACCCGCAGCACGTCATTTTACAAAGAGTGAGAATTCAGTGAAAATGTTCGCACAACATGGAGCCTTAGATGGCAAAATCTTACCGGCCAAACTTCTTAGCTGAAATATTTCACACAGAAGTTTTTGCAGGTGCAACGACGATTCGTAGTAATTAATTTTCCATTTGTTCTTGTATCTATCACTAGGCCTATTTTACGTGCTGTACTCAATACTAAATATATTATCATATAAATATATACAAAATGTCAAATTTTGCACTTTATATTTTTCGAACCTCGTAACTACGAGTAAATCTAAAATTCAAAAGATCCGCTGACTCAGATTCCAGTGAGTGAATTTATTTTTGTAGACGTATAAATGTGCAACAGATTAAGTGTCAGTATAATTTAAGATGGTTGTGCTTTTCAGAATCAGACTCGATATTTGATCTCTTAGAACTTGGCTCACATTCAAATTTCTAGCATTACATTTTCCTGCCGGATTGAAATTCTCAGAAATATTTTGCCAAAACCTTTGGGAATTAAAGAATACAAAGGTGATGTTTATTTTGTACTAATTATATCTATGTTAGAAATTGTCACTTAAATCCATAGTATAGGCCTACAAGTAAGATAATAATGACTGGGAGAATTTTCACGTGTTAAACGTGAATATTTCAGTCGATTAAATAATATTAATATAAAATTATTTCATGATAACTTATAATAAAATTGCATTTTATAAAGCAACGCACATTATATTTCTAACTAGGTAACATCTTATTTTAAACTTATTCTGTATAATCCGCAACTTCCATATTGGGAGTATCCACACTGTGGTGATAATTTGATAATTCATTTGGTCTCCGCTGTACATTTGCTAGTAGAGTCGTTTTTCCTGCCACTAGTAGCATATTTTGCTGCTTTCATTCAACTTGTGATTTCACAGACACTGTATTATAGAAGAAATGTAGCTTGGTAATAGTGTTTATAGGTAATAATAACAAATAAAACGGAATCTGGAAAACATGTACACTCAGTCTAATAGTTAGTCGTAGAACCTAAAGCACACAGATACATTCTGCAATAGTCCTACTGATACTTGTACAAAGATAAATATAGTAATATTCTATATTTTACAACTTCCAAATCGAGGGACACCCTCATTGTACTGCTATGCTGGTAATCCGATTAGTTTTCGCTGTAATTTTGAAGTCGAGACTTTATTTCTGTCTCACAAATAATACCGAGTGGCATATTCTGCGTTCTCTTCTCTCGTAATTTGGTGCAATGAATTACGGAATTCCTTGTAGGTATTCATATCAAATGAAAAGGAATTTAAATTAACTATAACCTCTCATAATTGTTCCTATAATACTGATAGTAGCAATTTCAAAAAGAAAATCAACTTCTGTAACTAGATGCACTGCGCGTTTATAGCTGTTTTAAATACTTTTCTAGAAAAGTAATTGAAATATATTTTGAAACCTATGTCATTGTCAACTCAATGTAGGCTATAGGGTTGTTGTTCACAATGACGAAAGAAGTAATAACTCAGATAACATTTTGTGTATTAAGTTATTCTGATTTCCTGTCATTGTTACGCTGATGGTTTTTTGTTCACACAGTTGTAAATACTGCCATTTTCCGTCTAGTTATCAACATTTGTAGACTGATATTACTTCATGTAAAAACTATTGTTAACTTGATTGGTAATTCAGTCACCGTTATAATGGGTTATCGTCACGAAAATCACTTTTATCATGGTCTTAGCGCATAGTGTTTAATAAACAGTCGTAAAATTATGTGCACAGATGAATGTGATCATTTATAATATTTTCTATTGCAGGTTTTTATCCCACTGAAAAAGAAGAAGACTGGTCTATACTATATATTTTATATGTTTTCACTGTATGTTTATTTAAAAATCACAGTAAGATGATTGGTCAACTTTTCGTCTCGAGAGAAAAGATTAAAACAAAATAATACTGTGTTACCTGTAATCACCCTATAAATGAGAGAAACGTGTTCAAGGCAATAATAATTGTGACCACAACTAAACATTCTGTGTGGCCATACTCAGAAATCATTTCTATGGATTGCATGGCAATTGTTAACTTCTTTCACTATTTAGTGTTATTATATACATTTAATATCGAGCGATTTGAATTTAAGGTTTGGGCCATGTAGCTATGAACTTGTATTTGAGAGAGAGTGAGTTCAAAGCCCACTCTCGGCAGCCCTTAAGATGGTTTTCCGTGGTTTCAAATTTTCACACAGGTAAATGCCGGGTCTGTACTTTAATTAAGGCCATGGTCGCTTCGTTCCCATTACTAGTCCAGTCCTATCCCGTCGTTGCCATCAGACTTGTCTATTTCGGTATGGCGTGAAACGGATTGCAAAATTTAAAAAAAATCTAGTTGTATGGACTGAGTGGGTCAGATGGAGGAGCCTTCTGACCCCAAGTTGACGGATTCGATCCCGTTTCAGTCCGGTGGTATTTGGAGGTAGGCCTACTCAAATACGTTGACTAAGTTTTTTCTTTTCTACCGCTTTTCCCACATCTGTGGGGTCGCGAGTGCGAACTGTGTTTATATGTGGATTTGGCCTTGTTTTACGGCCGGATGCTCTTCCTGACGCCAACCCTTCATGGAGGGATATATTCACTATTGCGTGTTTCTGTGATGTGTTGTCTGAATATGAAGAGGAAAGTGTTGGGACAAACACAAACACTCAGTCCCCGGGTCAAAAGAATTAATCAGACGTGATTAAAATCTCCGACCCGGCGGGGAATCGAACCCGGGACCCTCTGAACCGAAGGCCTCAACGCTGACCATTCAGCCAATGAGTCGGACTAAATACGTCGACTGAGTCTCGGTTGAAATGTTCACTGGCACGTAAAATAACTCCTGCGAGAATAAATTCCGGCACCTCGGCCTCTCACAAAACTGGAAAAGTTGAAAAATATTACTGAAAAGTAAAACCATTATTATTATTATTATTATTATTATTATTATTATTATTATTATTATTATTATTATTATTATTATTATTATTATTTAATGATCCTGCATCACTTCGACAAACGTATTTTTAAAGGGGTCTTTTTAAATTGCATTGGTACTTGCCGATGTGATTCTCATTATTTTTGCACCTCTTAGAAGCACAATAGGCCTACATAAATTAAATAAATAAATAAATAAATAAATAAATAAATAAATAAATAAATAAATAAATAAATAAATAAATAAATAAATAAACATAAAAATTCCACTGATTAAAGTTTTCTGTGAGTTATCCACTCATCCCTCAGGCTATATCTTCCTGGCTCTTCTACTATTTCTTCTCTTCTTTCAAAGTGTTTTAATAATATTTCTTTTCGAGTTCACCCGTAAATAATAATCTGCGAGGAGCACATTCACATAAAGTAGTAAGCGTATTACAAAGCCACCTCCGGAACAGTAGCCTGTATAGTGCGTGTGTTGTGGCGAGAGAAGGATGGGCAGTAGAATTAAGTCGCCCAGTGATGATGGGTCTGTCCGCCTGCTGGAGAACGGCCGAGCCCCACGTGACCACAGACCATCCCATCTGTCATTGTTAGCGAGCTTGACTCGCACCAGGGCACATCAAACTCTAGACTCTCAGTACTGTCAAATGAACAGCTGGTAAAATGATTTATTGAACGGGCTTACATAAATAAGAAAAGCGCTTCATGCGACGAACTGTGTATGTGCTGCTAAAATAAACGTTTCTATCTAAAACAGAGCACCTTTACTAACTCATTTTTTAGGATTTTGCGCTTCTGTTGTCTTTTGGTCATCTGCAGTCTAATCCTGCGACCATACAGTATAGTTTGTGTGTGTGTTTATAAAATGTAGTTTATGTAGCCATTATCTCCTTAATAGGGCCTATAATGTTTCTCGTTTCTGACACGATAAATAGATAAATAAATAAATAAAGAAGTAAATAAATCCTAACCAACCACTTTCAACTTATTTTACTAAATTTTGGAATAAATATCATTTAAAACGTAAAATAGGCCCTATATCCATATCTGGCATTAACTATTAATAAACAGAATCATTTTGAATCTTATATTCAAACAACTACTTAGTATAAATCCTTCAGAAATCGCTCCAGATTTGTAAAATGTTTGATCATGAAGTCAATATACGAGCTAGAAATTTCATGTAAGCCCTCACGTAAATATTATTCCGATCATTTTTCGTGGGGCCTATAGAACATCCATGAAGGTTGTTGCTCCGTTAATATTCTTTAATTTTGTATTGTAATATACAAAGTGTGAAAATAGATGTTCTATAATAATAATAATAATAATAATAATAATAATAATAATAATAATAATAATAATAATAATAATAATAATAGGATGAATGTAAAATTACGCTGTCTTAAGTAGAATAGGCCATTATTACAATGATTTAGTCTCACATTTGGTTAAGGGATAATTTATATTCATGAAAATATGAGGTAATGAGAGGTCTATGAAAATGGAATAGGCTACTCATTAAATAATATGGAAATTTGGAAAATAAATCTTGTAGGCTCCTTGCTGAGAGACGATAAGTTTCTCACGAATATTTTTGAAGGAAAAATGCTGGGAAAGAGAGGTGGAGAAAGACCAAGAAATTTATATTTCGAAGACCTTTAGAACGTGATAAAAATAAGTAAACTCATACCGGGCGAGTTGGCCGCTCGGTTACACTCGCGCAGCTGCGAGCTTGCGTCCGGGAGATAATGGGTTTCCTGAAGATGGTTTTCCGTGGTTTTCCATTTTCACACCAGGCAAATGCCGGGGATTTACCTTAATTAAGGCCGCGGCCGCTTCCTTCCAACTCCTAGGCCTTTCCCATCCCATCGTCGCCACAAGACCTATCTGTGTCGGTGCGACGTAAAGCCACTCGTGTCCTCATTCCGAGGTTCTGCAGCTCTTTTCAGGAACACTTCCAATGGAGGTGAGCTGCATACCGTGGCTCAAATCTCGGTCATTCCATGTGAGATTTGTGCTGGACAAAGCGGAGGCGGGACAGGTTTTTCTCCGGGTACTCTGGTTTTCCCTGTCATCTTTCATTCCAGCAACACTCTCCATTCACATTTCATAGCATCTATCAGTCCCTTTTGGAGTGGCTACCCTATCGTACTAATAGTATATAGGCCTACATATGATTCATTCATTACATCCCTGACCCGGTCAATGACTGGAAAACAGTTTAAGTTTTAATTTTTAATACGATTGTAATGTTCCACTAATAATTGTATCTACATTATTTTCGAACGAAAACATCTCATTAGATTCCTTAAAATTATGTTCTTGCCTATATATATTTGGTCTGTAAATGTAAAAGGTGGATGGTAACCCGTAAAATAATAGCTAAGGTTTGTCTCTTAAAAATTTCTCCCGTAGCGTGTGAGAGCAATATATATTATATATATCTTCTCTTTAGATGGCTTCGGGTCCACTCCTTTTCCAAACAAAATGAGCAGAATACTCGTACATACCAAAGTGTCGTATTACTGTCTTCATTATCCCAAGAAAATTAACTTTCTTAGGCCCGCAACAAAAAGTGCTCGTAAGGTGCTAGGATAAAGCCTTAAAGCTATAGTTTATTGTCATTACGTCCTTACGAGAATATCAGGTCGTAGGTATAGCTATCTTGTGATCAGCAAATTTCTCTGTGAGTAGTCAGTGCAAAACTGAAAGCGGTTCAATTTCTCTCAATTATCTCCATAGTATAAGATATAGCCCAGAGAATAGAAGAACGATCTGTATGTCATGTGACTTATTTCGTTATCGACACTTCTTGAGGATACTGATTTTTAAATGATTTATTTTATGCAAGGATACAAGTTATCATCGGTTTCCTTTCCTTTATACTTCGTATGTTTCGTACCTTTTTTTTTTTTTTTTTTTTTTTTTAGCCGTTGTGTTTCAAGATTGTGATAACATATACCACACAATACTTGAAAGAATACTTCAAACGAATTTCAGATCTCAGAAAATTCCGACTGTATAATTATGTGCTCAACCTTTGGAACGTTAACGTGTTTATTACATTGTGCATAATTGTATAATTATAACTTATAAATGTTTGCAGTTTGTGTTAAGTAATATTCCCTTAGTCGGGAGCCACAATCGACTGAAATTTACAGAACTGCTTTTCAGTTTGGTAAACCACATCGCTAAGTTCGAATAT
This sequence comes from Anabrus simplex, assembly GCF_040414725.1. Classification (NCBI taxonomy): domain Eukaryota; kingdom Metazoa; phylum Arthropoda; class Insecta; order Orthoptera; family Tettigoniidae; genus Anabrus; species Anabrus simplex. The sequence continues at coordinate 88,342,122 of NC_090271.1, forward strand.
TATTGACGAACAAAAAAGCGTTACTAATCTTTAGGGCATGTTCACTTCGTTCTGTTTTAAATAACTTGAAATGAGTTATAGACTTTACAGTGAGAGAATATCCTCTCCACGAGGAAGATCGATGTCGGTATAAATGAAATCATTTCTTTTGAAATGCTTTTAATGCTAGATGCTAGAAGTATTTTCTTGTATGCCATAAGAGGTAATCTACAGGTTTTGCAAAAACTTCTTGAAAATGTAATAGGCTTAACAATGAAATGAAATGTCGTATGGCTTTTAGTGCCGGGATATCCCAGGACGGGTTCGGCTCGCCAGGTGCAGGTCTTTCTATTGACACCCGTAGGTGACCTGCGCGTCGTGATGAGGATGAAATGATGATGAAGACAACACATACACCCAGCCCCCGTGCCATTGGATTTAACCAATTAAGGTTAAAATCCCCGACCCGGCCGGGAATCGAACCCGGGACCCTCTGAACCGAAGGCCAGTACGCTGACCGTTCAGCCAACGAGTCGGACAGGCTTAACAATGACAAGGATGTTGACCTGATAATTGCATACAAGGAGAGAAAATTCTGCCATTCAAATTTAATATTTAGTATCTAATTTTTTAACTTCATTTTTTCTTAATTATATTGAATACTATAAAACACTTAATATTTAAATATGCTTCCTCTAAATGTACTTCTCTTCCCTAATATTGCTTCTACTAGACTACTAGCCGAAAATCTTTCAGATAAATGTAATTTCTTTCTTCCGTTTGTCCACCATTGCCATTTGGGCGCCATTTATTAAAATAACTGCTAGAAACTAATCTGTAGAGTTTAGCTAAATCTGATTGGTTGATCAGATTGAAAAGGTAATGACATTCAAATTTACATAACAGCAAAGTATTATTGCAGTCACTCTTCCAGTTATGCGTTGTAGTCCATATGACTACGAAAGAAATATTCTAGCTGTTCATGCTGTTCCACTGAATTTCGATGACATATTCATTAGCACTTAGATGCAGATACGTAAGCCGGCCTACGTTTGTTTCTCTTGACAGTCTCCTAACCAGAGAGATCGAACCTGAGAGGGAATGATAATTATATCTCTAAGTCTGTTCAATCACGTCAGCGTCTCTATCTAATAGGCCTAGTTTAATGTAATTTACTCGACTCCATAAGCGGAAGAATACACTTCCAAGTTAATTAATCAGGTAATACTTCAAATCGAATTGTGAGCTATTCTGAGTCTCTTGACATCACACTTATCCATAAAATGAACTCTAATAGCAACGTTACATCAAATTTAAAGCTAGTATTCATCAGAATGTTATCGGGAGAATGCAGTTTGATTGAAGTTAGTGGAGAACAAGTCTTGTGTGCCATTAGCCTCAAAATCCAACCATCCTGTTGCAAAATGTTGTGTTAATGAAATATAAAGTGTGATAATCCACTTGTTGTGTGCTCATAATATACAGAAATCAATCACGCATTCAAATAAATCAAGTAGATACCTAAGCCAGCCACACATGGGCCTGCATGAACTTTAAATGTTAGTTCGAGCGAAACCAGAGTTACAATACGGATATTACTAACGTAGTTAGTTATTTTATATTAGATTCGGTCTAATTTAATGCATCGCTCTTACTCATTGTCATTCCAGATTACTGATAGGCCTAATGTACGAAACAATCAAGTATCAGTCTATTAATCATCGTCTGTAGATTTCGTCAGTCACTGGGTAAAGTAATAACCAACATTTGTGTCAGTAGGTATACACTTCTTAATATTTACTTGCAATGTCTTAGGAATTTGCATCACAAACAATGAACTCTGTTTTAAATGTATCAGAATCATTGCATAATAATGAATTATTAACAAAGATTGTCGGTGATCTCGACTGTATTTCTGTGACTGAATAGAATTTTCAATTCTATTGTTGTAATGTTTATTATTTACTTTATGAAAGTTATTATGTGCTGAAAACGAAACAATCGCACAATATACCAAAACGAGGCCTGAAATACTCTCTTAATGGCGAAATATTCTAAATAGGATAACAGTTCCTAAAAATGTGTAGGCTGTATTATTTTGAAGATTTTTAAAATTGTTACTTTATATAATATAAAATGCATATGTGTAGGCTACACTAGGCAATATTGTAGTTCATCCAAGTGGGACGAAGCGAATTCTTTCAGCTCAATCCTTTGATTTTCTTTGAAATTGTTGATAGTCTTCAACTCTTTTATCAAATTACGTAAGCCTAAAATAATTTCTTATAAAATATTCCTAAATGTAGACTACGTTCATTTTTCCTTGATCTCTGACCTATAACCACTAGAAGCTGTATTTCAATTAGTCAACCATATTAAATGTTCGTCAGTAAATCTGACTGTCAATAAATTACTCGCATGTTGACTTGAAGCTTATAACGTCATGTCTATGTTAATACCATCAGTATTTAGAATGGACATTAAACACATTACATTAATATTCTATAAATATACTTGGAAAGAAATGTTCATCCACCAAATATCTTTTATGGAAAACCAATCAAATTCAGGTATCATGTATCAAAGCATTTTCCATTATGCCAAGTTTGCATAAATTGTACTAGTTTAGGATAAAACTGCCTCCTTCTTTCAAGTTGTTACAAACAAGTTTCTGTTTCCCACCGAATGATTTGATTACGTGCTGACGGCCATATAGCTGTGAGCTTGCATTAGGAAAATAGTGAGTTCCGATCTTCTATCACAATCGATAGCCCTGAAATTGGATTTCCATGGTTCCCTAATTTCGCACCAGGTAAATTATGTAGGTGTAATTTAATTAAGGCCACGGCTGGATACTCCCGAGTTCTAGCTCCCATCATCGATGAAAATCTACCTGAGTTAGTACGCCGTTTAACCACCAGTTAAGAAAAACCTTATGTTCTGGGTCCCATTTGTCGTAAAGTTGTTGGTTTTAAAATGTTTGAGGATGCTAATACAGATATAATCAGCGATATGCTCCATAAAGAGATGATAACTGCAGCAATGCACTTGCAAAGACTCTAATATTTTCTTAATTTTTGTATTAAAATGAAGAATCAATATAGACAGTATGTCGGGTCCCGGAGCTTACACAAATTATAAGCTAATTTGAGAAGTAATCAGAAAGAATAGTGCAAAGTAAAATTGTATATTCTCTTGTTAATACTAACTTCTATTTACAAAATACATTTTTTTCAGCTGGATATAGGCCTAGACAATCTTTTTTTCACTTAACTTAACTCACGTAAATTTCAATGTGTTTTATTTAAGTTACATTAAATCATTAGTCTCTGCTGTCCGAATTGTTGGCTGAACGGTTAGCGTTCTGGCCTTCGGTTCAGAGGGTCCCGGGTTCGATTCCCGGTCGGGTCGGGGATTTTAACCTTAATTGGTTAATTCCAATGGCACGGGGTCTATGTGTCGTCTTCATCATCATTTCATTCTCATCACGACGCGCAGGTCGCCTACGGGAGTAAAATAGAAAGACCTGCACCTGGCGAGCCGAACCCGTCCTGGCATATGTTTCACTGGTCGAAAAAGAGAAATATCTTCCCTAAAAGAACAAGCCACCTTGTCGTTTTGAGAACCACTTCACATTCCAAAAATCCCAAGTTCATTGACCGGGGTTCAAACCGCAGTCTCGTCGCCATAAGACCTATCTGTGTCGGTGCGACGTAAAGCCCCTAGCAAAAAAAAAAAAACCGCAGCCATCTTTGTGGAAAGCTAGGGTGAAATAACTCAGCTTTCACACTTCCCAGTCTGTGACCATTTTTTTGCTTGACTATTTTTGTCCCCTGATATCTGTTTTCGTACTTATTTAATAGTTATTGTTCATTTCACATTTCTTTGCAATGTTGTGCTAGAAAAATATGGTATTTGTCAACGAACAGGCGTTTTTTATTTTAATCCATGACAATGTTGCTGGAGATGGTAAGCTCATTTTTACGTTAAATATCACCATAATTTCATGTTAAATACAGTATAAGCCTACTTTCATTGAAGGCCGTCATAGGATTACTGTACACAAATGGATAACAAAATACCTATCGATCACAAAATTCTTTTAATACAGATTCTCGCCATCCTTCAGGTGCGAAGTGCAATAGAATGTTGATTAATTCAACTGGTCTTTATTTTTTAATCACGCGATTATTTTTGAAAAAACTACGTAGCAGTGTCTGGAAAACCACCAAAGTATTTCTTTAAAATTATAATATATTTTCCTCAAGACGAAGTTCATTAAAATGATTTTGACTAATATATTGATCAAACCTTCTTACTTATAGCTTATAACATTGGACTAAAAATCTCAGTCATTTGCCTCTTGAAGCAATAATCACCACTCATTGTCAGATGTCCAGTGATAACCACAGAATGAGTATAAAATATTCCTCGCTAGATCTCTTATCACAATCGAAACTCAACCGGCTCCATAATGTAGCTGGTTACACGCTCACCTATTTTGCGGAAGGTTGCAGAATCGCAACTCGATGCAGTCGTTTGGCACTCGCAAGTGCTTAAATGTGAAATCCCATGTTAATTGAATCACGAATTCGTTTAGAACATCATTACACGACCGATTTTCAGCTCTTAAAATCCATCCTTGAATGGATGTCAAATATTTTTATTCCTCGTCATCATCATAATAATTATAGTCTAAGTGTCCGGCTCCATTACTAAATGGTTAGCGTGCTGGCCTTTGGTCATAAGGGTCCCGGGTTCGATTGCCGGCAGGGCCGGAAATTTTAACCATCATTGGTTAATTTCGCTGACACGGGGACTGGGTGTAGGCCTACATGTCGTCTTCATCATCATTTCATCCTCATCACGACGCGTAGGTCGCCTACGGGTGTCATATCAAAAGACCTGCATCTGGCGAGCCGAACTTGTCCTCGGACACTCCCGGCACTAAAAGCCATACTTCAATTCATTTCATCATTATAAGTAATAGAAACTCATCGTTAAACGCAAATTAATTGAAAGACGAATTTCAAATGTCTCTTTAGAAATCTTTTGCAATGGATGAACTCAATTTCTGGCATTACTTGCCAAAGTAATTTGATAAAAGGATTGTATAAACCACAGGGGTTCTATTAGAAGAAATTTGTTCTAATATCCCGGATAACATGTTCTAAATTTTTCAAACGACTAATGATAGTGTAAACAACATACTGCACCATTTTAAAATCCCCTTAATTGTTTAATTACAAACAACAATATATATACCTATTATTGTGCAAGGGAGAGTGAATGAAAACACTAAATAATACTCCGCGTATTTGCCCAAGCAGAAAAGGAATAACTATTCAAGGTGTTTCAGCTCCCTTTGCAATCTTGTACATAGTTCAAAGAATTTCAAATACGTCTTACAAAGAATTTAGCAAATATCCTACATGTAGGCCTGTGTTCCTAAAAGTAGACATTGAATATTTACCGCCTAGTCTCATATTTCAAAATATTGAAAAAGTGAGGGACTTGCAGTATTTGTAGCCCCTTGAAGCAATAATCACCACACATTGCCAGATGTCCAGTGATAACAGCAGAATCAGTACAAAATATTCTTCGCTAGATCTCATATCAAAATCGAAACTCAACTGGCTGCATAATGTAGTTGATTACACGCCCACCTTCTTTGTGTAAAATTACTGAAGAGAATTTAGCAGAGAATATTCGATCGCATTAATAATAATAATAATAATAATAATAATAATAATAATAATAATAATAGATAGGCCCTATTGAAAGACGACTGCGTGTCAGAATTTCTCCCCTCTTTAACGTGCTCGAAACGGAGTTGTCACACTTAAATACCCTCAAAAGTCTTCCAATAAATTGTTGTGGTAACGTAAGTTAATTGATGTTAAACATTGAAGTTACCAGCCTATTTCTTCTGAACAGCCTATCTAAGAGTATTAAGACGGTTTTTACGACTTCTGTTACCAAAAGTCTACTAAGACTTTTTTTCAAAGTAAAATGGAAGTTACATATAGCCTACATCAGGACAATCGTATTTTTAAATTTAAATGTAAAATATCAATCTCGTATTGCCTGTCTTTCTCCCCCTCAATGCAGTAAACATTCCTTTTACCTATATGGTTTCTTTTCTTATCTAGATTAGAGTACCTGTGCGTTTTATTACAGCAAAGTATAGGCGAAAACAGACCATGAGAAGAAGGTAGTTAACAATGTAGGTAGTGCGTTAAAACGCCAACCACTTGATAAGTCGTTACTGCGCTCAGCAGCGGTGACTGGAGGAACTTCTACCATGCATGAACTGTTAGAAAAGTATCGGTATAGTAATAGCAGCACCGAGTGGGATACTTCTCAAGGATGCAACATTGTCAGCAATGGACAATAGAGAATAATACTGGAAGTGAACAGGCACTTTAAAACAATTTCATCGTCACACCCATGCTTGGTACTTCACAGAAGGCTTCACAGCGTGATGGCAACAACGTATGCTAAGAATAACGCCATGTGGAAGATGTGCGTATGTCTACTATGAAATCTTATGCAAAATACTAAATGTAACACTAAGCTGCAATGGAAAAGTTCTAAATTAAAATGTTTTTCTGTAAAACGGGCGAGTAGGCTTATATAAGACGAGATGAACTTAAATATAAGTTAGTGTCACCTGTACATGCGTTTTTTAATTGAATTAATCTGATAAATTTATTTTGTATATTATGATTCCACAACTCGTTATAGGGGTTTGTTATAATTCCCTCCTCACTGGAATTTTAGTGTTGGGAATTTGTATACAAACAATAATTATAACGATTTCTTGCCACTTAAATTTTCGTCGCATTCTTTTACGTTTCAAATCTACCCGAGATATATTTAATGTTCCCGGTACCTACGAACCTCGGTCTCTATTTCATGTAAAGAAAATATGTTTGATAAACTTTCAGTAACATTAAAGGCTGGGTTTAGCTTTGACAATTAAAGTAACATGAATGAAATGTGGTATTTACCTAAAGGTAACAGGGAGTCACCAGGCTCCAGCTGTTGTTGCTGTTGTTGATGTTGGAATTTCGAGCGATTTCGGCGGTCATGTCTTGCCATGATGGCTGCGATCGAGAAGTCTGTAGCGCAAGGACGAAGGGAACAATTGTCGTCCATGGTGCAGTCCAACAACATGAGGAATCAGGAAGAACACACGGCACTTATCTGTCTATCCGTAGTTCACCTCACCATCTACCATCCACTATGTCCCACTATCATCAACAATGATTCATTTATGTTTTGTAAAATATTCTTTCAAAGATATGTATTAGTCTATCAATGATAATCACCTAACAGGAATCATACACAATTCATAGGAGACATTTCCCGGCATCAAAACTTACGCGCGCATTGTTGTTCCAGTGAGTGAAGTTGCGTGCTCACAATATTGCACAAAAATTTTCTTTATCACTTGAACGGAAAACTATCAGACACACCACAGTTTTATTGAAATTATAAGAATTGCCAACGTTCATATAAATCAAGAAGTGCTGCCCGCGTTTTAGTAGTAGACTTCATGGGAGGCAAATCGATAAAGCTTGTCGTCCACGTGGCCTCTGCTACAGTATGCACCAAAAAGTTCCACACAAACACTTCCTGTATTTTAACTAGAAACTGTATTCTTCTGACAACAGTACGTTGTTTGTTTGGTTTATCTGTCCACTGTTTCTTATATAGGAACACTGTCAACACATCGAATAATTTTCAGAATATTTTCTTTTATTTTTCACCCTGTACTCTCAAGACTTGTAGAAGACTGTGTAGAGAACTGTTTGTAAAATTAATGATCTCTTCCTTTCCTGACTACTAGACGACGCTACTGTCATTAGGAATCTTGTAGCTGTTGAAAAAGCATCCGGTCCCCGTTGACAGCGGCAGCACCATAATATATTTTCTTCTTCTGACAGTTTCTAATGTCAAGAAATGATATTATTGTTAAGAATCACAGTAACACACACACTAGCTCCCTAGTAAGGTGCAGAGTAGACTGCTCTGTTCTGGCTTGAAACACGAAAAGAGAGAGACTAAATATTTCTTTTTTTCTTCTTCGGTAGCACGATATGGTGTGTCAAACCGGAGGAGGCTACCACGTTTAGCTTTTAACGACTTGAAACGTGTAACCAGCTGCCACCAGTGCTGGACCAGAGGTTCCACATTGCCGAGATTGGAGAAGGAGTTTCTCCTCTCCCCTCCCTGCAGTCACTTTTCTTCTCCCGCCCAGTTCACGACGACTAGAGGCGACCACCCATGCAGGAGGCGTGGTCACTCATTTAAGGACGTATTAAATTACCATCACGATGACAGACCTCAACGACTTTGGCAACACTGCACTCATTATAAAAATTAAACTATTGACAATATAAATTTCATTCACTTTTATTAAAACTATTTTTGTTATAATTATGTCTGATAAATTTACGCTGTTGGGTTGTTGTGCACCTGCTGATTTTAATATACGCGTCGGTGTGCCGGTGAAGCTAAAGCGACGTGACGTAGCCTGCTTGCCTGTTGGATCGTGTCCGTGCGACCGTCAACTGACAGCGAATGCTGCCTAGCGCTGCCATTTTTTTGATGTTGCTGCCTGAGAGTGCTTTGGTGGGGCAAGCCGCTTTGAAAGGCTAGCAGCAGCAGCAGCAGCAGCATGAACTGGAAGGGGGGTAAAGAGAGAGAAAGAAGAGAAGTTTTAGCAGGAGACGGACGTGGCAAAGAGCGGGGGAGAGAGGGGAATACGGATAAGATCGACGGGGAAACCTTCTCGCTGACAGCAACGGGCAACAATCCCTATCATGCAATACCACAAGGGTTGGATGGTTAGAAAAGAGTGAAGTGGGGCGAAGGAGGGAGGGGAAGTTTCAAGATGCTGCTATACCACCTGGGAAGGCGGGGAGGTGTGTAAGGAGAGTGAGAGCGAGTGAGAGAGAGAATGGAGGATAATGCGATGGGTGAGCGCGCAACTGTTCAGCACACACATACACATTCAAACACATATATACTCCCTCTCTCTCGCATTCACAGGCGAGAAAATTCAGGTGTGAGAGAGACAAGAACATCTTCCTTCAAGTTTGTGTATGTGTAGCTGGCTTCTGGACTTCAGCATACGACGCGACCCGAGTTCCACCTGACGGCAAAACGAGAAGCTACAGTCAAGTGTGCTCCTTTCAAAGGGGAGAAATGGAATTAAAATTATTCTTTAAAAAAAATATTATGATCAAGGCAAATTAATAATATGTTATCTTATAAGTAAAGTTACTTACAACAAAAAAATTGCTCTAGTGAAACAATTAAATATATATGTATTTCATTTTGGAAGAGAAATATGAATAATTCATTGAATATGTTGTTGACATTCGACTGTTAAGTAGGTTTCAAGCATAGCTAAAGCGATGTGCTTGCTAACAACAAACAGATACAAAATCGAGAAATATAATTTAAACTAAAACACAAATAATTTGGAAAATACAATAATATATTCTTTTTTTCAAATCACAGCTCCACTTCCTCCTCTGCTTATCAGAGCTCTTAGCAGCGACGAAGGGGCGGAGCGAAATTGGAAGCACGGCCCCCTACACTGCGGGTGGAGCTTGTAATGTCGTAACGCACGGTTCATAATGTGAGGACTTTGTCTTTCTCCTCCCGACTACTCCCCTCGCTGCCCCGCGCCAGTAGTGACAAGCACGCTTCAACAGTAGAGTCGAGGAGGGGGTTTTGCACAATTATTGTAATCCCTATGCCTGCGCTTAAGGCTTCTGACACATGAATTCTGTGCGAATGTCGATATAATAAATTACTAAAGTGTTCTTAACAAGTCGTTCCCTAGCTAGGGGGGAACGTCTCTCAGAATTACAGATGTCCTTTGAATGAAGAGTGTCGTCACGAAGAAGGAATAAATTTACTCCCATTTACATTTCAGTCGCTTATAATTATTTTGTGCAATGTCGTCACACCGTTTCTAAGGGTAGCAAGCTTTTAAAACACAGATAGGTATTTACAATCATTCTACACCTCATCACACCTCAACGTGTTTCACTTTTCCTTCATTTCATCAGCCATAGTAATTGTCTCACGAAGTACGGAGTTAACAATACTTATACTACACTCACTATTATGCGTAAGCTGGATCAGTGGTAGAGTTCAGACCTTCGGATCCTAAGATCATCAGTTCAAACCTGACAGAGGCAGTCGGATTTTTGAAGTACGGGAAAAAAGACCATTCGACGCTGCAAGTAGTACGAAGTCGACACACAAAAGTTCCGTGGTAATACATTTGGTGTGTTAGTTAAAATTAGTTAAAACTCAGCCGTAGATCACCTAAAAGAGATTCAGCTAATGCTGCCATCTGGTAGAGTAAAATGGAACGTCGAAACTGACCCGCAGACAGCATAAATGGCGTAAAATTAAAAAATCCTGCACAGGATAGCTGGGCCATATTATTATTATTGGTAGGCCTAGTTGTAGTCTAGTAGTAGTAGCAGTAGTAGGCCCTAGTAGTAAGTATTTTGTCAGTGAGATGAATTTAATTACAATCCGGAATTGCTACATGCAGGCTATTCATGCAGAAAGAATTCACATTATATCTTCTATTAATACGTTGTAAGGTAGTCTATAAATCCGTTGCTCTCAGCAACTTAAGAAATAATGAGATTATTCATAGCACTGAATTAAAAAAATATCCTCTTCCGCAATCCTATGGTAAGTAACATATAGTCTACTGTTCTTAAATTATTTGTAAGCCTAGGGAAGAAATTCTGCTTTACCGTTATATTTTTGGTTGCTATTTAAGAAAGATGGTTTAACCAACAACTTCACATGTTTTATTCTATTATAGCAAGCTGAAACTCAGCGTGTTCACCTATGTAAATTCAAGTTATTTCTTTAAATGTCATTTTTTATTTCATGGATTGTGGAAGTGGGAAAAGATGTTACGTTCATTTCGTGACGTAAGGAGAACTGAGTGGCCTCCAACTCTGTTTCCAGCCCTGTCGTTCGCTTGCGCGCAAACTTCTCCTCGACTAGTACGTAGGCCTAGCCTACTCCTTATTTCGCACATGGCATAAATAACTGTTTTATCATGGGTAAGCATTTTCATTCCCTCCTAAAGCTATTACAATTAAAGCGAAACAGTTGCACAATTGGAGTACTGTAACGTAGGTACTCAGTTCTGATATTACATGTGTGTTTAGCAGTCTAAGCGTACTAATCAAATAAGCATTTCTGCCTATGTTTAGGATGTCTGTAACTTATTTTCCTTTACAACAGAAAGGTGAGCGAATATGGTATGATTTAGGCCATGCATTCTCTCACATCACTTCTTTCTGTCGAATTACGAAGTAAACTATACTTATTCTTTATTATATAAAGAAGCATACCTATGTGGAGCAAATAAAGAGGGAACATTTTCAACATCGGGTAATGTATCTCCTGACAAAATTTGTTTGAAAATGGCCATCTCCAACGGTTAAAAACACATTCAAGTTTTCCGATTACTTATTCTACTTCTTCTTGTCAACCATCGATAACAATCTTCCGTTAATGCAATAGAAGTGAAGATATTTTATGCATTCGTGAATTCATTCCTAATTTTCTCTCTCAAAACATAAATATATACTGTTGAAAGCGAGTAGCCCTACATGGGAGTCCCAGGGCGAGCACAATGCTATTTTACTCATCAGTTTTCGAGAATACCTGATGAGTCGGAAAACTCTCCATTGTACTGCTTTACCGACGGAGGAAAACAACCTGTCATGGAGAAGGTATTTGGCCCCAAATGAAAGAAGGAACCCCTTCTTTCCTAAACTGATAGTGTCGCAAAATGTGGTTGGAGGAATTTGGAAAAAAAAATTGAGGGAGAATCTCTTTTCGTAACAAACGGAATTTCTAGTCGTTTAGTGGGAAATTGTTGGAATTTGGAACGAAAATAACTATTTTGGCTAAATGTTCTGCAAATTTAAAGTCTTATGCACGGTAGGGGTAGACCAAGGTATGAATATGAGAAGCAGATTAGAGCAGATGTAGGATGCAATAGTTACGTAGAAATGAAAAGGTTAGCACAGGATAGGGTGGCATGGAGGGCTGCATCAAACAAGTCTATGGACTGATGACTCAAACACAACACATCAACGCATAAATAGTAAAATTAATATATATTTTGCTAGAACACCACGAATTAGTTTAAAATATTGTATTCTAAAATTAATTAATATAAATTACAGTAATTATACTTAAGGTGCTCAATATTTAATATGTACAACGTTTAATGCACATCAAACTGCTTAAGAGAACTGAAGTGCCAGAATTTTACTCTTTAGGATATTCCCTAACCTATCAGCAAACTAAATATATGCCTACCAGTCTCTCGCATGTAGCGTCCAGTTTCTATTGACAACGGTGTAGGCCTAATAAAGTTCCGAGTTAGTCATTATTGGGATACCTACATCTCAGTTATTCATAAGATCGCTTTCTAGTCCACCAAAAGGTTCTGAAATCGCTTCCGATTAGCTCTGTGAACTGGATGTTAAATTATGATCTGATACCATATTCAGCACACGGTTAGACAAGACTGCCGACTAGCGGCCAGTAGATCATACAGTCCCCCGTGACCTCTGTTCACGCAATGTTGGTGACCATCAAGGAGTAATTATTCCTAGTTTCCCTTGTCATACTTGCCGTATCGTGGATTTTTAAATAAGTTATAAGTTAGTTGGATGTTCTGTGCTCAGAATTACATTCTCTGCCCACGGCCATGTTTAATATTGCAGTGATTTATTATTATTATTAATATTATTACTAACTTATTATTATCAAAATCATCATCATCATCATCATCTTATTCAAAGCTGAATGGAACGAAAATTTTATGACAGCCATCGTGTTTTATACTCCGAAATTCTTGTACTGAAGACGTGAACTTGCGCAGGTAAGATTTTACAGTTATACTTACTTTGCTTTTTGCGAGGAGTTAGCCTATTTCATATGATTACATCAATATTGAAATAAATAAATAAATAAACAATATTAATTTGTGAAACATGGTATTCTAAGCTTTTTAAATCTCATCGAACAAACGAAAAATTAAATGTGTTTCAAATCATATTTCCTACCTAGAGCTCTACTATCAAAATAACACAATATTGTTCCACGTAGGCTAGATCTATATTTTCTACAGTCTTTAGAAATGAGTATAATCTTCCGTACTTTCTTGAAGAAGCATCAGCTCTGAATGCATCTGTCAGAGCTGCAGAGCGTATTTAAAGTTACTTACGCAGTGGTCTGGTTTTATTTACTTCTTCCTCTGTGTACTTCATCTTTGCGAAACTTACCAGCTCATACATAGAGCTAATTTTTTTTTTCAACTGGATCGCAGTATTTTATGAGTCATTACTCAACAAATTCCTTTTCAGTAACATTATAAAAATTTTAGGCTTTAAATCATAGGACATATTTTAATCTTGAAAAATATCCATAGCACTTCGTTAAGCAGGATGAATACTTGACCTCATACTTCAATTTTTTCAGGTAATATTTAGAAATAGACTTTAGGGGTGCTGTCTCAAGGAAGAAACCGTCTGATTACTATCAAATATAACTGATAGATTTTCACATTTTTTAAATGCGATAATAATGGATTAGAAATAGTACTATTTGAAAATTATTTGAAGTAACTATTATCTTATCTTGTAAAACTATACTCCTAAGTGATACGCCAATGGTAACTTATTCCATGAATTGCAATACACATAGGCCTCAGAAAATCATGAATATCAACATTTCACATTTTATCACTCCCTTTTAAGAGTCAAGGTTAGACGGAAGATTGTAACTCATTCTCTGAACATGACTGCCAGACAGCATATCGATCTTTAACCTCTAATTAATAAATTAAACTGGTTTCATTGTGAAACACAGGAAACGCTTGTGGATGAATGGTAGCGTAGTCCTTGTTCATTTCTAACCTGTTTGACTCGACATCTCTCAGTTGCTGTTCTTAGTTTGCTTGGTGTTCCATTTCGGGATCGTAGTTGTATTCATCTTCCATCTTCGAGAAGATCCTTCCAACTACGAGAGTTTGCGGTTTTTGCCTTTCAGGGGCTTGAACTCTTCCAGACACGAAAAGTGATCTGCTGAATACAGAATTCTAGGTTGGTCTATGCATTACACTTTTCCAATAAAATGGTAATATAGTGTGTTTTTAGAAATAGTATGATCGATGACATTCACTGAAAAGATATGTACCCTTCACACCGCTTGTCACTTCCATAAAATGAGGCCTGCATGAAACAATATTGTGTGCGTTTGATGATGGAACAAAGGTAGGAAATATGATTTGAAACATTGGATTGTTCGATGAGATGTAAAAATCTCAGAATACCGTGGTTCACATGTTAATATAGTCTATTTAAATATTTATATGGTTCAGTTTAAGTTATTGGAAAATAGTACATTAGAATAATGTAGACCTATTGTGTTTATTATTATTATTATTATTATTATTATTATTATTATTATTATTATTACGTCCGACTGCTTGGCTGAACGGTCAGCATACTGGCCTTCGGTTCAGAGGGTCCCGGGTTCGATTCCCGGCCGGATCGGGGATTTTAACCTTAATTGGTTAATTCCAATGGTCCAGGGGCTGGGTGTATATGTTGTCCTCATCATCATTTCATCCTCATCACGACGCGCAGGTCGCTTACAGGCGTCAAATAGAAAGACCTGCACTTGGCGAGCCGAATTCGTTCTGGGATATCCCGGCACTAAAAGCCATACGACATTTCATTATTATTATTATTATTATTATTATTATTATTATTATTATTATTATTATTATTATTATTATTATTATTATTATTATTATTGAATGTCGAGCAGGTCTACGGCATGGGCTCTTATTTTGCAAAAGTACTTTAGGGCTGTAGTTTACAATAATAAAGAATTACAAAACAAGAAAATTTCAATTAGTTAAAGAATTAATGTTAGGAATTGCATATCGTTGCTGAAGAAACAATACCTCGTATGTGACAACGCTCTTCCTATCCATTATTTCCCTTAAGACCGGTCACGCCTCCCATACACACATGGATATGAAGTCCGTCAGAACAATATTCGTTGTGTTAATTTTCCTAGGCAGGGGCGTAAGAGTGCGCAAACATACCATTCAAACATACATCCCTACAGTACGGTATAGCAAGGTTCGTTATCCTTTACACACATGCATAGAAAAACGAACACAACAACGAAAATTATTCTGATGGACTGCATATCCATATGTGGCTGGGAGGCGTATCCATTCTTAAAATAGATAGGATGAGCATTGTGACATATGCGGTTTTGTCTCTTGAAGGACGATATAGGTCTAACAACAAGGCTTCTTGTAAATATAATGCAATTTTTGTAATATGTCCAGATTACAATTGTTCAGGTTACACTCAACTACATGCAGCCCAAGTCTTCTCCTTCCGAATTCGGAGCAGAAGAATCTATTAGTTAATCCATTACCTGAGAAGATCCATAGAAGCATAAATATCCAACTGTGATTTGGATTTTAAATCATTTAAAGTAAAATTCATATTTTTGTCATGTTCCAATAGAAACTGCGTTGGCACTAATGCTTTACTCTGAAATTGATGTTAAACTTTGGGGAAAAATATTTCTCTTGAAACAGATACTTTTCCTGTCAGCTGGAGGCCCAAATATTGTTCCATTATTGTACTATTATGCTCTTCACTTGTCTCTTAATGTAGCACATTGGTGATTTTATCGTATATAACTTCGGCGTTGGATCTACCAGGTGATTACGCTAATGAATCTGCTCTTTAATTTCCATCAGAGCAAGTGTGTCCACGAATCCAAGACATTATAGATGTGAGGACATGTTTAGCTTCAGTACTTATAGGCCACTGCATATTAAAGAAATATATTATTAAAAAACGGGACGTCCGTCTACGTAGTGTAACGGTTAGTAGTATAAGCTGCCGTCCTCGGAGACTTGAGTTCGATTCCCGGTACAGCCAGAAATTTAACATTGGCAGGGAGCTGGTATGTGGTTAAAAATACAACGCAGCTCATGGACATATTTAGGAAACGGGATGAGGTATGTAAGGGCCCATTCAGAGTTTGAAGTTAATTCTCCCGAACAAGAATAGGCTCAGTCTTCGTGTCAATAAGAGTTGCCAACGTTTCCAGCACGGTTCCCCGTTTTTTTCTATTGATTTGTTTGTAGAAAGTTTTGCTTAAAATGAATATGCAGTTCTTTCCCTTCTTCACTGAAAATTCTATATCGATAACACTTACGGGGAGTCATGACTAAAATGTTGCGATTCTTTTAAATACCAAAAATCGAATTTTCAATTTCAACCTTAAAAAATCCCCCCAACTCTTCTTCTTTCAAATCCCGTCATCAGTTTTCTTCCTAACGCCGTTTTTAAAGCTCTAAATTCCGTTTTGGGGTAGGGGTTCGGCGTATGTAGAACAACCCCACGCCCCGTTTCTTCATGCTACCAGACAAAATTAGCTTCAAAGTTCTTTCGGACTACGATTTTAATAATACCGCTGGAATATATTTACCTTGTAGTAGTTCTACGTCCTGCGTAAGGAGAGAAAGACATCTGAGAGAGTAATTTACAGTCCAGGTCAGTTTAAAAGCAAGTAAACTTATGCTTCATAAAACTTCCAATTGGTTTTATCTACTTTAAAAGACTTTTGCAGCTCTTTGTCATGCATAAAATGCCCCTTGCGACAGAGTTCTTATCGGATTCATCTGAAATTTTCAGAGAATATTTGAAAATATACAGGAACTGAAATTAGTTCTGCGTTTTATTATCAGTCGAATATTACCCATCATAGGCCTATTTTTATTCCTGAAATGTCCGACTCGTTGGCTGAACGGTAAGCGTACTGGCCTTCGGTTCAGAGGGTCCCGGGTTCGATTCCCGGCTGGGTCGGGGATTTTAACCTTAATTGGTTAATTCCAATGGCACGGGGGCTGGGTGAATGTGTTGTCTTCATCATCATTTCATCCTCATCACGATGCGCAGGTCGCCTACTGGCGTCAAATAGAAAGGCCTGCACCTGGCGAGCCGAACCCGTCCTGGGATATCCCGGCACTAAAAGTCATACGACATTTCATTCCTGAAATAGCACGAAACTAGATTTTTGCCTATTGAGAGAATTATATCTCAAATGGTTTATAGCTGACTGCAAAACCCGACGTTTTTCTTAAATATAGGAGTAGTTTTGACAAGTCTGACAAATTATAGTCCAAAAAAATTCAAAACCGTGCATTTGCCATGCAACATATTAAAAAAAATTGCCAATAACTTTCTAACTAATTAATCAACCCCAAATTTTTCGCGGGATCCTTTCAATGTGTGCTTGTGTTTTAATTTGGTTTTGATAAGTGGTGATTTCTGGAAGTTGAGAATTTCAGTCATCATTCCCCTTGACAGTACAAAAAATTCTCAAGCTACTAGGCAAGTGTTACTGTAAAGATAATCATAGGTCCCATGTAGGCTACTTACTTGTTAGTGCAATCTAAGCAAAAAGCTAGAGGTGTTACGTGACTAATGGCAATGTGATAAAATCCACAGGACCTCAGTTCTACGTAGAAATGTAAAAAAGGAGACGCCTCTTTTATTTTAAAAATCCTTTACACAATGACTAGGATTCGAACTTGTGCAATATATTCGACAGCGAATGTTTCTGTAGCAACATCCCTTAGTATTTTTGGAGCTAGAATTAGGGAAGATATTCCGAAACTTGAAAATAGGCAATATTCCAGCACGTCTTTTTAGTGTGTTCAGCTGGCATGAGCTGCGCAAATTCAATGCGCGACAGACCCAGCAGTTCTCCTAGACCAAATATGAGTTGCACCAAATGTGGCATAGTCCTGCAGTTAAATTACGGTACACGTAAAGGAAAACAAATATAAACACCCAAATGGGCACTAACTTTGCCGTACAACTTTCTTCTTCTTCTTCTTCTTCTAATAATAATAATAATAATAATAATAATAATAATAATAATAATAATAATAATAATAATAATAATAATAATAATAATAATAATTTTGGCGCTCTCTCTCCTAGGAGAACGTTGGCCTCCATAAAGCAGTAGGTTTTCCTATTCTATGTTCTCATATCTAAGTTGGCCGGTCCCGTGGTCTAGGAGCAGGAAGCAAGCCTCTTACCCGGAGATCCCGGCTTTTATTCCCGACCGGGTCAGCGATTTTTACCTGGATATGAGGGCTGGTTGGAGGTCCACTCAGCCACAATAGAAGAGCTTCCTGACGGGGAGATGGTGGCCCCGGTCTAGAGAGCCAAGAATAACAGCCGAGAGAATTCGTCGCGCTGCCCATGCGTCACCTCTTAATCTTCAGGCCTTCGGGCTGAGCAGTGGTCCTTTGGCAGACCAAGGCACATTAAGGCTGTAGCGCTATGGTTTTCGTTTTTGCTTCCATTGATGTCGAATCTCTGTCGGAGGTTCCTCGTTGAGGATAATCTCCGTCCACGACCTCGTCTGCACACAAAATGCTACATATAATTTCAGAAACATACTTCTTACAATCTCTATTCTGGCTTTAATTTCTACACACGAAGTCCATTCTCGTGCTGGACAACATCCTAGGTACTTGAATACTGTATTTGTCCAGATCCAGCGCTGATGATTTTCTGTTTGCTGATTATAGTGAATTTTACATTCTGTATGTTTACTTTTAAGCCGATCTCCTACGTAAACTTACTTCGTTGATACTGTTCAAAAGAAATTGAAAGAATTCTGCATTGTCAGCGAATATCATAGTGCATAATTGGTGGTGTTGTCCGGCTCCATGGCTAAATGGTTAGCGTGCTGGCCTTAGGTCACAGGAGTCCCGGGTTCGATTCCCGGCAGGGCCGGGAATTTTAACCTTAATTGGTTAGTTTCCCTGGCACGGGGGCTGGGTGTATATGTCGTCTTCATCATCATTTCATCCTCATTACGACGCGCAGGTCGCCTGCGGGTGTCAAATCAAAAGACCTGCATCTGGCGAGTCGAACATGTCCTCGGACACTCCCGGCACTAAAAGCCATACGCCATTTCATTGGTGGTGTTTATTTGCTTCCTTTTGATCTTGATTCGTGTTGATAAGGAGCTCAGGTTCACTCTAAATATTTTTACTAAGTTTATGTTATAAGGAAGTGTTTTAAGAGCTGATGTGTTATTCTAAAATTACCTGAAAAGTTTTAATAATAATAATAATAATAATAATAATAATAATAATAATAATAATAATAATAATAATAATAATAATAATAGAAAAATGCCTTGCTATGAACAAGAAAGGCCTGATAGAAATATTGGAAATTGAAGAAAGATCTTAAGGAAAATTCTTGACCCAATTCAAGACAAAGATAATTATTAACTTAGACGTCGGCATAACCACGAGCTGTATACTCACGTCGAGAAGATCTCTGATGTTAAGCGGAGAAGGAGAATTACATTTTATGGCCACTTACTAAGAATAAAACCAGCACGATTATCGAACCAGTTCATTACCTATTTTAAAGACAAGAAGACAACTAGGCTCAAGGAGGTGGAAACGGACCTACAGGAGATGAGGATCACTTATGAAGATATACAAGAACACAACCCACTCAGGAGGAAACTAAAAGACCAGCAGCGTTTTCAAGAAAGGCCAAAGTTGAAGACGGGAAAGACGTGAACGGAGGAAAGGAAGGAGAAACGCCGGCAACGAATGAAAAAGCAGTGGCCAAAGATCAAAGGCCAGAGAATACAGCTGAAATAACGTAGTCCTAAGTGGCCGACACGAAATAATAATAATAATAATAATAATAATAATAATAATAATAATAATAATAATAATAATAATAATAATAATAATAATAATAACGTTCATAGACTAAGACAACGCAGATGACATGGACTGAAGTGTAACTCAATTTGCAGACATCCATCGCATGTAATATAAATACCGGGGAGAAATACTCACTCCCAATGCAAATGAAAACGAGGCATTAAAAGTCAGGGTGGGGAGGAAGGAGATGACCTGGAGACTATGCCATGGCACCTAAAATTTCAAGCCTATCTCCCTCGAAACCAAATAAAAGCACTGCACAGTGGTCAGAACCGAGTGTCTTTATGGAGCAGAAACATTGGCAAGGGTCCTTCTAAATATCTTGCGTCGGCTGGCACGGGGGCTGGGTGTATGTGTCATCTTCATCAACATTTGAACCTCATTACGACGCGCAGGTCGCTTACGGGCATCAAATCAAAAGGCCTGCATCTGACGAGTCGAACATGTCCTCGGACACTCCCGCCACAAAAGTTATATAAGTCGCAAAATGACCAACATCCCTTTTGTTTGAGGTCGAACCAGGAACTCTACAAAATCATTGAAAAACATTTACGTTGACGTTGAGGGAAATGAAACTGACCTTTCATCAACACATTAAGTCTGGGTGGCTTACACAAGTGCACAAAGACTTAGCACGAGTTGATGTTAAGGAGACAGACGTACGGGGCAGAACAAAGGTTGTGTAAGTGAGAGATGCACCCGAAAAGCTACTGGCTAAGCCATGGGAACATTTCGACGGAAGAACGAGAAGGAAGAAGCGAAAGACTTAAGGAAGTTCAGAGAAAATGCTAAGACATGGGCATTAATCTGTGTGACAGGAGGGCAAGTAAAATGTGTAAACGTCGCCCACAGATCGCCGTACCGGTCACTGAATAAATAATAATAATAATAATAATAATAATAATAATAATAATAATAATAATAATAATAATAATAATAATAATAATAATAATAATAATAATAATAATAATAATAATCTAATAATAACTAATCTTATAATTAGAAATTAAAACATACATTCACAATTTTATTCGGAAGTTTCATTTATTCAGATGTCCGGCTCCATGGTTATATGGTTAGCGTGCTGGTCTTTGGTCACAGGGGTCCTGGCTTTGATTCCGACAGGGTCGGGATTTTTTATCATAATTGGTTAATTCCGCTGGCACGGGGGCTGGGTGTAAGTGTCATCTTCATCAACATTTGAACCTCATTACTACGCGTAGGTCACCGAAAACGTCAAATCAAAAGGACTGCATCTGACGAGTCGAACGTGTCCTCGGACCCTCCCGGCACAAATAGTTATACGCCATTTCATTTTATTTCATTGCTTTTCATTTATTCAGATGACGTCCTGATCTCACAAGTGCCAAGATTTGAATTGAAAAAATCACGAATATCTTTCAATTTTCACGAAGATCTTCTCGAGTGGTCTTGAGTGTGCATCCTATGTTTATTTGACGATTTCGTTAATTCCGGAATTATTCTTAGGCAAATGCGAATAATGGAAGTGGTCAATGCACATGTCCTTTCAGATCAAGGTTTCTACATGCCAATAGACTCTTGTTAAATTCTTCAATCACATTGCGGATAGATTGTCAGACAACGTTGTGTTCCACATTTGTTTGAAGACAGTTCCACCTTCAAGGGCATGTTATTTTGCCGTAGGCCTAGGCACTATACCACATATTTACACTTCTTTACAGCGTCGATTTTAACAGACTGATGTGCCAATAGGCCTCTACAGTAAGTTACCTGAGTGAAATCTAGCTAATTATTTAATATAATTGGAGAGCGACAAACGGAATAATTTGGAAGAATATGCTTTGGTGATAGAACCCGAACATGAATATGAAGTACTTAACTACTTTGGACACATTCGGACATAATGGCATTCGTGAATATATTAAGTAGGAAACAGATAGCTCCATTTGAAATAGTGATGCTCATCTATGAGTCGAACGACTGTGCAAAATATTCTTTTATATTTATATCATGGAAATTGTATTGCAGTTAATTCTAAAAGCGGCTTTTGCGCTCCAGCGGGGACAGAACGTCCCAAGTTTGTCTAATTCCTAACAACCGAAAAATAAATTACGTCTGAATCATATCGTTACTGCACCGGCGAAACCTTGTATCCCGAAATGCTCTTCCTATCCATTATTCTCATTAAGACTGGTCACGCCTCCCAGACACATATGGATGTGCAGAGTTATGGACTGCATATACATAAGTAGCTGGGAGGCGTGACCAGTCCTGAGGAGAACAATGGGTGGGAAGAGCATTGTTGGATACGAGGTTTCGCCGCGCAGCGATGATATTGTTGATTTAAACATTTCAATACAGAAGTAAATATTAACATGCGATCAACATATCGTCGTTGCCGGGACAAAACCTCCTATGTGATAATATTTTTGGAGATATACTGACCCGCAGCACATACATTATGAAGAGCAAGAATGCCTTAACCAAATTCACACGATATTGCACCTTAGATAACAGAACCTTACCGGCCAAAGTTATAAACTAAAATATTTCACATCGGAGGTTTTGTCCCGGCAGTGACGATATATCGTTTTACTATCTACGACTTTACAGAAGATAAAATAAACCTTTTTTTGAGGATTTTTCGTCCATTTCATATAAAAAGGCCCTCGGTGAGATTTTATCGAAGCACATATTTGTTAGTCTATATTAAACGACACCTCGTAACAATATCATGCGACATCTCCCTGTATGTCTACATTGCAAAATGTCGGCACGGTTCTCCTAGTTCATACAATGGAAGTGAAGACTGTGTGAGGAGTAACCTGTGATTAGATTGGTATGAAACGTAATGTAAAATTTAAGGGTCCTGTACTCATCTGTAGACTTTCTGACTGATCCAAAATTAGCCGAAAATTTTCTGATCATGTCTGTAGCAGATATCCAGGGGAAGTACAGTACCGGTCAAAAGTTTAGGACCACATTAAAAAATCATGAAGTTCCATCTACAACCTAACATTTTGCAACTAGACCTTTGTATTTTTTTCCTGAGCTCTCGCATCTAACATAATATACGTCGCATGATTTCAGTGACTTACGCCAAGTAGTGCATAAGTTATACATTTTTAACTGTTGGAAGGTCACGTCAGAAAGTCAACATTTTTGGAAATATGATATACTATGTACAATAATCGGCTTCAAGTATCTCCAACAAGATTCTCTTATAGACTTAGCAATAGTTGGGGGTCATTTTAGTATAAATAGAAAAATTCCGAAAAAATGCGGCACCGACCTTTGTGTTTTTATTTCTTTTTCAAATCAGCTCTAAAATGGTCAGTTTTTCCTTGTACTTGTCATAGGTCTCAGTGTGAGCTATCGTAATCAGAAATGTGTTCTTGGTTGCCATCCACAAAGTGCAAATGGAACTATCAGAGCAGATAAGTTTCACACCGATAACTCGTCCTGAGACCTTGGGCCATACATGACAAAGGCAAAGAAAAATCAACCATTTTGGCCCTGAGTCGAAAAAAATTAAACACGCCAAAAAAAGGTTCCGCATGTTTTCGGATGTTTTATATTTATACTAAAATGGCTCCCACCTATCTCTAAGTCTACAAAGAATCTTGGCGGTGATACTTACAACCAATCAGAGTGTACAGTACATTATATAACCAAAATTTTTGATCTTTTGTTGTGACCGTCCAAGAGTTAAAAATTCATAACTTCCACATTATTTGGACTAACTCAATGAAATCAGGCGACATATATCCTATTAGATGTGAGAGCTCAGAAAGAAAATTACAGATATCTCGTGGCACAATTTTAGGTTCTAGATGACATTTCGTAATTTCTTTACGTGGTCCTAAATTTCTGACCGGTACTGTACATTGAAACACCTCGGCTAGTGAAATTAATGGCACTTTTCTTCAGGCAAGTCGAACTTGTGTGAGCGTGTTGCATGGAACGTAAGGGTACTTCGGATTCTTAGTTCGTTCAAGGTGGCGATTTTAGCATTCATGGCTATAAAAGTGAATATTTTGGGGTTCTACAAGTAATATGATATTCTGTTGAGACCGGCAGCAATTAGAACAAACAAACATACCAGGTGATAGGGGAATTCTGTTTTCAAATATTTTTCTGTAAAATTTGTCGCTAGGGTCTTACGTTTATGACGATAAAGTATGACAGGACAGTAATACTGGGTCGCATTATCGTATTTTGCATTGGATTTTATGATTCAATCTCACTGCTAAAATCCATTCTAGGGATTTATCTTAGCGAACGTTCCAACAACTCAAGAATACAGGGTATGCATACTTTGAAGACTAACTTCAGTTTTCAATATAGCTTATCGTCGTTCCCGGGACAAAACCTCCTATTTGATAATATTTTTGGAGATATACTGACCCGCAGCACATACGTTATGAAGAGCAAGAATGCCTTGACCATATTCACACAATATTGCACCTTAAATGATAGAACATGACTGGCCAACGTTCTAAGCAAAAATATTTCACATAGGAGGTTTTGTCCCGGCAACGACGTTATTCTACTTGAATTGTAACTAGAAGTTTCAATGGGGTATGCTAATGTTAGGAGCTTCTAACTACTAATAAAGGGTAACTTAATGAGGAGAATGGAAAAATAATACTGACTTCTTCTTTACCCCAAATGTTTCATACGTTCAACAATTGTTGCTGATTTACATTACATCATAAAACATGCCATTTTCTTTGTAGTTTCCCATTCTACACCAGTTATACTTCGCATTTACTTGTTACATTACCTTCTTATTTTAATGAATGCTACCAGATTTCAGATATGCCCGTCTCAGAACTCATCAATGGCTTTGCTGAAATAGATAGATGTTGCCTTTTCTTGCTCCTCAAAAATGCTTTTAACCATTTTTTTTGGTTTCGATTTGTGCAAATTTCAAAAAGAAAACTCTTGCAAGAACTGCTCTTCACTCGAATTGTCGAAAACGTCTTATGAGTACGACAGAAAACATTGTAGGCTATATTTTAAATCTATCGAACTTCTTCATCCACTGAAGTCATGCCCGGTACACGCGTTGCCCATTGTTCTGTTCTTCGCAGGCGTGTGGCTGCTTCAAATTCGAATAGTTTGAAGTTTTTAAAGAAAAGGATAACCGTAAGAGTGTGCTTAGGTCACATTGCACACCCCATAATTCCACGTATATGTTCGATACTATTTCAGGCTAATGGAATTTGAATGCGTTTAAACGCGATCGCTCCGTGATGTTGGTTTCCAGCGAGTTAAAGAACTGTTGTTGGACAAATTTACGACACCCCATCATCTCTCGAAATCTGTATCAACTGAGAAGACGAAAAACAAATAACTTAAGAGAAATGACGACGGCTTTCTTTTAAAACCTCGTATGTTCCAATGCTCTTCATGCCCATTATATTCCTTAAGACTGATCATGCCTCCCAGTCACATATGTACATGCAGTAGCCTAAAACAGAATATTTTTCGTTGTGTTCATTTTCCTGTGCTAATGTGTAAAGGAAAATGGAACTTACTGTACCGTATTGCAGGGATGTTGTTTGCACTCCTACAGTGTATTGTCTGTAAGATTCATTTTCCTTTACACTTTAGAATGAACACAACGAAAATTATTCTGGTGTACTGCATATTAAACTGTGGCCGGGAACTGTGGCCAGTAAGGAATATAATGTCTAGAAATAGCATTGGGACTTATGACGTTCTAAAAGGAAGCCATCGAAAAGTAGACAAGGATTTCATTTCACTTCATGTGTACATAATTTAAAACGCAGAGTTATCTCCACTTATCTACGTGCAACAAACTAAAATTCGTAACTACAGTATCTTTTTTCTTTTTGTTTATGGAATACGTCGTAGGTCGAGAACCATGCATAATATCTGGATGGTAATTAATTATTGGTGTATGGCCTCTGGGGAAGCCTGGTGCAAATGTTTGGAAATGACGCCTATAAGCGGCCTGCGCTTCAGTGTGGATGAGGCCCTACTTATGATTAATTCGAGTGTTGAATCAATGAAGATTAAATACCCAACCTTGTCGGGAATTGAACTCGCGATCTTTTGGACCGAAGACTTGCAAGCTAACTATTTAGCCATGGAGCCGAGAATGTGGATGGTGAAATATTATGCGTGACTTTGAGAATGTGGATATCTGTCACTATAGAGTAGGAGAGAGCATATAATTAAATGCTATTTGCTTATAATTTGTCTTTAATAACAGAAGTAGATAAGTTATGTTTGAAGAAAAGCTGTGTTGTACATTCCTAATTAGTGACACTTGAATTTCTCACTTGTTGGCCACCCATCGTAAGACGAAAACGTGTAACGTAACCTATGTATGGTGTGATGTCCAGTCTGCCAAAGAAATCCTATGTTATTTTTTTGTTACATAGATCATCTTGAAAGACGAAAGATGTAAATTTACCTGCAAGACGGAAATATTTAAAATTGCAATCATATTTGTTTGGTTGTCCTTCAATTGGTACGGATTTTGAGAGACGACGGGGTGTCGGAATTCTGTCGCGGAGGGGCTCTTTAGCATGCTGGAAGCCAACGATACCAGTCTGTCACATTTAAACACCGTCGCACTCGCTATTTCCGAAACAAAAGGACGACAAATCTAGCATGGATCTGAGGTTGAAGACGGAAACGGGAATAGCAGAATTTAAGGATGAAGAAAGGTATATCGTATATCCATCTTTTGATATTATCCACAGTAGTTAGTAATTTCCCTCAGAAAAGCCAGAGAACTGCTAATGAGGCATCTTAGGAGTGGATTTTATTTGTCGTGCGGTGGGCAGTTCATTTATACTAAGGCAGGCTTGCAAAACTGTGACATAATTGTGTTCTAACGTCGGAGCTACAGTACGCTATCACATTTACCGTTTCTCAAAACCCTCCGTGTGAGGGGAAGGTCGTTCATGCTGTAAAACAGGGCGAAGTTGTAAATACAGTGCTGTAAATGCGCTGTAGTGGAACAAAAAATATGTCGCTCGCACGGTACAGTACACAGTATGATATTTCGTCCAAATTTGTTTGTGTTATTATGCGATCAGAAATATTTATTTTATGTAATTCTGCTCATGAATGCTTCAGTTAGTAATCCACCGCTGCATTCTCACGGGTGTCTGTGATAGGAGAACATGTGCCTTCCCCACTCTTCCAGCCTTCTTTTTCCGAGTTCTGTATGGAATGTTTCTTTTTATTAGCAGCCCCATGAGATAACGATGAAGATTGCATTTCTTTTTTGCAAAATTATAGTGATGACGTGCGCGGTCACTAGAAAGAAAGCCGGTTTCTTCCCCACTCTTGTATCCTTTCCCCTCCCTTTTTTTCGACTTCCGCACCGCTGCGCCCATCTTCAACCGCCGAAATGTATTCTAGCCATCCAAATGCTGCTAACACTCCTGAAATCTTGAGATATTCGGTACTTCAGTGTGGCTTCGTCGTCGGCAGGATGTGAGTGAATAAAGTGTAAAATTTAAAATAACACACGGTAGCCTCATTTTGACGTGATGAGACGCTCTTCATCAGGCCTGCCCAGCCTTTGTGCGCCTGACGCGCAACGCCGGCGCGCAGCGCCTCTGCAGCCCGCCGAGCCTTCACCAAGTCGCTTGCGGTCCCCTTAACACCGAACGTAGAGCCTAAATGAGAGGAACGTCTTCGCAGAATCGGATTCGAAATCAGTTAGTGGAAGTCACGTAATTATATATTTCTTTTCTTCGTTTTTTTCCCTTAGTTTTTTGCTAAATATTGAAGCTACAAATAATACACAAATTATAGTCTAGATATCGTCGTTGAGTCTAGAAAAACCGCTATGTGATAATATTTCAGCTTAGAACTCTGACCAGAAAGGTTCGGTATTGCATGAACTGTAATGAATTTTCGTTCCAAGTGACACAATACATGTGCTGCTGGCCAGTATTTCTCTCCTCAAAATTGTCACATAACGGTACTTCGAGGCGCAACGACTATAAGTTATTGTATTACGTGCGGGAAGAAATTGAATTTTGTAATCCGACTCATTGGCTGAATGGTCAGTGTTGAGGCCTTCGGTTCAAGGGGTCCCGGGTTCGATTCCCGGCCGGGTCGGGGATTTTAATCATGTTTGATTATTTCTTCTGGCTCGGGGACTGGGTATTTGTGTTAGTTCCAACACTTTTCTATTCCTATTCAGACAACACACTACACTACCAACTACCACAGAAACACGCAATAGTGATTACATCCTTCCATATAAGTTTGGCGTCAGGAAGGGCATCTGGCCGTAAAACAAAGCCAAATCACTATGTGCGACACAGTTCACACCCGCGACCCCCTCAGGTGTGGGAAAAGCGGTAGAAGAAGAACAAGAAGAAGAAATTTATTTTTGAAGTAGAAGTCCCTTATCCTAGATGCTTATATTTTGTATCGACATTAAAACCTCGCTTAACCGAACTTCACTTACCCGAAACCCGGCTTAACCGAAATGCTCTGGCAAAATTGTATTTTAAAATTTTGTTTTTACCGTCTCGTTCTTAGCCGTCCATATTAGTAATTCTCTTGTTATATGTGCTGAGAGCTACTAGGCGAACCCTATTTTTATATTCTGAATTATGCCACAATACACGTGTAGCATAAAACAAAAGAGTTTCTTACCCTCTAGTTCGTTCCGTGATACATTTTTTCTTGAACAAGCAGCAATTATTTCTACTGTATTATTATCATCATTATTATTATTAACACTGTATTATTCGTAATGAAGATTAGGCCTATGCAGACGACTCCGATGTTCTGAGAATCGAGTTAACATTAGATGATGGATTTAATGCATTGGAGGTAAGATTGATTTCGAATTGTTATTAAAATACAGTACCACACGTTTTAATTACAGTACTGTAATAAAATTACTGTATACAGTATTCAGTTCAATAGCAACATCTTTTTTTCATTATTTCAGATAGCTTTGCGCTTTGTTGATCAAAGAAATGGACCTACACCAGCTGATGTATTGTTGATTAAATGGTGGCGCGACATAGCTGAACGACAGCGCTGTACCAAGAACATTCAGAATAAAATAACTGATTTTATACAATCATTGACATAATGTAAACATTTGAATGTTAATATACAGTATGCGCCTTTGCTTAACAGAGTTTATGCATTTATATTTCGGCATTTAACTTCCGAAAGTATTTACCATGTGTCATCCAAAAAACAAAAACGCATCAACCGAAGTGGCTTCGTCCCCTTTATTTTTGCATAGCGTCACTGAAGAAACAATACCGCGTATCTTTCAATGCCCTTTCTACCTATAATTTGTTTAAGATTATTAAGCCACATATCTTCGCTTAAGAAGAGTCGGGACTGAAATTTTGCGATTTTGACCAAAAGATAATATTTTCAAATATAACCTTAAAAATATCCCCCAATTTTTCGTCTTTCAAATCTTATCATCAGTTTTCCCCTAAGGCCATTTTTAAAGATCTGAATGGATTTAAGGGGTAGCGGTACGCCGTATATAGAGCAAGCCCACTCTCCCTTTTCTTTCACGCTCTCAGACAACATTAGCTACAATTTCAGTAATGCCGCTGGAATATAGTAGCAGGCCTACGCTGTGCGTGAATTCAGGGCAGTTTTAACCCTCTTGTACTTAGCGCGCCGATTTATCGGCGCGAGAGGTTATGGCGAGGACGCTCATTGCGCCGAGACATCGACTCCGTTCTCTTCAGGGATTTTGGTCACTTGTGTGGCTATTAAATGGTAACCCATGATCGAGACAGTTAATTTAAAGCATTGAGTTCTCATTTTACTTGACAGATATATCCAGCAGACCTACGAAATATTTCTATTTTCGACAAATGAAATCAGTTGACCGTGAATGTTTATGTTGTGTTTTTCGAAGTTCATATTGCGTGAATCTGTTTTTGGTTGGCTCATAAATACAGCAATTTGATCTTGCTATCGGTTTAGTTTATTTATTTCGTTTCTTTTCGTATATCGTGTGCTGCTGTACTTCCCGAACTATAACACTACTGCGTTGTTGCACGTGCTTACGTTATCTTTTTCTCGTTATGGCGGGCCATGCTCTAGGCCGTATGATTCTGATATCCTTGAATTTTCGAATGATTTAGACAGTAATAGTGAATTTTTTGTCGAAAGTGATTCCCGTTATGGAGTAAGTGACAATTTTACCCCTGAAGGTTTCCACACAGTCACAGCTGCTCACCGTGAAGAAGCTGAGATCGATGACACCTCCCGGTACAGTTAATAACTCTCATCAGTGAATTGCAGGACACATATCATATTGATATCAACATTATCCTGAATTCAATGTTCTTTCTTTCAGGTTTAAGAGTAAAGAAGACTCAATAATGTCCGATATTTCTGTCATTGAACACCATTAAATATTTTTCAAAATTTATTTTCAAAGTTTAATATATTTTTCGACTTTACAAATACTAATACATCCAGGGTATATTCATTTTTGAAATGTTCATAGTTCCCTATATTAGAGTGATTTATTTTATTTTAATACGTGTTAAACTGTTTACGTGTTGATTTTTTTGTAATTTGGTTGCAAAATGAACACAAATTAGTTTGAGCTGCTTCGAGCAAACTCCTGCATATAGGATGAGTGAAAGAGGGTTAAAATAACTTTGTCTCTAAAAATTTTCAATTGCTTTTTTCTACCTTAAACGTGTCTTATTTACAAATTGCTTTATATCGCACCGACACAGATAAGTATTATGGTGACGACGAGGCAGGAAGAGGCTAGGAATTGGAAGGAAGCAGCCGAGGCCTTTATTAACGGACAGCCCCAGCATTTGCCTGGTGTGAAAATGGGAAACCATGGAAAACAAACCATCTTCAGGGCTGCCGACAGAGGGGCTCAAACCATTATCTCCCGAATACTCTTTGCTCTTAAATGCATAAAATACTCCTCGCGACAAAGTTCTAATCACATTCACCTGAAATTCTCAGAAAATATTTGAATATGTGCAGGAATTAAAAGTGGTTCTGCATTGTATCATCAGTTGAATATTATCTTCATACTTTTGCTCCCAAAGTAACATAAAACTACAGCAGACTTTTGCTTATTGAATGAAAAATGCAAACTTTAAAACAAATTATATCTTCAATAGTTTTAGCCTATACCTGACTACAAAACCCAGAGATAATATTAAATATATATGGCGATTTTGACAAGTATGCAAAATTATAGCACAAAAACTTGAAAACTCTACGCATGAAGCATTTTACATTCAATATAAAAAATAAAATTAATTTGTCAATAACTTTGCAACCAATTAACCAATCAACTGAAAATTTTGTGTAGGGTTTGATTTCTAACTTTGGTTTTGGTAAATGATGATTTGTCGAAATTCTATATTTCAATCATGATACCCCTTAAAAAAACAGTACGCTACCGCCTATCTGACAATGCTCTTCCTATCTATTATATTCCTTAAGACTGACCAGGCATCCCAGCCACATAGAGTCTAGGATATGGCAGTCTATCAAAACAATTTTTGTTGAGTTCATTTTCCCATGCCAAAGTGTAAAGGAAAATGAAACTTACTGTGCCGTACTCTAGGAATGCATGTTTGCATGACGTATTTACACACTCTTAGAGTATATTGAACTTTCTTCAGTCCTTCAACAGTGCGACTTCCTCTGCCGGATTTGAACCTCCAATCTTGGGACCAAAAATCCGACACTATGGCATGAAACTAAATTTATGTAATGGTACTGAAAAGAAAATTCCAAGCGAAGAAACTTTAAAATACCATAATACAGTTTAGTGTAGCTCTTGAAGTTGAGCTAGAATAGCTGAAAACTTCAACAAAGATGAAATGTGCAGAAGTTTTAGATAGGATCTAGTCATTGTACAAATCATTTTAAAAACGCCCTGCACTTCTGTCAGAACGAATCAGACAGATAACAAGCAAGTGAAAGTGAAGAATGCTGCTAATCTTCTCGGCCAGCCGCTTGGCAGGGTTCTATTTATGTTTCAACAGCTAACCCATTGGGCTACAAAGTGCTTACGCATTCCGACGTTCTGTTGATTACTTTCTCGAATGCAGACTTTACAAGTGACAGACTACTAACATTTTTCTGTTCTTGATGCTGTTGCTGTTATTGTTGTTGTAGTAAAGGTTCGGAGTGCGGCTCCTTGGCATAATGGTGGCATCGTGCCCTTCAGTTTTGACGGTCCTGGGCTCGATTCTTGGCCAAGTCAGGTATTTTACCTGAGTCTGTATAATTCCAACGGCTCAGTGTTAAGTATTGTGTGAGTCTTAATACGCATACATCTTCATTCATTTACCACGCCAATCTTTAATCACCACTGAAATACGCATTTAGTGAATAAATTCGTGACCGAATGTGTGGCTAAATTTCTAGAAATTAGAACTAAAAAAAATTATGTAGGTGAAGCATAATCTGATCCATTAATATTTAATACGGGAATCCCACAAGGCGGTGTTATTGGACCTGTGTGTTTTCTTATACATCGTCGGTGAAGAAACTATATCTCGTATGTCACAATGATCTTTCTATCTATTACTCTCCTTAAGACTGGTCACGCCTCCCAGTCATATATGGATATCGTCGCTGCCGGGACAAAACACCATATGTAAAACATTTTAGCTCAGAACTTTGCCCGGTAAGTTTTTTTTTTTTTTTTTTTTTTGTTAAGAATGAAGCCATGTTTTCCAGTGTTGACTTAGTTAAATGTAACAAAGGCTTTTCAGTCTGTCAAACACACAGCAAATACAATGTAAATTTTAACACTATAAACATACCTGTAAAAACACACTAACATACAAAGAATGACATGTTTCGTTCTACAAGAACATCCTTAGATTCTATCAAATCACTTTAAAAACAATCTTATATATGTACAGTATTGTTTACGTAGCGTAAGGTTCTATCATCTAAGGTGCAATATTGTGTGAATATTGTCAAGGCATTCTCGGTCGTCATAATGTATGTGCTGCGCTTCAGTATATCTCCAAAAATATTAACACATAGGAGGTTTTGTCCCGGCAACAACGATGTGCAGTCCATCAGAATAATGTTCGTTGTGTGCATTTTCCTATAAGAAACTGAACCTTAAATACAGTATATGAGTGCGTAAATACGACACGCAAACATACATTCATAAACTACGGTACGGTATGGTTCATTTTCCTTTACCTTACAAATGCACATACGAAAATGAACGCCACTAAACTTGTTCTGATGGACTGCATATCCATTTGTGACCGGGAGGTGTGACCAGTCTTAAGGAAAACGAGGGGTAGAAAGTGCACTATGACATACGAAGATTCGTTTCTTTAACGAGGAAATAAACATGAAATAAGTAAGTAACTGGAATAACAGATAATGCTTTTTGCGGATGATGTTATTCTGTATGGAGTAAGAAATAAGTTACAATATTCTGGGCGACTGGGAAAAGACCATGACAAAGTTGTGAGATGGACAGCAGACAATGGATTGATGGTAAATGGACTGAAAAGTCATGTTGTAGGTTTCACTTTTAATACTGTGTTGATGGGGTGTCAGTACTTCTTTTAAATATCTATGTTATTTATTCGGGGCTTCGACTTAAGAAGATCTTTTGCCCGTACTTTGCACCATATGATGTGAACCTGCGTGAATTTGAAAATGGCGGAAGTGTAAAGTGTTGAATGTGAGGAAAGGAACATTAAGGACAACACAAACACCCCCTCCCCAGGCAAGGGATATTAATCATTTACAATTGTAAACCCCTGAACCGGCCGGGAATCGAATCCGGGGCCGCCGGGTGACATTGGAGTAATCACATAAACGGGACTGGAAATAATGGTTACAAATCTCTTCATATGGTTATGAGGGTGTGTTTAGGGTTTGTAGTAAGGATGTGAAGGAGAAGGCATATAAGTCAATGGAAACACCCCAATTAGCGTATGGTTCTAATGTATGTGACTCTGACCAGGATTACTTGATTCGAGGACTGGAAAAAATCCAGACGAAAGCAGCACGATTTGTTCCGGGTGATTTCTGACAAACGAGTAGTGTTACGAAAATGTTGTAAACTTTGGGTTGGAAGACTTGCGACAAAGGAGACGAACAGCTCGACTAAGCGGAAACTTCCAAGCTGTCAGTGGAGAGACTGATTATCAGCAAATTTGATTATCCTCATCATATTTCGTTGTTTCTTACCCCCATACTAGTATCCGCTTTTGTTTCTACCACCATCATTTCAGAAAGTGCCTAACTCCCTTTATACCGTGTATTATAGCCCCGAATTTAGAGACGTTATTGCCAGAACCTGGTAAAGAATATGCACTCATCTTCAGCCAAAAGAAAAGTTAGGATATGTTCATGAAAAAATACCGACAACCAGTGGGACACATTGAAATGGAGGGGAAGCAGCTACAGATGAACCATAAATTCAAATATCTTGGAAGTGTTATCTCTGATACTGGTTCTATGGACAAGGAAATTTCCCACAAAGTTCAGTGAGGTTGAAACTTCTATAAAATAGTTAAAGACATACTATAGAACAAGAAATGAAAAAAAAAAAAAAAACGAAAATTGAAAACCTACAACCTGTTTTCCAGTCATTGACCAGGTCAGGGATGTAATGAATGAAACATTTATATAGGCTGTTATTACAATGGGGTCGCCACTCCCAAGGTGATTTATTAATGAGTTATAAATGCTATGAAATGATAATGGAGAGTGTTGCTGGAATGAAATATGACAGGGAAAACCGGAGTACCCGGAGAAAACCTGTCCCGCCTCCGCTTTGTTCAGCACAAATCACACATGGAGTCACCGGGATTTGAACCACGGTATCCAGCGGTGAGAGGCCGCCGCGTTGCCGTCTGAGCCACGGAGGCTTCCTATGGAACAAGAAGATACCAACAAAATGTGAGAGAGTCATTTATGAAAGCTCTTACGTATCAGTCCTGGACCATGAGAAATAAAGATGTTAGTAGAATCCAAGCAGCAGAAATGAGATTTGACCGTAGCATGATCGGTAAAACACGGGCAGATTCCGTAATGAGGAAATTCGCAAGCAGGCTCAAGTTGTAAGACTGCAGGACAGAATAACAGCGCAGCGACTGAGATGGTATGGACCTATGCGACGCATGGAAGATAGCAGATTACCGAAACAAATATATGATCTAAAACTCGAAGACAAAAGACCAAGAGGAGGACATGGTGAAGATTGACATTGGACAGTGAGGACATACTTTGGAAAGCACTGAAGAAGGAGAAAACTCCAGAGACAGAAACTGGTGCAGAAGCCTCGTTCCCCGACCCATCGCTTAAAATGGATCGATGTGGGATATGTATGTATGTAATGCCTTAAATATCAGTTCATACCTCTGTTCTGCAAACTAACACCTACGATACGTAATCTAAATTCGGAATTCAAGTGCCTCTCGCCATATTGTGCACCAAGTGCACTTGTCCTGCCGAAAGTATGGAACGGCCTTTTGAATAGTCTAAGTGAACTCAAACTTACTTAATTTCATCGCTCTTAGCCAAGCCTGGGGATGCTTGTATTCATATCAAATAACGGAGTTGATTTGCTGCAAATGTGAGAAGCAGAGTGATAACTCTCTAGCCCGGGTACCTTAGCCCTTACTAACAACTTTCTGCAGCCGATATTAGTAATATGTTCTCCGTCAGCAGCTCTGATAAATTGGACCACACTTAAGGATTCTATGGGCTATAACTATTTTCCAATCATAATCAACCTACAGCTCGCCACTAACACAGCCTGTAATTGTGTTCCTGCACATAAATAGAATATTAAAAACTGAACGAATGCAAGAAGAGGTGCAAATGATTCCCCAAAATGGAACTGCCGACGATCGCTATGGCATCGGCGTTTTACAGACGCTATGAATCTCGCAGCTAGTTGCCCAATTGGCTGCTAATCTACGTCAAGGAAATTGCCGTAAGCAAGCTGTCTGTTGGGTTCTATAATGTTATCATGTGATTGCATTACGACGATCCGCACTCCACGAAATTTTCGAGAGCATCGCACCTCTGAACTGTATTTTGAATAAACCGTAAAATCACTTCGGCGTATGTTAAAGGATTCCTAAAGAAACGGGAAAGGAAGTGTTGGCAACAATTTTGTCCAACTTTAAACAGGGGTACGAACACTTCTGAAGTGTGGAACAGGATGAAACGTGTATTCAATAAACATTCCGAACGAAGAGAAGCTACTTCTAATAATTCTTGGCTAGAAGAGTTCGCAGATAAAATCGCTCCACCGTCTAGTGATCCTCAAGGAATGCGCTTCAACTTGGACCAGACGAATAACTTTTTGTGTACACAAATTAGCCTTCCATAACTACAGCTTGCAACTAAGAATTATACGAATACGTCACCAGGTAAGATAACCTACACTTAGGCGCAGCTTCGTAATACGATCTGCAGAGTTCCGGAACCACCGGTATGAAAGATATTACAATATTCTTGGTTTATTTACGTCCCACTAACTACTACATCTGGGAAACGCCGATGTGCTGGAATTTAGTTCCACAGGAGTTCTTTTAAGTGCCAGTAAATCTGCCGCGTACGACAATGATCAGATTTCAATTCTTGTCTTCGAGCTTCTAGCACTGGGTCTTGCAGCTAATTTCGTAGCGAGCATCTACAACCTGCTACATACATACTTTCGACATGTTCCCACTTTGTTCGGACCACGAAGTTCTACAAAAGGTCTTCCTCAAGGTGCAGTTCTCAGTCCGATACTGTATCCTTTATATAATAGGGTTGGAAATTGATATCCTGCCCTCAGCATCGAGGGTTCAGTTATTGGGCCTTGTATATGACACATGTTTGACATGAGCAAACCATATCCACCAACTTATTCTAGCAACAGAGAAGGCCATAAATATAATACGGACATTAACACGAACTTGGTGCGGTGCACACCCAGATGTTTTGCTAATACTCTATCAATCTCTCAAAAAATCTAGAATGGAATTTGGTTCCAAATAAGTGGAACTAAACGGTCTGTGAGGAAATTATATTGCATCCAATAGCAGAGCCTTTGGATATACATTGAAATGATGAATTCAGCACCCACAAATCCTCTTCTCCAAGAGGCGGCCCCTGCACTTATCAGACACATTTCTTCTGAAGCTATTTAGCTTTGTCAGTTCATCTCTAGAACATGATCTCCATTAACTTCTGCAGCCAGTTGAAAATCGGGAACGGCCACAGCTAATAAACATTCTTCCACAACTCCATAGGTTACAGTACTTTTACAAATTTCTCCAACCACAGCTGCCAGCTAATCGACCGGCAATACATGTTATTTTCATTTGTGTGGACACGTCCTTACTGTGCACCGGCAGAAATATATTCTCGCCCTTAAAGGTAGCTTACACAACCCTACAATTGTTTCAAGATTGCACATCGTCGCTGTTACAGCAAAACCTCTTATCTCCCAATGCTCTTCATATACCTTATTCTTCTTAAGACTGGTCACGCCTCCCAGTACATATGGATATGCAGTCCATTAGTACGAATTTCGTTGGTTTCATTTTCCTATACAAATGTGAAAAGGAAAATGAGCATTGAATACATTAAACTGTAAGAGTTTTTAAATACTTCATGCAAACATACATTCCTACAGCAGGTAAGGTAATAAATCTGTATAATTCCAGGCTCGCCAGCCACACTTACATACTGTTACGTGAGAGCTCAGTGGGAAGCCGTTTTGGTGTTTCCTAGAAGGGGCTAGTGAGTTAGACGACCGGGGACGTTCACCTCTTTGCTGGAGAGGCGCACTTAAGCTTTTGCAATGTAATTGTAAAGAAGAATGATTTGACTATTCTGGGTAGAAACAAAGGTCAATGAGGAAGGCGGGGATGGCCTTTACAGTACGTGTATTGTTCTCATCGATTGGTTTACCTGTGAGTTTCTGGAAGATGCAACGAGAATGTTGCACTTCTAGCCACGTCTCGAACATATTGGTACACATCACCCGAGTTATAAAAAAGGAGGCTAGCTGCGGACAGTCTGTCAGTCAGTGTTGGACACCGCGGTGGAGTCAGTGTGGGATTCAGAGGTGGAATCAGTGTGAGACTCAGTGTGTTTGGGTTCGGTGACTAGGCTGAGGGCAACAGAGGTGTTGTCTGTCACCAGTGTCCCACCGAGGTTTGAACCGATAGTTAAGGTTGTTGCTGCATTGGAGCGTCAAGTGAGTAGCTGGTCTGAGTACGGCGTATGGGACAGAAGACTGTGTACTACCTTAGAGGTGTGTACTTCTGTGGACTGGACTGAGGACCGCCATGAGTCAGCGAGGGAAGCTGTTATGGTGGGTGTAATTGGAACTGTGTTAATAATCGTTTTGTGAGCAGTACTGGCCACCTCTTTACCAATGTTGAACGGTTGTTGTTTAGTTGTTCACTGCATGTGACTGTGTAAATCTCTCGACTGTCTCGGGAGTCGAACCAAGGAACAGGAATCGTGTGTTGTGTGGCGAATAGCCCTGGGTTCAAAACTGTCTGCACGCAGTTGCTGTGTGGGTGAAAAGACTGGTAAGCGCAAGTGAAGGCCTGCCAATGAGATTTAAAGCTCTTTCAGGTTGTAACGAGCCGGACTGATCGCTGTGTGAGAAGAACAGAGACTTGTAAGTAGACAACAATTTGTAAGTGTGGCCATTCATATTCGAATAGAATGGTGTATATATAAATGTATGTGAGTGTGTGTGCATTTATTGGGTCATACTGAAATAAATTAGAGTAATAAAACAGACAGCGTTTTATTTGTAACAACACGATCGTCCGGCCAGGGCCGAAAGCGAACGCTCTGTAGGTCTACCTGCTGATGAAGTTCTGTATCTTCAGGGTACGATCAGAATACGAGAATACCTTCCAGAAAATAGCTCAGAGTTCGGATATTGCGATGCTATGTTTTTCTGTCTTACTCTATGGTTCCGAAGACTGGAAGTTCAGCCCTTTGCTGGAGAGGTGGATTGAATCTTTTTAAATGTACTTGTACAGAAGAATGCTCCGAATATCCTGGGTAGAAACGAAGACCAATGAGGAAGTCCTCAACTTGCTGTGCATAAAAGTGCTTCGAACAACCATCAAGGAGCGTAATCTCAGGTACAGTGGGCGCATCAAGAGAGGTGAACAGTGTGAGCTTCTCTAGCTCATCATCGAGAGGAAAATTGAAGGGTGACGATCTGTGGGGAAATGGAGAAATTCCCGGCTGAAAGGCTTGTGCCATTCGTATTTCATCCGATAGCCTAAATCTGTCGTCATTTAGAAGGGTGCAATATGGACGAACGTTTATTGAAATCTTCCAGACCGCTGCTTTGCGATTGATCACAATCAATTGAATCACCAACCTCAGTAGGGAGACGGTGCCCTAAGGAGAAGAAGTTTAACCTTCCAGAGAATTAACGGAGACACCAGACGGAGACAATAGAAGCAATGCTGTCATATGCCGAAAACCAGCCAGTAGTTCCCCATCCTATCTCACTCATACCTCCCAGGTAATACGGAAGAGGAGTTAAAAATGGCTGAAGTCCAGGGTATAAAGTCAATCGCTGGTTTACTTTAGTTTCTCCGGATTTACTATAAGCTGGCCATAGCCGGATGTAGTAAGTAAGATAACGTGTAAAGGAAAATAAACCTTGAATACTGTAAGACTGCGTAAATACGGCATGCAATCATACACTCTACAACACGGTACGGTAAGGTTCAATATCCCTTTACGCGTAACCATAGGAAAATGAACCCGACGAAAATTGTTCAGATGTACTGCATACCTATATGTGGCCGGGGGGCGTGAGAAGTCTTTAGGATGATAATAGATAGGGAGAGCATTGTGACATACGAGGTTTTGTTCCTTCATCGACTATATGGAGAGCTGAGTTAGCCCAGTAAAATTTGTTTCCAATTTTTTTTTGTAGAGGGAGGGGTGTGAAGTTCTTATCACTGGAGAGGAGAGGTAAGAACTCATCAATCGTATTGCTAGAAGTACGCCAGGAA